>NC_140589.1:321418550-321798550 GCF_964204655.1 Triturus cristatus | reverse complement strand
AGAGGACCGCAGCAACAGGTCTCCTTACTGAGCTTCACGTGAGGCTCACGGCCAGTGGACAGTGGTGCACTTTGGAGCTCAGACTGCACGAACCTAGGACCCACATACAAGAGAGCCACCCTGCATCAGATGACAGCCCAGATGAAAAATAATCCCAGAGGTGTCACAGGTGCAACGTGCTGAAAAAACGAAATGGGCCCTTCCACAATAGAAGGAGCCACATCAGCACTGCCAGGAGCTCACCTGTTGAACTTTTGGACTCTCGGGGACAAAACCCCATGCAACATTAACAGAGTAAAAGTGCAGCTGTACTGGATGACGTCACCGACCACCACTGGAGGGAACTGGGACCTCGATGGTGTTGCAGCTGCAATGAGCCAAGTGCATGAGATGACCCCTGCTATGATTGATCCACATGTCACTGCCTGAGGACTTACCTGTTGAACTTTGGATCCTGGGCGCAGCAACAGATATCATTCCACACCCCTTTTTCATAATGATCTAGAGAGCGGCAAGAGACAGGCGGTGGTCCCAGCCAACCCTGATCCTGGCGGCCCCTTCCTTTATCGGACAGTGGGCCATGAAACATTGCCAAGTGAGTCAAGACAGGTCACCACTATACTCAGGGAGTCCCAGGTCGGTGGCTTCACCCCAGAGGAGGGCGACTAGCAATAAGGTATGTGGCAATAAAAGCATGGTGTGAGTATAGAGCATGAAGATGATAAGTAACTTGAGGGACCGGTCATGGGAGTAATTAGGAGTGCGCCACAGGTCCCTCCCTATCCTCTTAGGATTGAGGCATGCTGCGACTTGCGAATTACGTAGGAGCACTTTTTATTGTAGACTATGTGTAGAGCAGTGATGTGGAGTGGAAAGGGAAAGGACATTTAAAAATACCTAACTAGTTGGCCACTCTTTTATTCCCGCCCCTAGTTGGAATGGTTAAAAATCGGGGGTCGTTTACTGACAAGAAACCTGACCTTAATGAGTCTGGTTGTCTCAGTAATGTGTTTTTGTCAACATGTTTCGAGCTGTTCCCCAAATAGCTCTCCATCAGGACTCCACGAGGTCCAGCCCTGTGTGTACCACTCCCAGTTAATCCTGTAAAAAGGACACACATCATGCACACCTAATGCACACTGTATACATAAAATTCTAGTGATTAATTCGTGTCTGTAATTATAAGCAAAAAGATATATAAAAAACAATGACCTGTCAGCCATGCTGGCAGGTCGCATTAGTATGATTGTGCATGAGAAAATCAAAATATCGCACCCGTATACATGTGATGTACTTCTGTAAATGCTATATTATTGCATCATGGTCAAAGCCAGGGTTAGAGGGGCTTGTAGTCACACTCTAAAAGAGGCTGGGGAAAAGGTTTATATATCATATACTCTTGTTGCTGCTTAACAGGTGGGTAGCGTACTCCATCTGTAGGAAAAAAAGAAAGCCCTCCGCCACTTACTCCGTCAAAGCCGCCTCTGGTACAGTGACCTACTTCTCTCCCTGGAGACCGCATACTAACTGGTGCATGAGCCGTTTCTATTTATAAAGCCCTTTCCTAACCATGCGGCGTGGAAAAAAACGCCCTGTCATTTTGCTTCGTAGTACTATACCGCTCGGTTAGTTCAAAATGGCCGCCGTTGCCGGAGTAGTGGCAGCGCCATGTTAAGAGAATACCCATTCTGAAAAACATTAAGTTACTGGAAATGTATGAGGAAAGGAGTTGATATTAAAATGTTTCACATAATGCAGAATGGAATCAAGCGATATGCATACAAAAACATTGGGAATTACACAGGTATGGTATTTTGCCGTTTCCCTGCCCAGAAAACAAGTCCTACTCTGGGGTGTTTAGATGGAATGGCTACTACCTAAGTGTGATATTACTTCAACCAGGCTACTCGCTTATAATGTAGAGCGGATGCTTCCCATGTATGATAGTTATATTCTTATTACTGAATGCATGTACCCGTGGACACAGTGGTCAGTATTTTACGATACATATTTCAAACTAATGGCTGCTTCGTGGGTTCTTTTCAACCGCTGAGATGTCCCATTATTGGACAGATGTTATCTGAAGGATCTCTCAATGCTGCATTCCCTGTGAATAGTAACGCGTTCTTATCACGCTCAGATGTACCAATGTTAGACAGATGTATATTAGAATCTCTCAATGATACGTTCCTGGTTTTATCCCGTATTACTAATCTTGTGTAAGCAGGGGGTCTAGTGTCTAGTCTTTATAACACAATATTTTGGTGAGTGACTCCTTCATAGTTATTGTTAGATGGGTTTCGAACTATTACGTCCTCGTGTGAGCGTGTACTCTAAAAAAAAACAGGCTGTTATACTTAGTTACAGAGACTCCTAAAGATGTCTCCACTAGTCTCAATGTTGTGCATTTTCAACGTAAGAGGCTCCATGGCATATTGTCATTAAGCCCCACGGTGTCAGTGTGGCATTTGTACACCCACCCACCGCTGTTTTTTTTCCAGAAGTCTGTGTTCCAGATTATCACCATAACACAGGTGTTCAAGGACAACCCACTTCAAATCATTGGGTGTGTGTTTCTGTTCCTTGTAATGTGAGGACATTTTTGTGGTGATGCGCTGACACCTGACGTTACTGCTGTGTTCGCACACTCTGGTGCTTACTTTTCTCGTGGTCATATCCACAAGTTGTAGGTTGCAGGGGCAAGTGATGAGATATATCACTCCTGCTGTGTTACGGTTTTTTAGCTTTCACAACTCCCAATTCATTCAATTATTGCAGGACACATTTTTGGTGGTGGTAGTAAGATGGCAAACTCTGCAATTCCCGAAGGGATAATGACCCGTAGGTGGTGTACCTAGCATAATTTGGTTCCTTTCTCTGTTGGTTCCTGATTTCGGCGTGTATGTACCAAAATGTCTCTCAAATTCCTCCACCTTCTGTGGGAGAACATTGGTTTTGGGATGTTAAGTTGCCCACTGTTCAAAATACGCCAATGTATCCCAATGATTTTGGTGACTTGATCAGAAGCTAAGTTAAACGTAGTTATGCAGATTGGTCTCTTGTCTTCAACGGTGTTCTGTTTTTGGTGTGTTTCCAGCAGAGAATCTCTGTGATTATTCACTGCTCATTTCTTTGCTTTAGACACCAACTTTTTGGGATAGTTCCTTGCCAGAAGTTTGTCTTTTAGTTTCTCGGCTTGTGTTCTGAAATCATTGACCTCTGTACAGTTTCTCCTTAGCCTACAGGAACTGGCCGAAGGGGAGACTGTCTTTTAAATGCCTGGGGTGAAAGTTGTTGTATAGTAATAAGCTTTTCTTTGCAGTGGGTTTCTTATGTGTTAGTGTTTTAAGGGTGCCTTCAGCTGTGATAATGTTGAGGTCCAGGAACACCAGTTTAGATCTGCTCATAGTATGAGTAAATTTAAGGAACGTGTCCTGGAGATTCAGGCAGGTTATGAACCCATCTGCTCTGGACTCGTCTCCTTCCCAAATCAGCAGAATGTCATCTGTATACCTTTTCCAAAGTGTGATGTGTTGGAAATAAGGGTTGGTGTCTGCCAGGATTTTATGTTTCTCTAGATGGTGTACGTATAATCCTGCCACACTAGGGGCAAAAGTACTGCCCCTACTGGTTCCGTGTTGTTGGCGGAACGAGGTATCTTCGAAGCAAAAGAAATTCTCCGTTAGAGCACATTTGATGCATTCCAACACCAGGTGTCTAGGTGAGTGATAGGTCCAGTTCCCTTCATACAGGACTTCTTCGATGATTTCTAAAGTATCCTTGTGTGGGAGGCTTGTGTACAAACTTTCAACGTCCAACCCTATGAGGATGCTGGTGGCAGGGTTGAACTGTAGGTCCTTTAGAAGACACAGGACTGCCTTAGTGTCCTGTAGGTATGTGTCTGTTCCTTGTATTAGAGGACATAAGAAGGCGTTGACAAATTTTGAAAGAGGTTCCAGTATCGAACCTATGCCGGATACAATCAGTCACCCTGATGGGTTTTCCAAAGATTTGTGTATCATGTAGAAATAGGTGGTCACCGGGTGTGTGTTAATCAGGAAATCCCCTTCTTTCTTAGTGATCCAATCATGTAGTCTCACCTCCTCCACCATACTCATGATCCGTATACTTAGGCGTTCTGTGGGATCGTCTATGATGCGTTGGTAATTCCTCTCGTCTACCAGTAGTCGCATGTACTCACAGTTGAAAAGAACCCACGAAGCAGCCATTAGTTTGAAATATGTATCGCAAAATACTGACCGCTGTATCCACGGGCACATGCATGCAGTAATAGGAATAAACTATCATACAAGGGAAGCATACGCTCTACATTATAAGCGAGTAGCCTGGTTGAAGTAATATCACACTTAGGTAGTAGCCATTCCATCTAAACACCCCCGAGTAGGACTTGTTTTCTGGGCAGGGAAACGGCGAAATACCATACCTGTGTAATTCCCAATGTTTTTGTATGCATATCTCTTGATTCCATTCTGCATTATGTGAAACATTTTAATATCAACTCCTTTCCTCATAAATTTCCAGTAACTTGATGTTTTTCAGGATGGGAATTCTCCCAACATGGCGCTGCCACTACTCCGGCAACTGTGGCTATTTTGAACTAACCGAGCAGCCTAGTACTACGCAGCAGAATGACAGGGCGTTTTTTTTTCTCTCGCCTCATGGTTAGGAAAGTGCTTGTAAATGGAAACGGCTCATGCAACAGTTAGTATGCGTTCTCCAGAGAGAGAAGTAGGTTACTGTACCAGAGACGGCTTTGACGAAGTAAGTGGCAGGGGCTTCCTTTTTTTCCCTACAGATGGAGTACACTTCCCACCTGTTAAGCAGCAACAAGAGTACATGATATATAAACCTTTTTCCCCTTCCTCTTTTAGAGTGTGACTACAAGCCCCTCTAACCCTGGCTTTGACCATGATGCAATAATATAGCATCTACAGAAGTACGTCACATGGATTATCTTTTCTATATTTTATGTTGTACTGTCACGCGGTGTCTTGTTTCACGAGTACTATTTTAGGAGTGGTGTCACCCATTACAGTGTGTTGCATGTTCATGACACACTATTTGAGCACATAGGATAGACCATATGAGCACATAAGGGTGCAATATTTTGATAGTTGCATGCACAATCATGCTAATGCAACCTGCCAGCACAGCTGACAGGTCACTGTTTTTAATATATCTTTTTGCTTTCTAATTACAGACACAGATTTTTAACCATACCAACTAGGGGCGGCAATAAAAGAGTGGCCAACTAGTTAGGTATTTTTACATTTTCTTTCCCTTTCCACTCCACATCCCAGCACTACACATAGTCTACAAGAAAATGTGCTCCTACATAATCTGCAAGTCGCAGCACGCCTCAATCTGTAGAGGATTGAGAGGAACCCCAATGATGAAGCATGCCACCTAGGGGCAACCCTGGTGGGTGAGGGGTCTCTAGAAAAAAGTATTTTTTCTAGACAAGGGATTACAATGAATTCTTGCTGTATACTACCTAATTCCCTATGGGCAGGTTTTCTTCGATATACTGGGTTTTTGTCTAAGTAAATAAATGTTGGGAACGGTGCGTTATTTGGCCCACACTTTGACTTTTAGTAAGGCATTTTAGTTAAGAAAATAATATTGGAGCCACAAAAGCCAACCCACCTTTTCTCCCCCCGAATCTCTATTTTTTCTATAAATGGCCATGGGTAGTAGGGCTTCCTTGGAGCTAGCCCAACCCAGATTGGGAATGTTGAGTGTGGGGAAGCACCATTAATAAGAACGGGGAAGCCTTGAATGTCTCATGATACACTTTACCTCCCTCCACAACGGTCGGTAAGAAAAAGTATATTAGTCTGCATATATGTTTCATGCCTTTCTCATTTTATACACGTATGCGTGTGAATATGCACACACACAAACCTATCCTCTGGGGAAAAATAGTCTCCATCCTTGGGACACTTGAATTTTTTTTATTTTTATTTCCTACATTTGGGATTCAATTTTTTTTTTTTTATCAATAATAGGCCCGTATCAATTCAACGTCACAAAACATTTAATCACGTTAAAAGTCACATCATTTCACTTTCACTTGAATATGATTTCTATTCGCCGTCCGTCCCTGAATTTCTTGATGCTCAGGCAGCCGCGGTCACTTAGAAGTTAGATAATCATTTTCCTACCAGTGTAAATGAGGCCAGTGCCCCATCGCATTCCGCGTACTTAGCGAGCGATCAGCTGTTCATGCCGCATCAGGTGATGATGCGGTTGTCTGGCGGAACAGGAGACAACAAGCTTTCACGTCCCCGTTCAGTGCTTGCTGACACATCCAGTGAGCTTCAGCCCTCTTAAACACGCAGCGGCGGACAGCGCTATGCCTCCAGCGGACAGCACTATGCCTCCTTCTGTAAACAGAATTAGCCAGCGGCTGCCGTCCCTGTCAGGGCTCTTTAAGGCCTATCCCCTCCCTCACGCTGCCAGACTCCCAGGGTGCACGACGGGAACCCCTCTCACCTGCTTCCAGCAGGGGCTCGGATCTCCGCAGCTCCCCCTGGCTGCGAATCACAGACCCTCCCCGGCTCCTCCGTGTGAAGGCGGCTTCTGGAGAATGAGCTGCGCCGGGTCCGTGTGACGTAGTACGTTACCTGGTGACGTTGCAGGGCTTGGTGCGCAGGTCCGGATTGTTTACATTGATGTGTGATAGGAGTGAGGCAGAAAGTGATTGCTGCGCGTCGCGCTCAGTGCCTGTATATCAAAGTGATTTCAACGGATCATGTTGCTGGGCGAGAGGCAGACAGCGTTTCCACAGAGCGCACATGATTTATGTGTTTAGGTAGTCTCAGATCAGAGTTTCGCATGCTTAAAATAGACGATACTTTTAGAGTTGCCAAGCTCTGGACTTGAAGTCCTGGCCGAATCAGAGAGACTCACCTTTTGCATACATGCCAACGTTGTAGAAGCGGGAAGTGTGTAATGTTGTAGGGTGCCAGGCAATATGTACTTTCCCCCACAGACACTCTGGAGACGTTCTAATTGGTAATTGCGCCTTTATTACACTTTGTATGCACCTGAGGAGAGAGCGCCGGGCAACACGCTCCGATCGCGTCTCTCGTTCGCGCCGTTGTCCTTCGCGCATGCGCTGTAGCGTCCAACGTCCGCTACGCGCCTTTGCGTCACCACGTAGTGCGCGCGTCCACTAGACCGCGACACTACATATCTCCCCCTTTTCACACCACTCACACAAAGTCCCCGACCCGGAGGTCAGTCCATTTCAAAGTCTCTGAACTTGGATGGTCTCACCACTGCTCTTCCCCCCCGTGTGTGCCTTACCGGAGTGGAATGTCCTTCTCGGCTTCCCTCTGTGACCAGGCCTCCATCTGTACCTTTCGGAGATCCCTGACTCTCTTTCTCTTTTACCTCGCCATCTTCTCTCGTGGTCTCTCCCCCAGGTCTTCTCCCTGGGTTGTCTCTCTCTCTCTCTTGCTCACCGCCCATGTCCTCCCCTGGGCCTCCTTCGGATGAGTCTGTGTCCTTTATCACCCCCTCTGCCGGGTTTTCTCCTTCCGTGCACTCTCGGGGCCACTGTAAGATCTTATTGCATTTTGCCATGCGCTCGTGTGACCACACATTACCGTCACTGAGCAGTGCTGCCCTGTCATACACCTCTTCTACTCTGAGGGGTGGGGAGTATTTGCTTTCTCCTTTCCGCTTAAGGATCGCCAGCTTCACTCTGACCCACTCCCCTTTTTCCAACGCAGCATCTTTTGTCTTCTTGTGGCGGTTGTAGTGCTCCGTGTAGATGCGTTGTGCCTTCTGCAGGTTGTGCTGCACCACTGCCGGAGACCATTTGCTAGTGATGGACTTCTCCTGCCATGCCACATTGTCTTTGGTAAAAGGTTGCCGTCCCCGTAAGATCTGGAAGGGACTGTACCCCGTTCCCGTGGGGGTGATGCGGTATGCCCATATCGTGCTGAGCACCTCCTTTTCCCAGTCTTTACCTCTTGTGATGGCCGCCTGTATGGAGCCCATCAGCACCCTATTGAACCTCTCTACTTGTCCATTGCTGGATGGGTGGTAAATCGAAGTGTGTTTGAGTACTATGCCATTTCTGTTCGCGAACGTGACCCACTTGTCGGAGATGAACTGGGGGCCATTGTCACTGATGATGCTCCTGGGTATGCCTTCCCGAAGAAACATCGCCTTGAGGAAGCGTAGGATCTCGTCCGTGTCCATGACCTCGTTGATGTGCACTTCTGGCCATTTCGAGTATTTATCCACCAGTACACATAGATATTTGGGGATGCCTTGGTCGTCCAGTATTGGTCCCAGGATGTCCACTGCTACCTCTTCCCAAGGGTTGCTGGGGTTAGTGAATTTCCCTAGGGGTGGTCTCATCGGTTTGAGAGTCTTGTCTGCCCCTTGGCATTGCGCGCAGTCCTTCACGTGCCTCTCAACGTGCGTGTCCATTCCTGGCCACCAGTAAGTTTGTTTTGTTCTGGCCTTTGTCTTCACTATTCCCAGGTGGCCTTCGTGAAGTATGGCTAGCAGGGTAGGTACGATGTTCTCCGGCGGCACCACCCTGTCACCCCTGTAGACGAATACTCCATCGTTGCCCACCGACAGCTCTTCTCTGACTTCGTAAAACTGCCTGATTTTTGGACCTTGTCGCCTCCTGTCCGGCCATCCCCGCACAATGCACGCCTTGATCTCCTCCATGTCGGCATCCACTTCATATGCATCCTTCCAGTCCTGCCTGCTGATGGCCTTTTCCGGATCGTCCGTCAGAGCCACCATCTCGTCGTCGTCTTCCCTGTCGTTGGACGCGCTGTCCATCGCAGATGCCCTGCTGAGGTAGTCCGCTATTTTGTTCCTGGAGCCCGGGATGTATTCCACGTCGTATCTGTACTCCAGGAGTTTCAGTGTCATTTTCGCTATCCGGGGTGTGGCGCTGGCATGGCCATCGGATGTCAGTACTTTCACGAGAGGCTTGTGGTCTGTCTTCACCTGGAATCGGGTCCCCCACAGGAACTGCCGGTACTTCGCCATGGCCCATACTACCGCTAGCATCTCTTTCTCTATCACGCTGAACTTTTGTTCCGATGCTGTCAGCGTCCGGGACGCGAAGCTGATCGTTTCCGTGCCACCTTCTGGTCTTTCTTGCATGAGCACGGCTCCCAGTCCCTTTTCACTCGCGTCCGTCATCAATATCGACCGCCCCTGGGGGTCGAATCCTTGCAGCGGGACTGCTCCGCCAATCTCCCGTTTCACGGTGTCGAACTCTTCTTGCGTCTCCTCCGTCCATCTGAACGCCGTCTTGTCCCTCGTGAGCTGCCTCATGTGGTGGGTTTTCGTGGCAAAGTGGTGGACGAATTTACTGTAGTACTCTGCCATCCCTAGAAACGACCGCACTTCCTCCTTGGATGTGGGTGGCGGTGCTTCGCAGATGGCCTTTACGTTCCCTCTCTTCGGCGTTATTCCTTGTGCCCCTATCTCGTGTCCCAGGTAGGTGACAGATGTCATCCCAAAATGGCACTTCTCCCACTCTGCTGTGAGGCCCTTCTCCTCCAGGATCTTCAATACTGCCGACAGTTTCTTGTCGTGGTCCTCCTGCTCCGTCCCCATCACTAAGATGTCGTCCTGGAAGTATTGCACTCCCTCAATGTCCTTGAATAGGCGGGCCATCAGCTTCTGGAACACCGCCGCTGCCGAGGCGAGACCGAAGGGCATGCGGCAGAATTGGTAGCAGCCGAACGGCGTGATGAACGATGTCAACTTTTTGCTCGTCGGATGTAGTGCTACTTGATGGTACGCCGATTGCAAGTCTATGGTGGAGAACCATTTCACTCCTTTCGTGCGGGCCAACATTTCCTCAATGCGTGGCAAGGGGAACCTCTCCACCACTATGCACTTGTTCAACTCCCTGAGGTCCACACAGAGGCGCACTTTGCCTGACGGTTTCATGGCCACCACCAAGGGGGCCAACCACTCCGCGCTGTCAATGGGCTCAATGATTCCTCCTTCTTCCAGTCGGAGGAGCTCCTGTTGCACCGCTTCCCTAACGGCAATCGGGATGTTCCGTACCTTGTGTGCGACTGGCCGGGCGTTGTCTTTGAGGACGATTTTGTGGGAGAACTTCTCCAGCCTCCCTATCTTCCCGCCGAAGACCTTCGGGTGCCCACTCCGCCATTTTCCTGCCGTCGACTCCTCTCCGTCCAGTGTCGCCAGCACTTGGGTGTCCCCTCCTGCGTTCAACTGTATACCCAACACTCCTTGGTCCATCCAGCCCAGGACTGACGGTCCTTTCTCTGCGACGTACAGCTTGCAGGTCGCGCTCCTCTCCTTGAATTGGAACTTCATTGTCTTGAACCCTACCATCGGGATCGGGTCCCCTGTGTAGGTGACAGGTCGGATGTCGGGGGGTTCCAGGTGTGTGCCCCACGTGGGTCTGAACTTCTCGCTCCATACTGAACGTTGGATTATCGTGTAAGGAGATCCAGAGTCCGCCACGATGGTGATGGGTATGCCTCCTACTATCATGTCGCATTGGGGCTTGCGCGATCTTCTCTCCTCTATGCCCAGTACCTGGTCTTCAATACACAGGACTTCCTCGTCGTCTTCACGGTCTTCTGCTTCTTCCCCCTCGTCCTGTGCCACGAATTTCACCGCCTGCTGTCTTCCTTTCCTGCGGCAAACCTTTTCGTAATGGCCGACTAGGCCGCAGAACGCGCACTTGGCTCTGAACGCGGGACACCGTTTGTCGTGCGCTGCATGATTCGAGCTGCCGCACCTGTAGCATTTCATGGCCTCGCCTTTGCCCTGTTTCCATGTCGGTCCGGGTCTTGGTTTCCCTGTGGCCGCTCCTCTGTACTCCCCCGTCGTTTGTTTCCCCCGCGTCTGGTGGTCCGCGTCGTCTACTTTGTTGACTGTGAGTCTGGGGGCCTGTTCTCTTTTGGCTGCATCCGCACAGCGTTTCGTTAGCTCCGCTCTCTTCACTATGGCGATCACTTCATTTAGCGTTGCATCTCCATTCGCCCATAGTTTGTCCTGTACTGACTTGCTTGTCGTGTGCATGACGATCTGGTCCTTGATGAGTTCGTCCTGCAGTCCGCCATACCTGCACGTCATCGCCAGCTTCCGCAGTGCCGCCACATAGTCATCCACGGATTCTCCCGCTTCTTGCTTCCTCTGCTGGAAGTTATAGCGGTCGATTGAGGTGCACACTGCCGGTCGGTAGTGGTTGTTCAAATCTTCTATGGCGTGGGTGAACACGTCTGTGTCTCCTGCTGGTCTGGTGATCGGTGTGAGATTTTGGAACACCCGTATTCCTTCTGGTCCTAGGTTGTGTAGGAGTATCCTCTTCCTCCTGGCGCTAGAGAACGCCTCCTCGTTCTCATCTTCTAGTGCTTCCAGGTAGTTCCTGAAGTACTCCCTCCAGTCTTCCCACTTCATTATGGGTTCTCCCGGGCGTGGTAGGAACGGTATCGGCGTCGTCAGGGTCGCTGACTGTGCACTCATTTTGGCGTCCACTGGCTTCCTTGGGCTACCTGGTGCGTCCGTCCCCACACCCCTACTTCGGGTACCTGGGACTGCGTTCGAGCCGGCTGCTCCGTCGTCCCCTGACTCCGCCAGGATCTCTTCTGCGGCTCCGCCGTCCGTCCGCGATATCCCCTACCACGTGGCTGGCTCTTCGTTGCCTACGTGCCACTCTCCGGCTTCTTTCTGCCTCTGCCGCGCTCTCCCGGTGTGTAGGCGTCTGCTGTTTCGTCTCTCCGGTCTCTCACCTTGTATGGTGGTGTCTCTCCTGGCTGGCTTCTCTGTGCTGCAGGTTAGGGGGGCACCTTCCGCCTGTTGCCCCTGGGGTTCTTCTTGTCCCAGTCTCGTCGCCACTGTAATGTTGTAGGGTGCCAGGCAATATGTACTTTCCCCCACAGACACTCTGGAGACGTTCTAATTGGTAATTGCGCCTTTATTACACTTTGTATGCACCTGAGGAGAGAGCGCCGGGCAACACGCTCCGATCGCGTCTCTCGTTCGCGCCGTTGTCCTTCGCGCATGCGCTGTAGCGTCCAACGTCCGCTACGCGCCTTTGCGTCACCACGTAGTGCGCGCGTCCACTAGACCGCGACACTACAAAGTGGGAGATCATAGCTGCCAAGGTTTCAGATTGCTATGTGTGACATTTTCAAAATGTCAGTGTATTTATGAGTGTTACTTCAACGACTACGAGTGACACTTTCTCTCGAGCAAAATCAAGCAATGAACACGAGGGATATATAAATATCAGAAATTAAACCCATTTGAGCAACGAGAAACTCTAAAGAACTTAAAACTGCTGCAAAGCAGTGGGCAAGTTTCAGGAGAGTGAGGCCGAGCCACACATAGTTGTTCTAAACAAATTAAATAAAAAAGTGTTCATTATTGTCATTTGTGTGTTATAATTTTGTGTAATAATAAACTGTGCAGACGTGACATGCCGGCTGGTGCTGGCTTTGCGGACACAGATGGTTCTGGTACTGTAGTGTACTGTACACACTGGTTTTGTTTGACTTAGTGTCTAGAAAACTCACCGCTCCCTCTAGCCGCCGCTTCTTTCAATTACCTCCTTGTCAGACCTCCCCGTCACAGTCATTACCACATGAGCAATAGCTCCTCCCCAAAACATCCAAGCAAAAACTCCCTAGACCATCTGTACCCTCCAGGCCACTCCCACATCCTGTGGCATATAACCCTTGACCCAAGTTAGCACATCCGGTTGATTTTTTCTGTGAACTACTCCTTGCAAGACTCTGAGGTAAGTGTGCGGCGGTCTGCTGTAGCGGCCGTTGTGTGTGTATTGGGTGTCATGTCCCTGCTTTAGCGGGACTGTGCGGTTGTTTTATACGACTCGCTGCCTCTTGCCATCGTAGTTCTAGGTTGTTTTTAGTCAGTGTGTGTCCATCCTTGGGGTCCTGATTGGCTACCTAGTTTCCCTTCTAAGGTTTCGATCCCTCGCTATAGCGGGGACCACCTCGGGTGTGGGTGGGAAGCACCTCGGTTGGCGCGTGCATGCCCGCCTGGAGAGGTGGGCTTTTGTGGCTGGGCGCGGGGCCCGGCTGAGTGGGTTCGCGTTTGCTCTGAGGTGTTCTGGCCTGCATGCCTGACTTCCGGTATTCCTTCACTATTCACGGCACCGGAGTTGGCCGAATGCTTCCCAGACGGCGTGGCGATTCCACGGTTGGTGGGGTTGGTTCTCTGGTATGTTCTTCTTATGAGGTTGCTTTGCAAATGCCGGTGTTCCATCTGCGGTACGGTTGTGCTGCGGGCCTCGCATGTTGTGTTTGCCGATAATTGGCATTCCAAGCTTGAAGCACGCTTTCTGTACATGCGTTTGGCTTTTGTGGGGGTTACTTGCAGTATCATAGCTGGGAGGTCCGGGGTTGGTTTCTGTTATAATCTCTGTAGAAAGACAACTGGAGCCAGTATGTATTATCAGTCTTCTTTATTCAACTTCCAGTTCAGGTTACATCTGTCTCTACTCCAGCCAGCCTAGTGTGGTACCAGCCCCACCAGGAGCAGCCTCCCTAGCTGCTCAGCCCATCTTCAACTGCCAACACTCATCCACTCAGACACCCAGGCATTCCACGCATCACAGGCACACCAACATTCCATGACCATCTCACGCTCTGGCTGAGCAGCTAGAGGCAGCAGGGCTGGACTACATGTTATACAATTAAGTAGGGTATAACATTATCCCTTTTTCTCCAAAGAAAACGAAACAAGAAAGTGATAAAACATCAAGCAAGAACTATCAACAAGAAAAATGAATAATGGTACAAATCTCACAGAAGCAGACATAAGATAAAACATCGCAGGAGAAAGAACCATTAAAGCAAGAAAAGACGGACAAGATACATACATTTGAACAGTAATATCTCCCATCCCTCCCTAAAAAGAGATAATAAAGAATTTTGAAGCAAGCTTAGCATTACCAGACATACATTTGAAGCATTTTTTTTATCAAACACTGTGACGTAATGCACTACAACGCAAAGGGTAAAAGACCCCACAAAACCAGTGCCCAAAAGCATAACCTAGAGTAGCGCTAAGGTAGCATACTCTACACCTACAATCCCCAAGAAAAAGGGAAACAAACATGAATATGGGTCGTCACCCAAAAACGCCCGTGAAGGGATGTACTTTAGTACTGCGCGCAACTATTTATGGACTACGCCATAACCCAACCCAGAGTAAGGGTTAACCTAGGTACTGTGTGTGTATGGCAACTAACCCATGACCTAACCCCCTTGTAGAGGCTACGTACCCACATGTAGGAGTAACGAAACATAAATCCGCAAAGAGCTCTTGACCCCCTTGTGGAGGTTACGTACCCCATATGGGAGTAACTAACGTAACTAAACAAAAGGCTGTTACCCACAATCTTCCCTTGAGTATGGACACAATGTGACGACACCCCACAGGACATCATGGAAAGAACGATTCCCAGTAAACTAAAGCCTGTGGCATCACAACATTTGAAACTTTAAAACACATATACTAATGCAATTGCATTAACTGTAGAGCACTGGTGCATGTGCCCCGCGCCGGTGAGCGATCTCAGAACCATTAGGTGTACATTTCCAAGTAAACATAACAAGCACTGACAAAAACATGAACTGTCAAAAAGTCTGCTCACGCAAACAAAGAATAAAGAGTCTACCCTGTGGTTTTACCTACATAAATGTTTGGTGTCAACAGTGGGAGGATGCTGGCATGTAACTCAGTACTGCCAAAAACTGCAACTATCCGGCGTGATGTACACTGAAGGAAGAAAAATTACTTGTTGCCGGAATAAAAAACAACTCATAACAGGGATCGCGGTTGCAACATATAATAAAAAACAACTCATAACAGGGATCGCGGTTGCAACCTATAGCAGGCTTGCACACTACTGTGGGAAGAATTACCCATGTACCATACCTCCGACGTCCATAAAACGGAGATTCTCAAGAAACGACTATTCCAGATGTAATCACAGTCATATGACACCGCGTTGTCCCCGGCCCTCACGTTGACATTCACAAACAAACAAAAACTTTATCGAATTCAGCAGGAACACTGTGGTTGGCTAAAAAACCTGAGAGCAGCACAGAACGTTAAATGACTATGTGCCACTACCAACCCGAAGATGGCGGCACATTTTTTACGTTGCGCCGGGAGACTCCCGGCACGTAGATGCTCTAAAAGCGTCCTGTGTGAAGCTTGACCGTCACAGAGGATCCCATGAAGATGAGCGCGTCATGCAGAATCCCACGAGGAAACATCAGGTAAGTTTGCGCGAGCTGTCCGTGACTCGCGCCCAGTTTGAATTTCAAGTAAGCAGTTAAACTAACTGTAAAGCGCTGCCAGACACAGAAGATAAGTCTCACCACAGAAAGCGCTGAAAAGTGCACAATTGATAAATCCCTCTGTATCTTGCCGCAAATCAATAAAAGAACTGTGTACCCACTTGGTAGCGACGATGCCAAATGTAACGAAGTGTTGTGCGTCACCGGCAGAGCAGTGTGCACACTCCATGCTCTCTCACAATTATGCGGCAACTACAACACGCTGCCCATACTGCGCCCGTAAACTCATATGCAAGTCCCGATCCGAGTGGATCTCCGCTGCAATGCAGAGAGGAACCAAAATCAAAATGTCCCAGAGTGCCCCCAGAGTAGACATCCAAAGGTTGGCCAATACGGGTCAAATCCGTTGTTCCTTTTAATAGACTGTTGCATCGTAGCACTTGATTAATAATCCTTGTCAGGTACAAACGTTGCTTTAAATCCCAAAATGCTGCACATGTCCCAATACACCAAAAACTCTCCATCTGCGCACGTACGCTGTTTTTTCTGACCTCTAATTGACGAGGAATCACAAATTGTGCCTTTAATTTAAAAACACTGTAGACTCAGAAGAGCGCTGTGGCTGGAACACCAACAACTGGTCGTAGAGAAGCTACCCATCCAACTCACCAAACCCATTTGTAGATTACAACGTGGCTGGACACCAGATGTGGCTGTAGTGCAACTACTCCACCAACTCACTGTAATCCTTTAAGTGACAAACGTTGTGGCTGGAACACCAGATGCGGCTGTAGCTTAGCTACTCCTCCAACTCACTATAATCCTTTATGTGGCAAACGTTGTGGCTGGAACACCAGATGCGGCTGTAGCTTAGCTACTCCTCCAACTCACTGTAATCCTTTAGATGGTAGTGGTATCCCCAGGCTGTAGTGTCTTTAGTGATGACACTTCTCTGTGGGCTGTCCATTGGAGAGGACACTGGTGGGGCTGGCGCTGGCTTGCCTGGGAATGCTTTCTTTGTAGATGAGTTAACTTGTAGCAGTCTCCTGGTTTCTCTTTTTTTTTCTTTGTAGTTCCTTTGTTTCAGTGGTTCATCAAGTCTCTAGGGTTCAAGTCCGCTCTTCGCCAAAAAGAATGTTATCCCAGGCATTCCATGCATCACAGGCACACCAACATTCTATGACCATCTCACGCTCTGGCTGAGCAGCTAGTGGTAGCAGGGCTGGACTACATGTTATACAATTAAGTAGGGTATAACAGTTTCCCTCTTGGTTTTTGTTTTTTTTCATAGGGGTGGTGCCTGGTACTGTGCCTTGAAACGTTGAGCTGGGCCCCCGGTCCGATCGTGGTATTTATTTTGAATTGGGGTGGCCAGGGTTGGTTGTCTTCTGGGGGTGGGTCTCCAGGCCTGATTGTCTTGGCTGTTTGGGTGGGGAGCTGCCTGAGATTGGCCCTTGCAGGACTGTTCTTTGATTGGTCATGGGCTCCTCTGTCTATTGTTCATCATAGATATGAGGCGGTCAGAGTTGAGTGGGATCCAGGACGAGGAGGTGGTGGTTGCTGGGCCTTCCACGGCGCCTTCCTTGTCGGAGGTGCAGAAAGAAGATGATTGAAGGGGCTGTGGCGGTGGATTTTCTGGCTAGGGAATCCAAAGAGCTTTAACGGCAGAAGTTGGATCCCGCGGCTGTCCCTGATCCTGAGGAGGAGTCAGATGAGGAGGTGAAGGGTCATTTTGTACAAGGGGCTGACCTTCACAGTATTCTGCAGCATGTGCAGGACTTTTTAGGTTTCCCTGATCCCATGGAAGATGATGAGTCGGAGGACTTTTTTGCCAATTATCAGCTCCGGGAGCCTGAGTGCCTTCCCATTTATAAATCTGTGTGGAATGTGTTGGAGGGGGAATGGAAGGATGTTGGTAAGCATACATTTCCTGGCTAAAAGATATCCTTTACAAGGTTTCTCGGAGGAGTTTCCACCTGCGATGAAGGTGGTTTCCCTGCAGGGGGGACTTGCTTCGCAGAGCCTGGTGGTTTCTGAGGATGCGATTCCCTCTGGTTCTGGGGACAAGAGGGTTGAAGGGGCTTTGAAGAGGTTCATTTGCTGCCTCTAACCTTGCGGTGTGTTCTGCAGCTTACATTAGTGTCGCAGCGCGGAACCTGAGTAACGGGAACCAAGACAAAACCCCGTACCTAATATCCTCCTTTTGTCACAGACCAAATATCACATTAACGCATTCACTCCTACAATAATTGGTGGGGCCCATAACACCAACATTCACACTGCACTTCTCACTGGTCTGCACTTACAGGAGAGATGAATGTTCCAAGCGCTGACATGAAAGGAATACCTTATAATCCTATAGGAAGAAAATTATTTACACATCTGTACATTAAACATTATATCTACCCATCATAAGCCTAAACATTAAGATACTCCTCCCACGTGATCAATGGATCATTTAGTTGGATCGGTAAGGTGATTTAGTCCGGCTAAAAGCACTCAAGATCCTGATTTATCCTCTCTTAATAAACGACCAAAACACATTTACTTGTTAATCAATATTTTGTTTATCTAATAAATGCAAGAATTTAATTCCATCTAGTGAATTTATTAATCATTACGCGAATCACAGAACACCATATTTATCTAATCTGGCTATTAGTCATCCTCTAAGTCATCAAATTGGGTCGCCAATCAGTCAGAATTTCGAAAGTTCTTCATGCAGCACACTACAGTCCCATGAGTGGTCAAAGACCAGAGCCGTGCAAGCATCTATCAGTGTCCATAGATTTTCGGAAGTCCTCAGTTTATCAAAGAAATGGGCAGCAATTCTGTCTGTCGAAGATTCAGGAACACAGCGTCACCGTAGTCTCCGTCAGCAAAGAAATTATAAGGAAGACCGCAGCCCTCTCTATTCTACCGTCATTTTATAATGAAAGTAAGGTCTAGAAGATACATTTTACAAAATTTGTTTTTTATTCATTGGTCAGTTAGGATCGTCCGGTGAGGTTTCACACAGTTCAAGAGGTTTGGTCATTTTTTTGATGGTTCAGGTTTTTGTAAAAGTCCTTTGTCAAGATACAGTTTGGGCGCCATCTTGATTGTCCCAGTGGTGCTGATCACTCACGGACGCCCTATTTAAGGCGGTGCAGCAAGGGGGTCAGCTGGACAAGGTACCTATGATTACTAGTGTGCCATTGCACTAAGCGCTGTGGTGTAGGCGCGCTGTGCATTTTTCTCTATATTTTAATCGTCACCCATTTTTTCTATTTTGGTTTAATTTTAAGTTATTTCTCCCTGTTTTAACCTGGGGAATGCCCCCTTACCTGCACTGTAATTTGTTGTAACACCGCTGCTTAGCGGGTCCGGTCCCGGGGTTTCAGGAAGTTTAGGAGGGAATCGGCCGCCATATTGTGAGTGGACTGGGTTACACAGTTTGGGCGCCATCTTGAGTGTCCCAGTGGTGCTGATCACTCGCGGATGCCCTATTTAAGGCGGTGCAGCAAGGGGGTCAGCTGGACAAGGTACCTATGATTACTAGTGTGCCATTGCACTAAGCGCTGTGGTGTAGGCGCGCTGTGCATTTTCCTCTATATTTTAATCGTCACCCGTTTTTTCTATTTTGGTTTAATTTTAAGTTATTTCTCCCTGTTTTAACCTGGGGAATGCCCCCTTACCTGCACTGTAATTTGTTGTAACACCGCTGCTTAGCGGGTCCGGTCCCGGGGTTTCAGGAAGTTTAGGAGGGAATCGGCCGCCATATTGTGAGTGGACTGGGTGACACAGTTTGGGCGCCATCTTGAGTGTCCCAGTGGTGCTGATCACTCGCGGACGCCCTATTTAAGCCAGTCCCTCAAGCGCGCAGTAGTAACGCGCAGCGGGGGCGCCCTCCCTGCGCCTGAGTCGTGCCAGAATCCTGCTCGTCTGCGCTCGTCCGCGCCGAGTCAGGGTTGGGCAGGGCTCCGTAGCCTTTCTCCCGGTTGATGTAGTTTTTGTACTGTTCCATATCATGCATACTAGATCTGCTCTGCTTAGTTTTCGTAACGCCTTGCCCTGCACGCATATTCCGCTTCATCCTCTCTCTGGCCCTATTAATTGTCCTAAGTGTGATTTTAGACTTCCATCTCCTGTTCCTATCTCTGCATATAGGAAAGTTCCCTTAGGCTGCCCAGCTGCCATTCCGCCTCCGCTGGTAAAATCTCAGGATCCGTCTATTTTTAAGGTCTGCCATCTTAATGTGAGGTCTCTGGTTAGACATCATTAGGATGTGCATAGTCTACTTACGGACGAAGCCCGTGATGTTTTGTTCATGTCAGAGACATGGTTGCATGATGATGCCTCGGCTGCGGTGAACTTGGCTCTCCCCTCTGAGTATGTGATTTTTACTCATAATCGTAACTCGAGAGGAGGTGGCATTGCGGCCGTTATCAAATCCTGCTACTCATGCGTATGGAAAGCTATGGATATATCCGGCTGCAAAAGTGCTTACTTTCGCATCTGGGTTAATCCCCATTTTACTTTCTCTGGCCTACTTATCTATCGGCCTCCGGGCCCGGACGCCACTTTCAGGTCAGCCCTTCCTGAAGCTGTCAGTACATTAGCTTTAAGGACTGCTAACTTTAGTATCATTGGCGATTTAAATCTTCATTTTGATACTCCCCTTTCCCCTGCTGTTAGTAGTGCTCTTGCCGATCTGGAAGCTCTCCAGCTATTTCAGCTGGTCAACCATTGTACTCATGTTGGTGGACATATTCTGGACCCTATTTTTACCAATCTATCTGCGGCTAAAGTGCTGCTTCCCAGGCCTGTGGCCTGGACTGATCACCATCTTATAGAGCTGCACCTTGTAATTAAGGACCTTCCTCACAGAGTAATTTTATCTATGCCTCTTAGGCATCCATGGAGAAAGCTGAAATTAGCTGACTTTCATCGGCTTCTTGGTCAATATCCTCTGGGCCCTTTCTTGGATGTTGAGTCAGGATATGACCTGTTTTGCAATTGGCTGACTGGAGCCTTGGACTGCCTGATCCCAATTGCGGAGAGTAAACGCCGTCGTGCTGATCCTAGTCCTTGGGATGACGATTCGCTTCGGCTCCTTAGGAAAGCATGCAAACAAGCTGAAAGAGCCTGGCGTAAGTCTTATTTGCCAGGCATGAAAGCGATCTACCGCGCCAGGACGAAGAAATATCATAGAGCGGTTAACAAAGCTCGGGCTGCCTACTATTCTAGCGAATTCAACACCAGCACCAATCCTACTAAATTAGTATTTAAGGTGCTTAAGGATCTTACAGCCAGTAGAGCTCCAGTCGCTGAGATCTGTTCTGCCTCGCACTGTGAGGACCTGGCTTCCTTTTTTGTGGAAAAGGCTGAGGCCATTTATCGGCTTTTTTCTGTTCCATCCGTCTCTGTGGGGAAGTTGGAACCTTGCCCAATGACTACTATGTCTTTGTGCTCTTTCCCAGAGCTTTCGATGGAGGAGTTTAATAAAATTGTGGCGAAAGTCAAATCTGGCTCTCCTAGTGATCCTCTTCGGCCTGCCCAATTTAGAGATTCAGCGTTACTTTGTCTTCCTCCCCTGCGTGATCTTGTCAATCTATCTTTGACGTCTGGTTCTGTCCCTGCTAGCTGGAAACAAGCTCAGGTGATGCCTATTTAAAAAAACCTGCCTTGGATCCATTAAAGCTGGAGAACTATCGCCCTATATCTCTGCTCCCATGGGTCGCAAAACTGACTGAGGTTCATGTTAATGTGTCCGGTATTTTGTCCTTTATAGCGCCGGGATGCCCCTTTGCTGGGGCAGCTGTGCGCTTTATAAATCCGGATAACATAACATAACATAACATAACATACTTGGCAGGCCTCCCATCGCGACCTTGCTTGGGAACAACAAGAGCGGGGTCATGTCGAGGCCACTGGTACATGCTGTAACACATGCGCACTTCACCTGAAACCTCGTGGAACAGTGGCCATCGCGTCGAGTTAGTTAGCGGCCATCTTGGCTTGTAGGCCCAAAGGATAACTTAAGCGAAACAAACACAAAAGAGTAATTAATACATAGAAATAATGAATACAATGTTAAACCCTCACTATTTCCCCTATGTGCTTGTAATTTATCTAGCATATAGCAACATTTAAAGCATTCATATTCACCCATTGATGTAATCTGGGGCGACTTTTACGAAAACATCACAAAGCAACATATACCATGCAATATTCTATTTTCTATTGTTAGTATGCGTACATAGGTTAATAATGATAATTATTTAGCCATGCAAAATGCTAATCCCACGTGTATTTTGATCATTAGTAAGGTTGATTAAACCTCATACAAATACATTAATAATATTATAATTAATAGATTATTCTATTTAGTACAAGCATGCAAATTAGGGGGGGTATACAAAATGTTGTACTACCCGCTCCTTCACTAGCTACCTGGTTCAATCACTTCTGAAGTACTGTCAAGGCGTTTCAGAGCAGCTCTTACAGGATGAGTAACCCTCTGCATCTTTGGCAATGTTGGAGCAGCAGTTGCGCTTACTGGCTGATTTGTCCTTCGATTCCCTTAGTGCCGCGGCGGCGGGGACGTCAGTGGCTGCTCGGAGGCAGTTATGGCTTAAATCTTGGAAGGCGGAGGCGGCACAGAAGGATGCCATCATGAAACTTCCTTTCGCTGGCTCTAAGCTGTTTGGGGTGCCATTGGAGACCTTGATTAAAAAGACGGCGGGGACAAGAAATTATTGGTTACGGTCCTCTCTTCACAGCAAGGGAAGTTTGCTGGTTATAAGCGGGCTTTGGGACAGGCGTTTAAATCGAAGATGGCCACCCAGCTCTTTCGTGGTAGGGGACGTGGCCATGGTGTCCCTTCCTTCCACCAATCCTGGGGTCATTAGGGTGCCTCCTCTTCTTCTGGGCCCTCCAAATCATGACAATGGGAGGGGTTCGGAGGTGTTGCTGGTATGGGGTTGCCTCAAAGCTTTTTTTCCTGTCTGGTAGGAGTTTGTTTAAGATCAATGAGTCCTGGGGATTGTCGAGCGGTGATATCTGTTTGAATTTGGGGTTCCTCTGGTGGATGTGTTCAGGGCTACCCCTGTTCCCAGTTCAGATGTCGGGCTCTGTTGGCCGGGGTTTAGGACCTGGTTTCCAAAGGGGCTACGGTGCAGGTCCCTGTGAGTCAGCAGGGTCGGGGGGTTTACTCAATCCTGTTTCTGATCCAAAAACCCAATGGGGACTTCCGTCCTGTTCTGGATCTGAAGGCGGTGAATTATTTGCATCCCTCATCGGTCCTTCAAAATGGTGTCTCTGCAGATGATTCTGCCCTTCCCGTCGGTGGGGTATTTCCTGGCTTCTCTGGATTTCAGGGATGCCTACTCTCATGTGCCGGTCCAAGTGGCTTCCCAGAGGTTTCTCCGGTTCTGTGTGGGAGTCGATCATTACCAGTTCCAGGTTTTGCCATTTGGGCTGTCTGCCTCTCCTCGGGTGTTTACTAAGGTGTTGGCTCCCTTGGTGGGGTTGTTGCATGCTCGGGGGATCCAGGTGTTTCCTCACTTGGATGACTGGATGACTTGGATGACTCTTCCTCTTCTTTCCTTAAGCAGGGGTGGGGGGAATCATATCGCCTAACGTCCGAGCAATGTTCATTTTTACATTGGCAAGAAGATTTAATGCCTATTTTGTCCGATGGACAAGTAGACATTAAATTGCATACATATACAGGCTTTGGGCACTCTGGGGCTCACAACGAATCAGAACGGCTGGGAGAGAGCCGGAGACGCTTTTGAGGCCTCTGATTGGCTAGCAGCCCATGACTGGCTCTAGCCAGTGATTGCCTGGGGGACTGAAACATCAGTCTCAACAAGCGGCAGTCTCAGCAATCTGGTGTCTCGCTTTCTCAAGCTGAATGGGGTGGACGTGCAGAACCCTGAGGCAGCTGTCTCCATTTTAACACTAGAGGGCAGCACAAATATCTCGCTGCTGGGGCACGATCTGAGACTGAGGTGAGGAGACAGGGTGACATTAATGCTACCAGGCTAATGCCAAGTGAGCTTGCGGCATCAGGGGCATAGGAACACAGTTAACTTTATCCTCTCTGCTCGCTGCGAAGGGAAGAAGAAATGCAAACGTCCTGCTGAGAGCCCAACTGATTGCTGTCAAAATAACGGCATTACGCTAGTGCCCAGTTCAGATTCCACAAGTGAAAACAGTGCGCCCTCACTTGGGGGTTGGAGCGGGCTGTTATTTAAGTGAAGCTCAGCTATGCAACAAAGCATATTTTTCTAAATTTGCCATTAAAGAATTGTACCAGGTCGTAAACATTTAAAATTCCTGCGCTTAGTATCAAAGCATCACCACACTGTAGCCTTAGAGCAAATGAGCAATATGTTTGTTTTACCTCGTATTGCCCGTGGCAGCTGGTGGATTGTAAACCTGGTGAGGCGGATAGGTGATTTGTATTAATTTCCTTAAGGGACAGAAATTGCAATCTGTTACCTGCCCAGTGCCTGATCGAAGTCGTCTACTTTTTGCTCAGATGAGAATTGAGGTGGTGAACAGTGAGCCTCTGTATGCTGCTATATGAGTAAAAACGAAGAGATGTTCAAATTCCAGTTTACCGAATCAGTCACCTACCCCAGAAACTCATTCATTGGTGGGCTAATAGAGTGTGCGCCTCACATTGCACACAATGAGTTAACACTATCTGTTCCATTCTCTCTCCCTCGCCTTATATTTCTCTCACGTGCCCATGTTTCATGTTCTCTTTCCTGCTATTTTTTGGGAACATGTGCCTGTGTAACCACATTTTGAAATAACTGCTTGGCTTGTGAGGATCGTGAGTGCTGCGTGCAGCCACATGCTGCAAGCGTCTCGGCCCTGTCTCTTCCTCCCCAAAGCCCCCTCCTAAGATGTTTCTCACATCTCATTACTTGCAGATTAACTGTTTGACTTGTATGGATCACACCACATCAGTCCAATCAGAGGACGCCTGGCATCCTCCCCCATTTGCACATTACATGTTGCGTGTTCGGAGGAACACATTGCCTGCTTTCTTCCAGGCGACCCCAAAGAAAAGCATTTCCAACTCGTGCTCTAACGTCCTTTGTGATAATTGTGTGTATTTACGATCTACGACGGAACTGGTGGAATTAATTTTATAGCACTGAAAATTGGGCAATTTCCCCTAACACTCACCTTGCACAGAATATCCTGCATGTGGGCTGCACAGGAGGCATGCAGAGTTTGCAAGAGACACCCTAGCACTCTCTGTAGTAGCAGTCCATGAGCTCCCAGTCACAAGACAGCTCGCAGCAGCCGAACATAGTGAACTGTACTCCTTTCAGTCTTGGAACCCACACACCTTGGTCATATTCTGGTTTTAGCAGGTATAATTGTGCTCTAAAACAATTCTTTCCCTCCCTGTTGCTCGGACAGTGTGTCATAAAAAAAAGAAAAATATCAATACGAACTGTACCTGAGTGCACAACCCAATAATTCCCCACGCCCTCTTCACAGACTCCATGCACACAAATCGGTTCTTGCCAAAGCACCTCAAGTTAGGGTGTTCCTGCTGTTATAAAATGTTCCCTGTAATCCCCCTGTTGCTCTAGGGAGTTAGACTATATCAACTACTAAACATGCAATAAAGATTCCCATGACTCGACACTTCCGTGCGGTAATACATACTCACATGCAGTCTATTGCTCACATCCTCCCCTTCTCCCCCTTGCCCTCTCCTCCTCTCCCCCCTCCCTCTATCCCTCTCCAGCATGTGCATCAACCCTTCAAACTAGCATACTGGCTTTGGAGCCTGAACAGGCACATTGCAAACAGATCACTGAAGAAAACACTCAGCCTGCTGATCCAACCCACTGGGTTTGGAGCAAGGGAACTGCAGGTGTCTCTTTACCTTGTATGTGGTAGCAGGTTCAAAAGCCCACCAAACTACCATACTTGTATCAATCTATGGCACGTAGGTTACACACCGATCACCGCAGCAGACTTTCGACCTCCTTGGCTGTCTTATCGGGAATGGAGGCTGTAATCAGAAAGTATCACAATAGCCTGTGATGTGATCAGATTTTCTCAGGCTCGATTTAAGCAAAGAGCCCTCAATGCTTCGCTACGTTAGAGGTACATGAAGAATGTTTAGACTGTTGTCCTCCACCCTATAGACAACCCTGAACCTCATGCCCAGCCCAAAATCCCTGTCGATGCCTGCACTCGCCCATCCACATTATTGTTTATTCTGACTACAGAAATTATTTCCAGGGGATCTCATGGTCATAAGCCCTTGTCACTGGCTCAGTGTCATCACAAGGTGGTATCTAAGTTTCCAGTACAGATCCCTGCGGATACAGAGCTGTTTCATTGCCCCTTCCACCTCTGGTGACCAGAACCTCCTTCAGCAGAGACCCTGTGCAGGCATCTCCCAGCCTCCACCTCAACCCCAGCCACTCAAGGGCTGGCTCGGCTCTTTTGACAGTTTGATGTTGTCTCTGGTGGAGTGCAGTATCCCGGGACGGCTGCCCGTGGCTAGCATCCGAAGTCTGCAGCAAAACTTGCCCACCTGTGCCATGGGATGCATGTGCAGTCTACACATGTGGGTGCCCGTGCCTAGAACGGTCTGTCAGAGAGATTCCTGCCTGCTGTGCTAAATGTTCATCGGTTGGTGAGTGCATGAACTAATAGAGGTTTCATAATGTCCCACTGATTAACATAACTTTCATTTCAATTAAAGCTGTCCATTATTATACATGTAGTTTACCTGAAGTTGAAAGACCACAAAAAGTAAGAAAACATTTTGTTTTTTTAGCCACTGCTTTGACCCAACCGCCAGACTCACTAACCCTGCCTTCCCCGTTTCGTGCAGCATCACAGTTCCTATACATCACAGTTCCTATACATTTTTTGATACACTTCAACCACTGAGCAGACAGCACCTTCTCCAGCCTCTCACTCTGTTCCTGCTACCACCGCTGCACTCACACTGCCCTATGAATACAGTATTCAGGACTTGCTACCATCGGGTTTGGAGGGCAGGGCAGGAGAAGAGGTAGGGCCAGGGCCTCCTGTCACAGACTACAGACTGGGTGAGAGTCCTCTTATTACGAAGAGAGAGTGGGGCTGCGCCACCAATTTACAAACCACCATCCCTTGGCCCTTCACACACACACCACCCACACATCCACCCCACTCCCGACTCCCCTGTTACAGCCAGAGCTGCCAACTTTGAACCTTGGTGGCCAGGTTTGAGTCTCTGCATTGCTAAACATCCTGTGATTCTGGGCAGATCACTTAATCTGGTCTGGCCTTAAAATAAATAAATGAACATGATCTTGTGTAATGTAACCGGTGCTCATGAGAAACGCCCCAATACCTTTGGGTCATAATCGCTCTATATAAAACTTCAAAAAATAAATACCCACACCAGACTCTCTTGACAAGCACGGTGCTTTCCTTCCACAGATGAAGCAGACTCTGAAGCTTTCCCATTTTTATAAAAAAAAGTAAGGTAAGAATCATGCATCTTGAACTCGGACTCTACCACCATCAGTGCAAGAGGTGCAGGGAAAGGGCCTCAGTGTTTAGGTCTGTGTCCTGGCTTGATAACATAACAAGTGCATTTGTAAAGCGCATATTTACCCAGATGGGTATTTTGGCACTAAACAATAGATGTTTATTGTTACCCAACGATACTCATTTTATCGACCTCAGAAGGATGAAAGGCTAACTGGACTCGGCGGGATTTGACCTTGTGAGCACGAGGTCAAACACATGGCCTTATAGTGGAAGCAATAGTCCACTGAGCCACCAGACCCGATGTGTCACTAATGAAAATGAAATAAATTAGTGTCTCTTTTGGGTGTTTGTTCAGCTATTATTGGATTTCTAAATCCGCTGAAGAATAAACAAATTTCATTCGCCAGATAGCATTTGACTATCCAAGAGGCCAGGACAGTGTTTCCAACTCCACTGTGACTGAACCGAGGAGTCCTTGCTAGGTATGACATGAAATGTTGAGTGGTTGCAGTTACTCACTAGCCCCCATCTCAATGATGCTCAGCTCTCCACTTCTAGATTTTTGCTGTCTTTTCAACTTAACACTCCTTCCCTTCACTGTGAGACTAACGCTTGCTTTCTAGCTGTGCAAGTATGAAGATTTCACAGCTGCTTCATGTCCTACATATCTGAGGGAGACAAACTTGAACATAAATTGCTGAACTGCACCTCTTCATGTTAAGGTAGCTTACTCTGCTGCCGCCATTACTAAATGCATGAGAGAACCCTGTACTGCTACTGTCAGTGATGCTCTTTGTGTAGAAGAAGAATGTGGAGATGTAGCAGTGAGTGCACAATAATATAAACACACCACACAGATATGTAAAAGGAGAGATTGATTTAGCTGCCCATTACTGCCTCTTGTGTATTTGTACTTTTGGGTACTGCCTCAGTGAACCACATCACACCTGCTACATGATTTTGCTGCCCCATGAACCGTTCATAAGCTCTGCCAAGAAGTTTAGTTATTCCCATCCACAAGTTTATCAGAGCATCACATCTTAGTATTTTTGAAGCTGGACAGCTATGAGTTGGCCCTATGATGAAGAACACCCTTCTGTCCTACAGCTTCATATTTCGACACAGTCTGGTCGGTGCCAAAAACACTTCAAGAAATGTAGTCAATTACTAGTCTGCACTCTGCCTTTAAGTACTATTTCTCAACATTTGAAAAAGTGTTACATGCACACTAGTTGATAATTTGGTCCAGTGCACACTGACACAATCTGCACGCATGCTGTAGAACCACCCCGTACAACAGTTGCATTTGAAAGTGCATGATGATGCACTGCATAATTGGACTTGCACTTGAAATATATATTGCTCAGTATGTTGCACTGATTGCTATGCAGGTTCTCTCTGTCCAGACCTACCTTAGTGATTTATGGAGTAGGCGAGGCAAGCAGTTACCTTCCTAGGACAAGTAGATTTATGTAACATTTTGTCCCCTGGCCAAGTAGATTTTGGAAAAATTTCCACACCCCTGCCTTAAGGCTCATGCTCATACCCAGGAGGTTTGCTGGCTCCTTCAGCAGTTCGGGTGGATTCTGCACTTGTAGAAGTTGCATCTGGGCACCACTCAGGAACGCTCAAGTCCTATGCTGGGCATTGGGTGTCTTTTCAGGGGTGGTGTACGGCTCAGGGTTGGTTGGCTTTGGAGGTAGATCCCGTGTGTATCTTGGATTTCCTGAAGGATGGGTTCGATTTGAGTCTGGCCGTGCCCTCCTTGCGGGCTCAGTGAGTGGCTGTGTGGGCCTTTAGGGGTTCGGATGGTGTGCCGTGGCTCCGTTGGTGTCCCGGTTGTTGCAGAGTTGTTTCCTCCAAAAGTCCTTTGCTCCTAGTTGGGTTCTTCCTTTGGTTCTGAGGGCCTTGCAGACGGCTCCATTTGAACCACTGTCTTTGCATTTTTTAACGATCAAGGTGGTTTTTCTTGCCGCTATTACCTCGGCCTGGAGGGTTGGGGAACTGGGCTCCTTGCTTTGTTCGGAGTCCTTTTTGCTTTTTTTTCCAGATCAGGTGGTTCTTCGCCCTGATCCTTCCTTTGTGCCCAAGGTTCCTTCCTCGTTTCACTGCTCAGAGGATCTGGGCTTTGCCCGTGTTCTGTCAGGTTTCTTTTTCTGAGGATGAGGTGCGGCTGCACTGTTTGGACGTTAAGCGGGCTCTGGAGGTGTACTTGGTGTGTACTGGGCCTTTTCATAAGGTGGATTCACTTTTTGTGACCTTTGGACTGGCTGGTCAGGGTCTGAAACCTTTGATGGCTACTCTCAGTCGTTGACTGAGGTGGGCTGTTTGGGCTACTTATGATACTTGTGGCGGGCTGGCGCCTGGGTCGGTTCAAGGGAGATCTACTCGGCGCATGGCTGCTTCCTGGGCTTGTTTTCAAGAGGCTTCTGTGGCTGAGATCTGCATGGTTGCTACGTGGGGTGCGCCTTACACCTTTATTTCCCATTTGTTGGACTTGGCCCTTTTTGCAGGGTCATCCCTGAAATTGTTACCTTCCTCCTTTATTTATTCTGACCTTTTGTTGGCTATCCTATGACTCTGGGCACCTTACCACTGCTGTTCAGTGCTAAAGTGCATATGCTCTCCCTATGTAAAATGTATATATTGGTTGGATTCCATGATTGGCTTATTTGGTTTACTGTCAGACCCCAGTAAAGTGCACCAGGAGTGCCCAGGGCTTGTAAATACAAATGCTGCTGGTGGGCTTGCAGCACTGGTTGTGCCATCTACAGAAGCGGCCTGGTAGAATGTGTCTAGGGTCTGCCATTGCATAACCTGCGTGCAGTCTGGTACTGTCATGCTGACTGGGCGAGTGCACCCACTTCCCAGTCCCTAAACCTTCCCTTAACTTCATATTAGTCACCCCTATGGTAGGCCCAAGGGCAGGGTGCATTGTAAGCATAAGGTAGGACAAACCCTGATGTGTGTGGCATGTCCTAATAGTGAATTACAGCCATTTTCGTTTTTCACTATTGTAAGGCTCCCTGTTCTCCATAGGCCAGAATGGGCTGCTAGAATTGTTACATTCTATGGTCCTAACAGACCCAGGGAACATGGTAGAAATTCGTGTTTAGTATGCCTGAACTCAGAATAATAAAATACATCTTTTAGTAAAGTTTATTTTAATATTCTGTGTTTGCAAATACCACTTTTAGAAAGTTGGTATTTGCTTGCCTGACCATTTCAGCCCGCCTCTGCTATGATGTGTATCTGCCTGTCTGGTTGTATGAGTGACAGGGCTGGGGAAACCCAGAGGGGCAGGGCTAGGTAGCCTGGTGGTGAATAGGAAGATTGGCAGCCAGATGGGTGGGAGGAGTGCACCTGGGCTCTGAATAGGGTTGTGCTCTGCTACCACAATGCTGGCTCCACCCCCTGTGGAGCGGCTGATGTCTCTGCCCTGCACCCTGAATAGAAAGGCAGAGTCATGTCAACAGAGTGCTCAAGAACTGGTTTGGACTGGGCAAAGGCCCCTCTACCCCAGAGGAACAAAGGAATTAGGGGTATAAGTATTGGGACCCTGCTTCCAAGAAATTAGATCCTGCTGAAACAAGAAGAACCTCTGCCAGAGGAGAAGGAACTGGGAAAGCTGTAGGAGGAGTACTGTCCCTGACCTGGGGGATTGGCCGGCAGTGGTTGCCTTGCTGCTGAAGGAGAGGAGAAAGACTACTAAAGACTTTGCTTCAACTTGTGCTTTAAAAAGATCTCCAAGGGCTTGAACTGAGCTTGCCCCCTGAACGAAGTCCCAGGACCAGTGGACTTCACCCCCAGCTCCCCAGAGTCTTTTGGAAGTGCCTGCTGCTGTGTTGGGCCTTCTGAGGGACTGCGTGTCGCAAGGAGCTGGAAGCGCGACGTAAGGAAGAGATGCGTGCCGCCGTCGGAGCTGTTGCCGTCACATCTCGCAAAAGGTGTCGCCGCTGCAGCATCGCATCGAGCGGAAGCGTCTCGCATCATTCTGGAAGTGTCTCGCAACGCCGAAGAAGCGTGTCGCCATTACAGCCATCGTAGCTGTCGCATTGCACCGCATCGAGAGAAGAGTCTCGCATCGAGGAGGAAGCGTGTCGCCATCGCAGCCATCGTAGTTGTCGCATTGCACCGCATCCAGAAAAGCGCCTCGCATCCACGGAGAAGCGTGCCACCGTCGGAGCCGCTGTCGTCGCATCTCGCAGAAGGGGTGTCGCCGCCGCAGCATCGCATCGAGCGGAAGCGTCTCGCAACGTCGGAGAAGAGTGCCGCTGCCAAGGCCGCTGTCGTCGCATCTCGCCAAAGGTGACGCCGCTGTAGCTGATGCATCGAGTCGAGCCTTCTCGCAACATCGGAGAAGCGTAACGCATCTGGAAGATCCCGTCTTTATTTCTTTTGCACCAAGAACTTCAACGCATCTGCATCGCTGCAACACTTTTGTTGCCCTGCGTGTCGCATCTAAGGTACATTGACTTAAAGTGTCGCATTTAAGAACTTAAGAGAAACTAAGCAATCTTCTACCAACTAAGCAACTGTATTGTGTATTGTTAATCGTTTAATGGTCTTGTGATAATCCTATATAAAGAATCCTTATTTTTAATATGAATACCTGTGTGGTGTCCATCTGTAGTGTTGTCACTTGGTTACTGTATGTGTTCACAAATGCTTAACCTATAACGCTCTGAGATAAGCCTTGTCTGCTCGCGCTAAGCTACCTAGAGGGTGAGCAGTGGTTATTTTAGGAGTGTAACCCCTTACCCTGACTAGAGGAAAGGTTCCCTGCTTGTCACAAGTACCTACCTGTGCCAACCAGAGAACCCGGATTCTAACATTGGTGGTCAGCGGTGAGGATTCTGTATTTGCATTTGTGACTCATGTACAGTAATTGGTGAACACTACTTAGTGAGTGCAGACCTTAAACGCAACCAATACTTGTTCGTAGATTTCTTTTGGGACTTTCTATTTTTGAGTACTGCCAAACTTAACCATGGTGGAGAAAGCAGCATCCATAGCCTCTGTGAATCCTGAGTTAGAATGGGAAGAAGAGAAACTGGAAAACTACACTGCCAAGCAGCTGAAATTCTTCTGCAGGAAATTTAATGTTTCTACAACTGGATGTAAAAACAAGTCAGAATTCTACAAGGCGCTGAGGGCCTCGGTAGAAGCAAGGAATGCCACTGAGGAGGGTAGTGCAGATGAGCAGCTGGATGGGCCAGTGGGTCCAAGAGGAAGGAGGACCCCTTCCCCTGCCGGTGGCAGTGTTTCTGGTAAAAGTCTATCTCCAGAGGAGCTGGCAGATAGAAGAGAGTGTAGGATGCATGAATTGGAGCTGACCAAGCTCAAGTTAAAAGGGCAGTTGGAATTGGAATGGCAAATTAGAAAGTTAGCCCTAGAGGAAAAGAAAATAGAAATGGAGCATGAGTTGATTATGAGGAAGCTTGACTTAGAGCTCGAGAGGCTTGAGACCATGAGTGTCTCAGCCCAACAACAAGAAATGTGTGTAGCTCAGAGATTGAGCTTTGCTGAGTGGGAGGAGGAATCCAGCTCAGATGGTGGCAGCAATATTGAATTTTCTAGTTCTGAAAGAGTAGTACACACACCCAGAGATGTGGCGCCTGACTTGAAGGAGGGGGTTAACCTACACCAGGAGGTTTAAGGACATGAGGTAGCTCCAGTAGTGCGCAGTGTCCCTGAGGGAAATAGGGTAACTGGCGCAGGGGTTCATAGTCCTAGTGGTGGGAGGGATTCCCCCATAGTTGAGATCCTGGTATGTGAGTGTGAAGACCGCCCAGAAGAGTGTGGGTTGTGCGACAGAGACAGTCCGATACTGTCTTGCCAGTCTCAGGAGAGGGGTGTGCAGTAGGTGTGTGAGGCACTGGATGGTGAGGTGAAGGATAGTTTGGTTAACCCTGCAAGGGGGCTGTGTGATCCAATTGTGGGAGAGTATATTGTAAGTCCCTGTTTTCCAGAGCTATGCCAACACTGTGGGAGAGTGAGTTCTCTGACCGCAGGGAGCTCACATTGGAGGCAGACCTTTTGGTGGAGTCCAGAGGGTCTGGAAAGGCATTGGGGAATGATCCCAAGATGAGTGGTTCAGGTATCTTCACACCCAGTGTGGTGGAAGTGGCTCAGAGTAGCCCAAATAGGTCCTGTAGTAGTGAGAGGGGTGTAGGGCCTCACATCCTGTTTTTACGGGAAGGAGTGAGACTGGGTTATGTCCCGGTAGTGCCCAACCTCAGTCTCAGAGCCTGGATGGTTCTTTAAGGGAACACCAGGTGGGGAGCTTAGTCTGTTCTGAGGGGCTGCCCGTTGTGCGGGACCCCCTAGTGTCTGGTGAACGGGGAGTGTCTGTAAGCAGGCCTCCATCAGTTCTGGTGTCTGGCAGTACCGCTCCAGTTGGGAGGGTGCAGAAGTCCAGAGTGAGGGGTGAGAGGGGGAAGAAGCCCCCAGTGGAAGAACCAGTAGGTCAGGGGCCAGCCAGTAGGGCTGCGTCCCCCGTGAATGACCATGGTGACACCACTTCTGTCCTGGGGGATCTTCGCGCACTGTCAGATGGACAGGGGTTGGGAGATCTGCGCCAGGCAGACTGTCACATGACACAGGAGTTATGTGTCACCCTCAGGGGGGGCATGCGTGCTCCCCGGGAATGCCTGTTGCGCCAGGCGAGCGTTCAACCGCATGGGTTGGCCCCAGGGTTGGGAAGCCAGGTTCAGGTGTTGTCTGACCTGGAGGGTGGGACAACTGTAATCAGTGTCCTGACCCCTGTTGCTTCTAGGGGTACCACTCCAGTTGGGAGGGTGCAGTACTCTGGAAGGGGGTGCAGAGGGAGGGAGTCCTCGCCTCTGACCCCGGAGCAGCCTGAGGGTTTAGACCCTAGGTTGGAGAGCCAGGTTCAGGGTGTCCCCCCTGACCTGGACGCCCAGTTGCAGGATAGAACCCCTGAACTGGTGGGCGAATTGCGCAGGACACCTGCCACAGGTGCCCTGGTAATTCTGGAAGGGGGTACCACTCCAAGTGGGTGGGTACAGAGCCCCAAGGAGGAGGACCGGGTGTGGGAGAGGCCACCCCAGTCTTTGGTCCAGCCGCCGGGTACAGACCTGGGGTTGGTGGGTCAGTGCCAGGATGTCATACCTGACCTGACAGGAGGGAGAATGGACAAAGGTTGCCAAGCACCTGGGGCTACTGCCCCCCGCTCCCTGGCGCCACAGAGGTTTGAGAGCCCTGAGAGGCATACGGCCTGGGTCTCATCCCTGACTACTGTCAGTGGCCACTGTAGCATTTTGCTGTCTGTCTGTTGGGACACACCTGTGAGCCAGTTAAGGTTAGGTGCTGCACAGGTGGTGTCCACAGTTGAGGAGAAGGGTTCCCCAGGGATTGGCTTGGTGGGCCCTGAGAGTATGGACAGAGGGATTCCAATAGGTTCAGATTGGCGTAGAACTGGAGTCTGCACCTGCAGTTGCGGACCAGGTCCTTGTTCTATCGCCCCAAGCAGGGAAGACCATCACGGTGGTGATTGGTCTGCCCTGCGTTTTGGCTGGAAGGGGGTCGTGTTGGACTTGGCCCTTCTTGCAGGGTCATCCCTGAAATTGTTACCTTCCTCCTGTATTTATTCTGACCTGTTGTTGGCTATCCTATGACTCTGTGCACCTTACCACTGCTGTTCAGTGCTAAAGTGCATATGCTCTCCCTATGTAAAATGTATATATTGGTTGGATTCCATGATTGGCTTATTTGGTTTACTGTCAGACCCCAGTAAAGTGCACCAGGAGTGGAAACAGGTTCTGCGCACACGTTTAGAAATAAACACAGTGTGGTGAGACCGAAGGGTAAGGTCGAAAGTGCGAAGGAGGTCTACACCAGAAATGTCTTTGTAGATTTAATCGTGCGTATCATCAAATGAAAAGGGAACATGAGAACAACCAGCCGACACGTGTTTCGTCAACGGGAAACAACCAAGTGCACCAGGAGTGCCCAGGGCTTGTAAATACAAATGCTGCTGGTGGGCTTGCAGCACTGGTTGTGCCACCCACAGAAGCGGCCTGGTAAAATGTGTCTAGGGTCTGCCATTGCATAACCTGCGTGCAGTCTGGTACTGTCATGCTGACTGGGCGAGTGCACCCACTTCCCAGTCCCTAAACCTTCCCTTAACTTCATGTTAGTCACCCCTATGGTAGGCCCAAGGGCAGGGTGCATTGTAAGCATAAGGTAGGACAAGCCCTGATGTGTGTGGCATGTCCTAATAGTGAATTACAGCCATTTTCGTTTTTCACTATTGTAAGGCTACCTGTTTTCCATAGGCCAGAATGGGCTGCTAGAATTGTTACATTCCATGGTCCTAACAGACCCAGGGAACATGGTAGAAATTTGGGTTTAGTATGCCTGAACTCAGAATAATAAAATACATCTTTTAGTAAAGTTTATTTTAATATTCTGTGTTTGCAAATACCACTTTTAGAAAGTTTGTATTTGCTTGCCTGACCATTTCAGCCCGCCTCTGCTATGATGTGTATCTGCCTGTCTGGTTGTGTGAGTGACAGGGCTGGGGAAACCCAGAGGGGCAGGGCTAGGTAGCCTGGTGGTGAATAGGAAGATTGGCAGCCAGATGGGTGGGAGGAGTGCACCTGGGCTCTGAATAGGGTTGTGCTCTGCTACCACAATGCTGGCTCCACCCCCTGTGGAGCGGCTGATGTCTCTGCCCTGCACCCTGAATAGAAAGGCAGAGTCATGTCAACAGAGTGCTCAAGAACTGGTTTGGACTGGGCAAAGGCCCCTCTACCCCAGAGGAACAAAGGAATTAGGGGTATAAGTATTGGGACCCTGCTCCCAAGAAATTAGATCCTGCTGAAACAAGAAGAACCTCTGCCAGAGGAGAAGGAACTGGGAAAGCTGTAGGAGGAGTATTGTCCCTGACCTGGGGGATTGGCCTGCAGTGGTTGCCTTGCTGCTGAAGGAGAGGAGAAAGACTACTAAAGACTTTGCTTCAACTTGTGCTTTAAAAAGATCTCCAAGGGCTTGAACTGAGCTTGCCCCCTGAACGAAGTCCCAGGACCAGTGGACTTCACCCCCAGCTCCCCAGAGTCTTTTGGAAGTGCCTGCTGCTGTGTTGGGCCTTCTGAGGGACTGCGTGTCGCAAGGAGCTGGAAGCGCGACGCAAGGAAGAGAAGCGTGCTGCCGTCGGAGCTGTTGCCGTCGCATCTCGCAAAAGGTGTCGCCACTGCAGCATCGCATCGAGCGGAAGCGTGTCGCATCATTCCGAAAGTGTCTCGCAACGCCGAAGAAGCGTGTCGCCATCGCAGCCATCGTAGCTGTCGCATTGCACCGCATCGAGAGAAGAGTCTCGCATCGAGGAGGAAGCGTGTCGCCATCGCAGCCATCGTAGTTGTCGCATTGCACCGCATCCAGAAAAGCGCCTCGCATCCACAGAGAAGCGTGCCGCCGTCGTAGCATCTCGCAGAAGGGGTGTCGCCGCTACAGCATCGCATCGAGCGGAAGCGTCTCACAATGTCGGAGAAGAGTGCCGCTGCCAAGGCCGCTGTTGTCGCATCTCGCCAAAGGTGACGCCGCTGTAGCTGACGCATCGAGTCGAGCCTTCTCGCAACATCGGAGAAGCGTAACGTATCTGGAAGATCCCATCTTTATTTCTTTTGCACCAAGAACTTCAACGCATCTGCATCGCTGCAACACTTTCGTTGCCCTGCGTGTCGCATCTAAGGTACATTGACTTAAAGTGTCGCATTTAATAACTTAAGAGAAACTAAGCAATCTTCTACCAACTAAGCAACCGTATTGTGTATTTTTAATTGTTTAATGGTCTAGTGATAATCCTATATAAAGAATCCTTATTTTTAATATAAATACCTGTGTGGTGTCCATCTGTAGTGTTGTCACTTGGTTACTGTTGAAGAACCAGGCTGAATTAGACCTGGTGGCGCAGGGTACGCCTGAAATCTTCTGAGTTCGCCTTCTTAATTGTACAGAGACACGGAACACTCTGTCGGCATAGGAACTTCAATTTATTAGCTGCAGCTAGGTACAGTTGTCCTAGAAGTACATCAGTGGTAGGTTCTCAGGAGACTGCCACTTCAATCCATGGCTCACAGTCTTTTATAGCGCTTGAATCCCCTAAAGCAACAACCCCCTCAATGTGCAATAAAAACAAACATGTCATCCACTAGCAAACATTCCTTGTACAAGATACAGGATAATAGGTAATAGAAATTCCTTCCCTAGGGTCGTGTTCTCTACCTGACCCTATAGGCCAGGTGGCATGAGCATTCCTAAGTTTAATTAATTTACAACAGGACGTGTTTGCGTGATGCAGGTGGTGATTCGTAAAACAAAAGGAGAGGCAGAGAAGGATCACAAAGGGTCAATAGATGGTTATCACGGGAATTAGTTGCTTCGAGCCGGGTCCCAGAATGTACTTTCCTCAGAGAGACAGGAAAAAGGTTATTTAACATGTTACAGCTCAGAGTACGAAGAAACGCTACGAAGGTCGTTGGCGCCTGAGTGAGGGCAACAACAAAATGGTGTCAATGCGCAACATAGAGCCGTAATCAAATTTCCTCAGACCCTTCTTTTGCCATTACTCAGGCAAAAACACACAGGCTGTTGTTAATCAGAATCGACTTCAATAGCCATGAAATCTACAAGCTGTTGTTGCAGCATTATTTTCGTGTTCTCTGCTTTCTGGGATACATGATTTGGAACACACAGGGTGGCGCAGAGCCCGCATATAGCGGGACCACATTGTAGGCAAAGGCAACATGAGAAGAGAATAGCCAAAGTCGCTCCGACAAAGGTAAGAATCTTCCATCCCCATGTAGACAGTAGTCCCCCAAACCATCCCATCAGAGACCAATTCCCTTCATCCTGGTGAACGGACTCAGCGATCTTGTGTAGTTTAGAGATGGCTTGGTATACTGTAGGGGCGTTGTCTGGAATATAAATGCAACAGCTAGATCCGATCAATGTGCATACGCCCCCACGGTCAGCAAGAATAATATCTAATACCATCCTGTTCTGAAGCGTGACAAGGCGGTCAGCAACGAGTTCTGCAGTGAGATTAGTCAAAGCTTCAGCTGTTTCATTGACAGTGGCTTCTACAACTCGAATTAGTTGTCTTATGTCTCTACTGTTGGCTATTGGGCCCCAGAATGGAAGGAGTCCTTTCAAGAGATCCCCGACTTCTTGTCCTGACGTATCCTGGTCAGACACCACCCTTCTTTTCTGTAAATGATGCTTCGCATCCGCTATATATGTAGGGGGCAACAACCAAGCGATATAACAAGTGCCTCTCCAATTACCAGGTAGAGAAGTGTAAGCCTTATTTCCACACACAAACTATGTATTACGTGAGGGAACCATGCAAGGCCAATCTGTCCCATTCAAGGTCACAATATGCTGGCATTTTCTTGTACCTTTATATTCTAACACTCCTTTCCTAATGCAAAATGGTGCTTGTTCAGGTACCACTAGAAAAGTTTGTCCTTTTCGAGAGGTTTTATTAGAGGGCAGGAAATACAAATCCGTAGATCTGGTTTGGCGATCAGCATATTCTGACTTCTCACTATTCGTCCCATATATTCTTTTTCTGTCCCGCCAACATAAATGGTATATGTGTACTCCCAAGCTCCTTACGTCTCGGGTATCACCATCTCCAGAAAATACCCAACTGGCACTTAATTCCCACCATGCACTACAAGAACCATTAAATGAAAAAGGAAGGGTAATGTATGGTATTCCAGTATTCACTGAACTTGGCAGAAGACCACAAACCCAACAGTTTGTCGCATTAGTAGCCAATTGATGTTGGTGTAGCATAGAAACAAATGTGTTGTTACGGAATTCACTCCTTCTCGACTCAACATGAGGGGGTAGAGCGACATGTGTATGCATTTCAACGGTAACTTTGGGAATAGGCTGCGTAAAAATTACATGTAGTCCCCATCCTATGCAAGACAATATAATACACATTAAAATCAATATTATTAAAGCCACTACAAAACGATTATGCAATCATTTACAATGCTTCGTGCTCATTGTTTGTTTTTTGTCCATTCCCTTTTGAACAGTCATTTCCATCTCTAAATGTTGCCCGTGACGGGAGGTTGCTTCACTCAGCTGTGATTGTCTGTAGTTCTTTTTATTTTCCTACAAGTCCCACAGGCCTAGAGCCACACCTTGGGTCACAATTCTGAGACTACGATCACTGCCCTGCAACATGTGGAAATCGGGATAAAGACAAAGTCAATGAGGCACTATTGAGGTATTTTTGTTCAGTCTGGGCCTCAAATCGTACCTCTGGGAACCAGGTACAGTTTGTTCTTGGAAAAGGAGATGTGGTTCAGTAGTGTCCAACTTCAATGCCGGTGGTATAGCTGCTTGGAGGACCTCGTTGTCTTCTTTCTCTGATCTGGCAAAGTCTAGTTGTGCATCGCTAAACAGTCAAAATCTTGGTATTCTTTCGCTTTCAGAATCGCCAATTTGGTTACGAACCCACTGATCATAAGGCAAGGGTAGGGGCACTTTTTTGCAATGTACCCCATGTACCCAGTTCTTTTTGCCGACCACCTTCACTGCAGTACGCGTCGTTAATAGTACTTGACGAGGCTCTCTCCAGCGAGGTTCCGAGTTTTTCGACCTCTGGAAGTTTTTAATGCAGACCCAATCTCCGGGCCGTATGGTATGACCAGGATCCGTTGAAGCCTGAGGCAAAGTATCTTGTACCTGTTGGTGAAGGACACGTAACTTAGTGGTGAGATCACGCAAATAGTCAAATAACAATGGATGCTCTATCTCGGAGTATTTCTTTGGCCTTGAGACTCCCCAAACATTTGCAGGGCGTCCAAACACAACCTCATAAGGACTAAGCCCCATACGGGAATGGGTGGTTGTTCTGGTGGATAAGAGAGCCAAGGGCAAGGCATCAGGCCAAGCAAGACCCGTGCTGGCTTGTATTTTCGTGAGTTTAAGCTTAAGAGTGCCATTATAGCATTTTACCAAACCTGCTGACTGAGGATGGTTTGCTGCGTGGAACTTTTGTTTGATGCCAAGGCCTGTACATACTTTCTGCATGATCTGACCCACAAATTCACTTCTGTTGTCACTCCAAATAATTCTGGGTAACCCAAATCTCAGCAGAAACTCCTTCAAAAGGACTTTAGCCGTGGATAGAGCAGTATTATCTTTCAGGGGATAGGCCTCTATCCATTGGGAGAAAGCACATATCACAACAAGAACATACTTCAGATTGTTACATCGTTCCATGTGAATGTAATCTATTTGCAAAACCTCAAAAGGGTACGTTGGGGAGCAAAGAGGCCTGCCGGTGTTGGTGTTCCCTTCCCCGGGTTATTCATCAAGCATATAATACAATGCTTAACCAGATTGTCTGCGCATTTATGGATCCCCACATTCTGCCATACCGGAGCCAGAAGTCTGCATATACCTTTAGCGCTAATGTGGGTTGGACCATGTGCCATGGTAACTACTGGGAGTACATAAGCATCTGGTAACAACCAGCGTTGATGTTCCGGCAAGTCTGTCCAGCACCCTATCACATCCAACCTTCCTATACTCTCTTTCCACTTACTCAATTCTTTCTCTGTGGCTTCTGCCTGGATCATTTTCACACTGTCCACAGTATTCTCACACATCCCTCCTTGAGCAACCCATCTAGCAGAGCCCGCAACATACATGCGGCTTGTAGTGTCTCTAGCTGTCTCTTTCGCTATCTGGTCTGCGAAAGCATTTCCTTGACCTACATCATCAGTAATCTTCTTATGTGCACTATATTTCACAATTGCTATCTGAGTGGGCAAGGTAAGCGATTCAAGAAGGTCATTTACCAATTGGCCATGCTGTATCTTAGTGCCATGGGATGTGAGAAACCCTCTTTCCTTCCATAGGCGGCCAAAACTATGGGCCACTCCAAACACATACTGACCATCAGTATACACATTCACCCTTTTCCCTTCAGCCAACACACAAGCTCTAGTCAGTGCTATCAATTCGGCTGCCTGAGCTGAATTATGCATAATACGCGCTGTTTCCACAACAGTGTACAAGGTAGTGACTGCATAGGCTGAGGTCGTTTCACCATTTGGAAGCTTAAAACAAGAACCGTCCACCCATAGGATCCCATCCGGGTCCGGGAGTGGAGTATCCTTTAAATCAACTCTGCCTCTTGTCTCTTCCTCCGTGCGGAGGAAGCAATCATGCTGCTCCTGAGTACCATTTTCTACTGGAATTGGCAGCAATGTTGCCGGGTTCAGGGCATTACATCGCTTAATGTGTATGTGGATAGCCAAGAGCGTCAATTCGTACCCCGAAAGGCGGGCACTCGTGAGGTGTTGAGTCTTCGTTCTATTTAGGAGGGTGTCTACTGCATGCGGCACCATGACAATGAGGGTATTATCTAATACCAATCCAGCAGACTGGCGAATGGAAACTGCCGCCGCTGCTGTAGCCCTCAAACAGCTAGGTAATGCCTTGGCCACTGGATCTAACGTGGCCGAAAAATAGGCACAGGGACGTTGCTTGTCCCCAAATCGTTGCGTTAAAACTGATAATGCGCAACCTTCTTTCTCATGAACATAGAGTGTGAAAGGCTTACTGTAATCAGGAGTACCTAACACAGGAGCAGAGCAAAAGGCAGCACGTAAATCAGTGAAACTTTTCTGACATTCCGCAGTCCATGGGAGAGGGTGCGGTGTATCTTTAAGAGTAAGTGCCAACAAGGGTTTCACCAGAAGGGAAAAATTGGGGATCCATTGTCTACAATAAGAGGTAATACCTAAGAAGGCACGCACCTCTTTTTGCGTACATGGAATAGGCATTTGGGCAATTGCCTGAATACGTTCTGGGGTCAATCGCCGTCCCTCCTTTGACAAGAGATGACCTAGATAGGTAACCTCTTGGCAGCAATATTGCAATTTAGATGGTGAAACCTTGTGGTGGTGGTCAGATAAGTGGCGTAACAGTGAGATAGTAGCCTTTTTACAAGTGTCCTCAGAATCTGCTGCAACCAACAGGTCATCCACATATTGAATGAGAGTGGCCCCTGGTGGTAAAGACATAGTATCGAGCTGTGTTTTTAATGCTTGACTATAATGGAGGGGCTCTCGCAATAACCTTGAGGAGCCCGTTTGAACCGGAAGCTTCGGTCTGCTAAGGAGAAGCCAAAAATATCCCTACTTTCCTCAGCAATGGGAATGCTGAAGAAAGCATTTTTGAGGTCAATGACAGAAAACCAGGAAGCTGAGGCGGGTATCATTGTCAATAGGGCATTAATATCCGGGACAACACGGAACTGAGGTACTACAATCTTGTTGACCTCTCTGAGATCGATCACAAAACGATAGACAGGTGGCTGAGAGGGGTCGGTTCATTTAAAAACAGGCGAACAGGGCTATTGCATACATTTCCCCTAGTCTCTTCAACCACACCATTTTTACCAAATCATGAACTATAGTCAAAAGAGCCTTTTCGCCGTCACTGGAAATTCTATACTGTGGAATGCGAGGAAGTTTAACATTAGGCTTGAGGGTAACAATGTAGGGCGGAATCCGCAGGAGGCCCACATCATTGGGGCCGGTGGCCCAGAGGGTGGCGGGAAGAGAGTTTAATTCAGGGGGGAGCTGGTCTTTAGACAAGTACATCGGTGAGGTCAATTTCTTACCTAAGGTAAGACGTACACCAGAAGGGGAACAGTGTAATGTCGCATACAATCTCTTCAATAAATCCAAACCCAACAAATTTTCACCACAACCAGTTGTTAAAAGGAGCGGGGCCTCCAATTTGTAAGGACCTATTCAAATGGGCAAAGGACGTGAAACTGGGTTTTGAACTGGGGCGCCAGAAAAACCTACAGAAACATTCGTACAGCCAGACAAAGGTGCCCCAGGGAGTTTAGAGTGAATTATAGAACTCTTCGTCGCACCAGTGTCTAATAGGAATGGCTCTGTAACACCTAGTGCTACAACATCAACATAAGGCCCGCTTTGGTACACTGGAACTGATACTACTCCCTTACTTTGTCCATGGCTGTCCTAGCTAGATTGGGAATTCTGACTCTCATCCTCGGTATAATAATCATCATTGTAATAGTTGGTAGACTGAACATTTTGCTGATCAAAATAATTCGTGGAGTTTCCAGGGGGCATGGAACGTTGGTTATTAGGCGGCGTACCCCGTCCTCTACCTCTGGGTGCTGACTGATAACCACCCCGGCCTCGTGTCCCGGGAATGCCGCCCGTACGCTGTACCAAAACCGGGCAATTATGCTTTAAATGGCCTTCTTCTTTGTAGTAAGCGCATTGATTCTGGCCCAGTGGGGGTCGGGGAACAAAAGGCCCAGGCCTCTACAACTGTCTCTGAAATTGTGGAGGCGGCTGAAATTCACGTTGGGCAGGGTGAGGAGGATATGCTTGTTGCAAAAGAACTTTTGTTTTCAGCTCTTTAGTCTTTTTATCAAGTTTCTCTCTTTCCACTTTATCCCTATTTTCATAATACTGAGCAGTAGCCAATATCTGGGCAGAAGAGGAGACCGCCCACGCACTTTCGGAATTCTTCAATTTATTAGATATTTCCGGAACCAAATCTGACACAAATTTATCTACAAACAGTCGTTGGCCACCTTCCGTGCTCATATCCTGACCACTATGATCGATAAACGTCTCCTCAAAACGAGTGAAGAAATCAGAGACGTTTTCATTCACTTTCTGCTTAAAAGCTGCTAACTTATCCCAATTAACTCGCAGAGGGGGCATCATAGTTTTCAGTAAGGCAATGATCCTAGCTGGGAGTTCTGTAATTAAAGCCTCAGGTTTGGCACCACCCACTTGGAGTCTGTCCACGGCAAGTATGGCAGCCCAATCACCCCCCAATTCCCCGGGATGGTCCTCCTTCCGAATCCTAGCCCATAATGGTTGTGGGACCACATTACCCATTAGCATGTCTATATCGGCCAGATTCATAATACATGCATCTACAGTTTGGGACAACTCTTTGTAGTACCCAGCAGGATTTTTACGGGGGTCCGGTAAGGACTGTTTAAAGGCCAATACCTCAGATCGTTTCCAAGGAACGTGCACCCACACACGTTGAAAGTGAGCAGGTATAAGAGGATTACCACCTTGAGCTGCAACCTCCTCTCTCCACACTGGGGGAACCTCTCTCATAGGATAGTGTTTTAATTTTCACATAACAGAGGAATCGCGTTTTGGCAAAGACCGGCAAGCAAACATCATTCTAAATGTGACAAGCGTCCCTACCGCATCCTCAACCTCTGCGCCCACAATCAGCCCTTTATCAAACTCGGCCTGAACATCTAGCAGGCCCTGAGGGGCTGGTCCCAATACCATATCCTCCCACTCTTGACCTAAAATGTTACACATAGTATTAAAAACATATCTCTGCGTTGGTGCCTCCCACTGCTGAAAGGTGACCATAATGTCTTGCACACTATACTGGGGGACATTCGTGATCCACCTTCGGGCAAGAAGATCTAACACTTCCCGTTCATCTGGACCTGGGAGCTGACTACGAGTTTGTCTACGAGGAGGAACAGGGGTAATTTGAAGTGTCCCAAAGAGAGGGGACAGAAGGCCAGAAACGGTATCAACCATTCGCCTCCGAACAGAGGGAGAATTCGTCATTAGGACAGGAGACAGAATATTAGGCGGGGCAGAAGAGGGAGTACTAGGTACAAAGGGAGACGAAGGTAAGGGAGAGCTCGGTAATACCGGAAGAGGCTGTGATGGGGGTGCAGGAACCGATTGAGGAGCGAAGGGTGGAACAACAGGTGGAACAGGTGGGACAGGTGCTAATAATAAAGGTGCATTCGCTCCCGGGGCAGGTGGTAGTGCAAAAGGTACATTAGCCCCCTGCGCATAGGGCGGAGGTAATCTCAACAGATGGGACAGGGGAAATTGGCAACACTGGATAACATTTATCTACCGCCATACGATGTTGCCTATCTGAAACCTCAATCGCATGATCGGTCTCATTATTTTTAAACTGTTGGGCAGCTTGTAAAATAGACATATCCCTCCTATCTCTTTTAGCTTGTTTTATTTCTATCTGTTTGGCCTCCTTACGCCATAAGCGAAAAGAGTCAAACATAGCCGGCCAGGCTTCGTTTAAACAAAGTGTCCTCCAAATTATCTAAGATATTGAGCTCAAAACTGACATTCTGCGGCCACCGTAAAACACCATCTTTCCTAGTATAGCGAACCCACGCCTCATTAAAGGCTATGGGGCCAATACCATATTTAGAATATACTTCATAAGTAGGAGTCCCGGCCGGAGGAATTGGACAAGAGTCCTCCAGTCGGGAATCCCTATCGCAACAACAACAAAACCATCTTCCAAACTTACTGAAACCAGGCATCGCGATCGCACTAGTTTCCTCACAAACTTCAAGGGGTTAATTAGTCACTTTATAGTACAAAAACTGCACTCACCCCTTGGTTTCGGCTTTTGTAAAAGTCGAACAAAGACAAGACAAAGACAAAGGAGTGGCCACTATAATTAACTTAACCAGATGTTTTCCTACGCCAACAGAGGTCCGTCTAATGTCTCGCAATACCAATCACCAAGGAAGCCAAAGCGTGGCGGCAGTCAGGGCAGCAGGTCTTCGCAGCCGTTGGAAAGGAGAAGCCACACTGTAAAAACCTTCGGTCCACTTACGACATGCAGGGGTCGATCACGTGGTGCGCGTCCTCCGGAATTTCCTTGCGGGGCTCCTCACGATCCTCGGGCTGGACCCACGACCTCTGAAGCCGCCTCACAGAGGACACCATTTGAAGAACCAGGCTGAATTAGACCTGGCGGCGCAGGGTACGCCTGAAATCTTCTGAGTTTGACTTCTTAATTGTACAGAGACACGGAACACTCTGTTGGCATAGGAACTTCAATTTATAAGCTGCAGCTAGGTACAGTTGTCCTAGAAGTACATCAGTGGTAGGTTCTCAGGAGACTGCCACTTCAATCCGTGGCTCACAGTCTTCTATAGTGCTTGAATCCCCTAAAGCAACAACCCCCTCAATGTGCAATAAAAACAAACATGTTATCCACTAGCAAACATTCCTTGTACAAGATACAGGATAATAGGTAATAGAAATTCCTTCCCTAGGGTCGTGTTCTCTACTTGACCCTATAGGCCAGGTGGCATGAGCATTCCTAAGTTTAATTAATTTACAACAGGACGTGTTTGCGCGATGCAGGTGGTGATTTGTAAAACAAAAGGAGAGGCAGAGAAGGATCACCAAGGGTCAATAGATGGTTATCACTGGAATTATTTGCTTCGAGCCGGGTCCCAGAATGTACTATCCTCAGAGAGACAGGAAAAAGGTTATTTAACATGTTACAGCTCAGAGTACGAAGAAACGCTACGAAGGTCGTTGGCGCCTGAGTGAGGGCAACAACAAAATGGTGTCAATGCGCAAGATGGAGCCGAAATTAAATTTTCCCACTGTATGTGTTCACAAATGCTTAACCTATAACGCTCTGAGATAAGCATTGTCTGCACGCGCCAAGCTACCTAGAGGGTGAGCAGGGGTTATTTTAGGAGTGTAACCCCTTACCCTGACTAGAGGAAAGGTTCCCTGCAGGTCACAAGTACCTACCTGTGCCAACCAGAGAACCCGGATTCTAACACCATTGTTGTTTGGTGATGGGTGGGGCAGGTTTGGCTGGCTTTGGGGACGCTGTGTTGCGTTCTGTTCTGGCGGAGTGACTTTCTGCTGCGGTTAATAAAGCCTGTTTACTGCAGCTTGTTGAAGCCAATTCTTGCTTTGGTGTCTGCTCATGCGGTAATGACTGTGACGCGGAGGTCTGACGAGGAAGTAATGACCAGTTACTTACCGGTAATATTCATTACTCCGACTCTAAGACCTCCCCGTCACAGTCCGGGTTCCCATCCCTTCCTCCCTGTTCGGCTTCTTGTGCTTGGGGGTACAGGATGTGCTTACTTGGGCCAAGGGTTATATACCACAGGATGTGGGAGTGGCATGGTGGGTAGGGATGGGCTAGGGAGTTTTTGCTTGGAAGTTCTGGGGAAGAGCTATTGCTCATGTGGTTATGACTGTGACAGGTAGGTCTTAGACTCGGAGTAATTAATATTACCGGTAAGTAACCAGTCAGTATTCATTAATCATTATGCACTAATACTGCTGGCAGGCTCAGAATATCTTTGAATAATTTGGAACTTTAATTTACCCGCAGCTTAAATGAACCATGGTTTTATAATGCCCCAGACTCCAGAGCTTAGGGCATACACACTTACTTGAATTTGTAGCGACGGCCAGCGAGAGCATCTGCATTTCCTACACGCCAGCTGCCTCTGATGACCAGCTACCGCATCAGGCTCACTCGGGCCTCAGCTACACAGTTTGGGGTCCTGGTGCTCCGCTCTGGGGCCGCAAACAGTACCACCAGATGGGCACATATGAGTCAGCCGCCTCCCAGACCGCGCCGGTCTCTGGGACGGGGCCGGTTGCAATGCTGGCTGCGGGATTCATTTTACCGCGGCCGGGCTGGCTCCGCGAGCTCATGATCGAGTAGTAGGCAGCACTGAATTCAACTGCCGCCTGCTCGCGCCACGGAAGGGGAGAAGGCAGCTGGCTCACCTAATAACTGTGAGTCTGAAACACAACTCACTCGTCACTTACTCTTGACCTCACTGACTCTGTACCAAGCTACCCATTGACAGACACTGACCTGACGTCAGTGAAATGCATCAGTATGCCGTGCCGCCACACGGTGAATAATTCAATCCAGTAAGCGTTACATTGTAGCGAGCTCAGCCCAGCCAGCCACTCAGTCCCAAAGAAGTCTGCCGAGCAGCACCCACCGCACGCTGCCTGCTTTGCCATTCGACTTAGGTATTATTAATAAACAGGCTACAGCCAGCGCTCGGGTCTCAGTGCTTGACAAGCACAGGCGCTAATATGCATGACTTCGCATTTCAGTACGGTGATGCAGACCACTACACGAAATGCGTTAGTCTAACGCCTGATGCGTGCTACTTGGCAGGGATGGGAAATTAAAAAAAAATAATAAGTGTGCGCTGCAGGGTCGGATAACTGAAATGCAAACATAAATTTATTTTGCTCTACCTGCACAGAGAAAGCGCTATGGCAGTAAGAAAGAGTGTAATAAACACATTGTACACTGGCCTGCAGGAGCAGGTTACTGGCAATGCATACTCCGAATCACACAAGACCAGTTCCTGATGGCGGAAGGCTACAGAGGAATCGGGTTTTTGCATGCAGGAATCGGGAGGCGGGAGATTAGCCTTGAAATCGGGAGGGTTGGCATGTATTGTCTTGGTTACACCTTTCTTACACACGCTCTTTTCTTTGTACTTCTCAAAACAGTCTTGCAGTGTAACAGCAATTTCATTGGCATTATAGTTCCCACTTCTGTGGTATTTAATTCCTTTTAGGGCAGGGGTCTTCTAACTAGGGGGTGGGGCCCCCGAGGCAGGCCACAACTGATCCCGGTTGGGGGGAGGAGCAGGCTCTGACCAAAAGAAGCATTATGCTGATACCAGTGTTTTCTTTTAAGCTGGAAAAAATGAGCGGTAGTAAGCCACTCTGTAATGGACCATCACTAACATCTTTGTGTCAAAAGGGCAGGGACTCCAAATATTCTTCAAAATCCCCACCCCATTTCAAGAAATCACACTGTGGATACTTTTACACGTTAGTAAGGCCTGCCTGACCAGAATAGTATGTTTGGCAATTATGTATTTGATTGCATTTTTAAAACAGTAACAGAACTTTACTGCAATGTTTAAATAAGTCTAGACATATTTAAACATTGTCAATTTAATAGAATAATTGTGAAAAAGTCTGAGGGCACCCTGATGTTTTTTTTCTTTCCATTAGGGGGGAGGCGCAGCATTAAAAAGTTTGAAGACCATTGTTTTAGGGTACGCTAGTCTAACCTAGAGACAATGGTGTCAGATTCTCAGACCTGCCTGGAGCACAAGCGCTTTGATAAATAAAAGCTATCAATTTAATGCCAATGCTATCACTCAGTAAACTCCAAGATAGACTTTAGCAAATATATTCTTTACTTAATAGTTTGAGTTTTTATCTTAAGAACATGGGGAAACATTTGAACAGTATGATGCTAAGTAGGAAATTACAGAATTAATATAAAAATACAGTACAAATTACTCACACTGACTTAAAGTCCTTGTAAAAAGTTGGGTTTCTACCTGGCAGTTTTTATTTACTGGTATGGCCAGTATTTTAATGTCCCTGCCGGTGCAAAATGTGGAAAATGACTCAAAGTCAGTATTTTCCCTCCTTATCAGTATACACATTAAATATAATATGAAAGCACTTTAAAATGTGTTCTAGACTAGCCTTAATGATCCTTGAATGATAAAGTAAACAAAGACAGAAAAGCCATGTTAAAAATGAATACAGACAATTTGCTATCAAGTTCCATTTAAGTATCATTTACGGGCCTTTGCAGAATCTTAAAACGTTAACAAAAGACTGGTATTTTTCTCCCCAAAAGGTGGCAACCCTTTTCGGGGGAATGAGGCAATCGGGCTCTTGGGCCCTAAATGTAGTAGTTGAGGTCTGTTGCGCCTGTGGCCAGTTCTATGGCTAAGCAAACTGGGCTACCTACAACCTTTTCTGCACTTGACACTTAGGGTAGTGAGAGTGAGCAGTCACAGGCTTTTCAGGGAGCTAGTCTGGGGGGCAAGAGCTAAGAACGTAACAATCAACCATCCTGGAGCTTGTAGTTTTAAAAATGAAAGTACTTTTAGTCACACATGAATACTAAATATTATACATTCACTTGTGAATGCAGGGTCATACCCCTGACTCTGTTTCCTCTGTATGCACTACTCCCGTTTTCTTTGTGCTTTCTCCAACCTGGGCCACACTATTTAGAGTAGACCCCAAGTGAGCTGTGGTCGGAGCATGAAGTAGGTTCAGATGCAAACTATGTTCCCAAAAGTTCCAATAAGCAACCAGTTTACTTTGTTTTACACAGTTGAAGTAGGCAGCATGTACCAGTGTGCTGACCCTGTGGCAGTCATGGGGGACGGATGGGCACAGCCTGTATATTCGACATGCATGGCCCCCCTAGACAGACAGATGCTGCTCAGTGGCCTCTGGTGGCATCTTTGGCGGTCATGGCCACTTCTGGGCCAGCGCGGAAACACAGCAAGGTAGTCGCAGCTCAACCCGTACTGATGTACACAGGAAGGCAGTGGCAGCCCAACCCGGTCCAATGCACAAGGCAAGGTAGTCTTTCACAGTTCTTTCCAGGAACTGTGGAGTGAGACTGGAAGTCCCACTGCAGCACGGGTCTCTCCTGAATTCACTTTCTTTGGCTGTGCCCTTTATCTGGGTGTTCCTCTGACCAGGAACATACCAGGTTTCTCCTTCTGGACAGTTTCTCCCCTTTTAGGGCCAAGCAGACTAATTCCCTCTGTCAGCAGGTAGGCAGGCTTCCAGACGTTAGACAGATTCTCAGCTCCTTCAGTAGGAAGTCCAGGTTTCCGGTGATATCCCCTAACATCTGGGAGACTGGCTGTTAGGCAGACCCTGGTCACTCAGCAGCTGCGGATCCTCCACGAGAGCGGAGGAGCGTCGCCCAGCCTGCTGTGAGTACGGCAGGCAAACACACAAAAAGAAAATGGCACAATAATGCTATTTTATTTTGTCACCAGCTTGCACTGTGTGCAGCGTGAGCGTGAGGCAGTGGGCGGGGTTGAATCCTGCTATTGCAGGATTACTGCTGTCCCTTTCAGTGTGCATGTCGGTTTGGCCGGCTGCCAACCTATGACCAGCCTGACATGCACACTGTAGACCCAGCTGTGGGATTACTGGCACAGGCCTCCAGCCTCAAAATGAGTGCGTGGGTAGCCTGCTCCCACCAATCCTGGAGCTGATCTCACGCTGATGAGTGCAGTTCTAGGATTGGTTGGATTAACGTTCCAATAAGCAGGAAGGAATTCCTTCCATTCCTGTTCATGGAACGCCAGGGGAGAAGAAGTGCAGAATGTATGCTGAGTGGTTGGATTCACGTTCCAATGAGCAGGATGGAATTCCTTCCATTCCTGATCATGGAACGCCAGGGGAGAAGAAGTGCATAATGTATGGTAAGTGTGGCGCAATCACGCCCACCATATTTTTTAAACAGTAGCCGTCTGTTAGGCTTTCACTAGAACATTTTTGTAGGAGTGAAATGGATATTTTTAGATAGTTCCAAACTTCCTGTAAGCCAAAAAGACCCAACTAAGTCAAAGCCAAAATTGACCCCAGGGGAAGAGAGGACGAAGGGCCAGGACCTGTCACCAAGTAGTCACCTGGTCATCCTTGTTCAGTTCTCCTTCTGAAATTTAAGAACAAATATATTAATAAACCGTAACCCAGAAGTACATAGGAAATAAACTTGCAATCTTAGGGCATATTGTGTGCTGAATAAGTACCTTAAGTCCCCTCCACCGTGTGCCCATAAAAAATATGTCAGGATTCGAGTATCTCAAGGTTAAAACTTCTGTCTTCTGAAGTATCTTGGTAAGAGAATGCTCGCTAGAGAAAATAACTTGCAGAAATCTTAACAACAATAAAGTAAAGTAGTTTCTTCACTTTTGAATTATAATAACTTGTTCTTAAGAAGTCCATTAACATAAATACAGCTTTTCACCCCAATGTAGTAGAATGAAGTAACAGATTTGTGAATATAACAAATGTTTATTTTCACATGCTTACAAAAGTTTACAAATTACACTAATCAGAGAATAAATACTGACCTTCATTAATTGTCTCTGTTTTCTAGATACACAAGAACAAGCCTTTAAATGAATAAACTAAAGATTAGCGCAAACATGTGTTATAACATGCTCAAATGCCGTTAAAGGGAGACACAAATGTGACAACCAAAAAGAAACTAGCAGATAAGTAGGAATATTCCTTTTTTTTAGTACATACAGTTGATGTCTGTTGCAAAGTCATCCTGTGCCCTGGGGACCCCCAACTTTTTGCTGACTGATACTGGTGGTAACTGACTCTGACTGACCCTGGGCTCTGCCTAACCAGGCCCAGGTCCAGTGCTATGCTGAAAGAGACACATTAGAATACAGTTAAAACACCTACATACACTAGGGTATTATTATTATTATTATTATTATTATTATTATTATTATTATTATTATTATTATTAGGACTTGTATCGCGCAATGAATCATCCCAGCAGGGATCACTCGACGCTTTTGGCGGCACAGTGCTAGCGGCTAAGACAGGGATTACGGCTTTAGAAAAGCCAAGTTTTTAAGAGCTTCTTGGATTGTTCCAGACTGGGGCAGGCATGCAGCTCATCCGGCAACCGATTCCAGTGGAGAGGGGCTAGATGCGAAAATGCGCGTCCTCCCGTTTTGGTTTTCCTCATTTTACATGGAAGAAGCAGATTCCGGTTGCTAGATTTTAGTGAGCGAGCAGGTGTATAGGCTATTATTTTCCTTCTTAAATATAGCGGGCCTGTCCCTTGCTGTGCTCTGAACACCATCACCAGTAGCTTAAAAACTGCTCTCTTCCTCACAGGCAGCCAGCAGCTGTTGCAAAAGAGGGCGGGAGGGGGTATGCCTTGGTTTATTAAGGACCAGTCGTGCCGCTGTATTTTGCACTACTTGTAGTCTCGCTGCAAGGTCCGCCCTTATTGCTACTAGAAGTGCATTGCCATAATCTAGTCTACTGACTAGTAAAGCCTGTACTAAGGTCTTTCTGTCCTTCACAGGGATCCATGGGAAGATTTTCCTCAACATTCGCATGATACCAAAGCAGGTTCCTGATACTGATTTCACATGCTCCTCCAGCGAGAGCTTATTGTCGATCAGGTTCCGTGCCTGTATCGTTGGGTTAGGTGCCTCCCCCAGTTCCGATGGCCACCAGTCCGAGGACCATATCTCCGTGGCCTTTCCGAAGTGGAGAATCTCCGTTTTATTGGAGTTTAACTGCAAGAAATTCTCGCTCATCCAGGTGGCGATTTGCAACATACAGGCCTTAAACTTAGCTCTCGTCTCCGCTGGGTCCGTCTCGATGGGGACTATCACCTGCGTGTCATCCGCATACGAGATTGTCTCAAAGCCACAGGATCTAATGATGGTGGCCAGCGGAGCCACATAGATGTTGAATAAGATGGGACTTAAGATTGAGCCATGCGGGACCCCCTTGTCTACTGCCGTGGTCTGGGAGTTCTGTTGTTAAGGAAGCTCTGCAGCCATGTCCAGGCTCATCCTCCGACACCAATCTCCCGCAACCTGTCCAACATTACACAGTGGGAGATTGTGCCGAAGGCCGCCGATAGATCCAGGAGCACCAGCATAGTGGGGGTCTCTCTGTCCAGTGACATCTTGTTGGTGTCAGCGACCTCCACCAATGCCGCCTCCATGCTGTGGGCTGCACGGAATCCTGATTGCGAGGGGTCGAGTAGACTATGCTGTTCTAGATATCCCATCAGTTGCTTATTTACCAGTGTCTCCATGACCTTCGAGTTACTTGGAAGGAGGGAGATTGGTCTATAATTTTGCAACTCTATCGGGTACACAATGGTATGATGGGGTACCCCTGTGATTGGCCTGACCTACCCTATAGGCCCCTAATATATAATAGGGTAGGGGGATTGAAACTACCTAGAAGTCCCAAGTAACCTAGGGTATGGGAGTTTAGAGGCCAGAAGCTCTTTTTGCACTTGCATGTGTGCACTGCTGAAGCCTGAGGTCAGTTTAAAAGCAGCCCTGGGTGCCAGGACTGCTTTTAAAAAGTCAATTGTGCCCAAACTCTACTTTGGTGTATGGGGCACGTAAAAATTGATACCCTACAATGTTCTGGCATTTTAGGGACCCCCAGGGTCGCCCCTAGGTATCCCAGGGGTGGGGGGTCAGGTATTTATGAGGTACACCCTTATAAAATGAGTTTTTATATGCCTGGGTAAAGTGAAATTTCACATTTCACTTCCCACATTGTGGTAAAGGACTGCCCAAATTCGACTTTCATGCTAGGAGCACTCTGGAGGGAAAATCTGCAATATTTCTACAGATTCAGAACCCCTAAAGTCTTCCCTAGTTGTACATGGGGTGGGGATCCTGTAAATATAAAACAAGTACTTATAAAATATGTTTTTGTAAGTCCTGGTGCTGGAAAAATGGCCGAAGTCATTTTTCCCATTGCAAATCCCCTGTTACATAGGTTAGCATGGTAGGAAGTTATTGATTAATAACTCTTGATAGGAGAGGGCTAGAAATGCCATTCAAAGACTTCCCAGAATAGTATTAATAAATCCAACAATATCATATTGTTGAATTTCTCCTAGTGTACGTACAAGAATGTTATAAGACTTTCTTGTTTGTAAGTCAAAATTCAGCCTTCCAGTGGTCTGTTGATTGGTCAGAGTTAAGTGGATTAGCCAGGCTGCCTTGAGGAGGTGATAAAGAGCCCATGGGGTTAACCAGCTCTGCTGGCAGGGCAGTGTGCTGTTCCATAGGAATGCCAGGCCAGGGGGAGGAGTCGTAAACTATGTTGTTCAAAGAGGAGAGTAGAGACCAGTGTCATTTACAGCTCTGAACTTACCACCTTAGGCAGATGGTAGGATTAAGGAAGGTATGAGCAGATGCAGGGGGGAGAGTCTAAGTAAATTAGCCATCCTAGGGGTGTGTTTAGCCAGCTCTTACCTCCTTGTTGGAAAATCAGCCATTAAGGATTTGGAAGATTTGATGCACTCTGGGTAAAAAGTATGCCACACTTTACAGGATGTGTTCATATATTGGAGGAGTTACCCTGCTCCCATTGGTCAGAAGTGACCTCTTGCTTGACCCAGAGAACTAGGAATATGTATCTGAGAGGGGCAGAGCCCTGCAGATTTGCTGCTTGAAACTTACTGAAGCAAGACATTGCCAAGCTGAGAAGTTTTGCTGTGCAAAGATTTCTAAGGACTGGCCTCTGAAAACTGCACCATCTGCAACTACAGCCCTGTGGATTATGTTCCTGAAAAATAACTAAAGAGTGGACTCCCTGAAAGCTACAGGTTAAAAGAGCTCAACTGGAACATCATCAACTAAATCTACAACTTGGAGAACTACCAGTGGATCTGTAAGGGTTTTGTACCAGTGAATTGTGGGAACTGACGTCCTCAGCTTTCAATGACCATCTTGGAGCTTCCAGACCCTTGGAGTAAGTTTGAGACACTTTGGGAACCCTTGAGGAACTTCAGGAAGAAGTTCAAGAAGTTTGGAGAACTTTGGAGCAACTTTGAAAAAAAGCTCCATAAAGGGACCGACTCAACCTGGCCAACCAGGCCGCCTGCCTTCAACCACGAGCCGGCCAAGCCAACCAGGTTCTTCCCGCTAAAAGCTCCATGGGTCCAACTTCCAGAGTTTGACCGTGACTAGAAAAAACTGAAGCCGGCGAACCATCACCGGATCCGGCTACATGAGGAGCATCGAGAGACCCCGAAAGAAAAAGCTCCAGAAATGTTTCTGAGTCCGCTCGTAGAAAAGGTGACCGGGAGCAAAAGCGAGAGCCAAGCCGCCTGCCTTCCATCGCGTGCCGGCCTGGATTCCTGGGTTGCCCCGCTGAAGCGATCTTGAGAAATTTTCTAAGTCCGTTGCAGGGAAGTTGACCGGGGCCTCGTCACAAGTCAAGCCGGCGAACCGTCACCGGATTCGGACAGGCTGGGAGCTTTGAGGGCCCTCGGGAAGAAAAGCTCCAGAAAAGTTTCTAAGTGTGAAGGTAGAAATTTAAGACCGTGACCTGCAGTGGGCTGTAGCCGCTCAGGGCTCCATTGCGCCTGGCCTGAAACTTTGACTTTGGCCCGGTCTATCGCAAGCAGGTATCACAATATGTTGCTATAATCTTCTAAGTGCTATATTTAATTAAATCTTTGAAAATTCATATCTCCGCTTCCCTACATTGGAGTTTTGTCCTTTTGGTGTCATTTTAAAGATAAATATATTTCCTATTCTCATAAATTTGTATTGGATTTTTATTATGTGTTATGGCTTAATTATGTAATGAATTGGTGTTTTTAGATGCTTTACATCCATAAGAGAAAGGGTACCCCAAATACTTCTAGGTCCAAGAGGAGGGGGAATATAACAATCAAGAAAGAAAACCTCTGAACTGACCTATATTGCTTTTCAATGCGACTTCGAAGGGTTCAAACTACGCAACCAGCTCAATGAGAAATCACTTAGAATAATTCATGTGCAAATAATGCATGTATCTTTATGAATTTTTTGCCTTAAAACATAAGTTAATCATAAAATTACATCCCATGTGCAGTTGGCCTAATAATCAGATTAGACAATGATATGTTCATACACTTAGATATCTAACAATGTTGGGATAAGATGGTAACATTTGAACAATCAATAAATGTTAGAAAAACAGCTATAAAGTGAATTATATCACATTATGGTCAGATCTTCATCTGTGGCTGTGTAGCAAGAAGAAGGACAACAAATAAATTCTAAAAAGCAACAATTATTTACAATCAAAAAATGTATACAATGAAAACACCCCACGCTTCACCTCACTACTGCATTCACTCCTCAAATAGACCCAAGCAACCTGGCACTCATACACAAACGCGGAACACTCTCTCGTGGAGATCCAAGAAAGCTGAACAGGGACAGATGTGAGCAAATAATGTTCCACACTCAGAATAATAATAGTATCCGTCTCTGAAGGGACTCTTCATACATATAGTAATAGTCTACACGTGTTTCGGTGGTATTCGCAATGGCACCACCTTCCTCAGGACCAAGACATACTCAGATAGATCCCGTTTGGGGTGAGCGAGGGGTATCAGCAAAAACAAAATCAACGGTCAGAGGGGCAATGTGGCATGAATGCACCCAACGCCCATGCTGTTGAACAATAATATGCTATCCTTTCCAGAATTCTATCCAGCTGTGATATGTCCAATGAGAATTCCCAATTCACAGCACATGTAATTTAAGTTGGAATATTGTTCCTTTTCAAAGGTCTTCTTATTGTAATTAAAGTGGCCAGCAAAAACAAAACCAACGGTCAGAGGGGCAATGTGGCGTGAATGCGTCCAACGTCCATGCCGTTGAACAATAATATGCTATTCTTTCCAGAATTCTATCCAGCCATGATATGTCCAATGAGAATTCCCAATTCACAGCACATGTCATTTATAGTTGGAATATTGTTCCTTTTCAAAGGTCTTCTTGTTGTAATTAAAGTGGCCTTAGGTCCTCTGTTATACCAGTCACAAATGCACACTTATCCTGCCACTGGACATCTGTCCCTGTTAAGCTTTCTCGGATCTCCACGAGAGAGTGTTCCGGGTTTGTTCATGAGTGCCAGGTTGCTTGGGTCTATTTGAGGAGTGAATGCAGTAGTGAGGTGAAGCGTGGGGTGCTTTCATTGTATACAAATAATTGTTGCTTTTTAGACTTTATTTGTTGTCCTTCTTATTGCTACACAGCCACAGATGAAGATCTGACCATAATGTGATATAATGCACTTTATAGCTGGCCAGCGGCACCCGTGCCGGGGACTGCGTCCTATGGAGAAAGGATCAGATATCGCACCAGCTATTCTAACCGAGGCCGAGAGGTCAGTATATAACAGTCTAATATAAGACATGAGGCATGGTACTATGTTTAAGCGCAGTAGAAGAGCAAACAGATAGGTCCATCTCAACGAGTCAAATGCTCTATCTATGTCAGCTAATAGCAGAGCCGCCGGGCCCCCAGGGTGATCAATTTCTGCAACTGCATTGTGCACTTGGATATTGTGACGGGTAGCCCGATGGGGCATAAAGCCGGCCTGATCCGGATGAACCAGTTCCGACATATATGGGAGAATACGATTGGCCAAGGCTTTGGTCAATATTTTTGGCCTCCACATGAAATAGGGTGATATGAAGAGTGCTGACCCAGGGGTCTGCCAGGTTTGGGGAAAACCGTGATTTTAGCATGTTGCCAATCTGGTGGGAGTCTCCCCTCTTCGAGGGCCACATGTATCACTCCCAGATAATGAGGGAGGAATTGAGATTGGAACAATTAAAAAAATTCACACGGGAAGCTGTTCGGACCCGGTGCTTTACCGGATCGTAAGACGACCAGGGCGGCACTCAGCTTCTCAATTGTCAGCGGGGCATCAAGGTCTGCCCTTGTCGCATCCGAAATGGCCTTGGGAGGCAAATCGTCGAGATATTGGTAAATCAGAGGTTCCAACAGGGTGTCATTCGGAGTATAGAGCTCTGTATAATAGGCCGCAAAGCTAACAGCAATTTGGGTAGGATCTGTGAGTGTTCGGCCGTCACTATCGAGAATACCCGGTATGCTTACCGGATGTAGAGCTCGCTGGCACAAGCGGTGCAGAAGAGAACTTGCTTTATCGTCCCATTGATAAATTCTACTGCGGGACGCCAGCCAAGCCTGTCTGGCCTCATTGCACAGCAAGTCAGCATAGGTTTGTTAGAGAAGAAGCAGTTGGCGGTGATTCTGCCTGCCGTGCTCACCTCTACAACTCCACTCTAATTCCAGTATCTGGGACTCGGTCTGAATCAGTGTCTCCCGGCACTTCTTCTGTTGAGCGGCACAGTACGCAATATCTGCTCCCCTAATGGTGGGCTTCATAACTTCCCAGAGCATGACTGGAGAATCCACAGTGCCCAGGTTATCGTCAAAATACGCCTCAAGTGCCTGATACATGTGTGATTTATATTGCGAATCTTGTAGATGACACAGCGACAGGTGCCACTAGAGGGGGGGGACGAGCCACCTCTAGGCACAGAGTCAGGGCTACTGGAGAGTAATCCGATAAACCCTAGGTAATATATCTGTTGCAGCGATTCGAGAAAAATATGAACTTGGTATAAATATATAGTCTAGCCTGGAGAAAGAGTTGTGGACAGCCGAATAGTACGTATAACCATATGTAGTTGGGTGTAGGTGTCTCCATGTGTCTATCCATCCCATATCTCCCATTAGTGCTGCAGACGTGTATCCCTCAGCGACCGCCACCTGTCCTGCGCCACAGTCGTCACATCTTTCTAGTCCCCATCTATAAGAGAGAGGCCCATAGGCATCTCTAGCACCGTTGATGTCAGGTGCTCTACAAACAAGTCAGAAAGTGGGGGGTGCATATATACTGCCCAGTGTAATGGTCTCCCCGTGCAGTGACCCCATCACAATAATGTACCTACCCTGGGGGTCACACCATGTTTTAGAATGTATATATTGGACTGGGCAATGAATGAGGACTGCCACCCCTCGGGAACCCCTGGTGAACCCCACATGAAAAATTTGAATATAGCAAAAGCGAGCGAGGCACAGCGCCTTGGTGCCCATAAGATGGGTCACTTGCAGTAAGAGAACATCAGCTGCAGCGTACTTGGCCTGTCGAAGGGCCGCACCTTCCTTGATCTTATTTAGCGCCCCCGTATGTTCCAACTAACCACCTGTAGCCTACCAGCGGGGTCCATTACAGTGCAAGGCATCTAAGAGAAGAATGGAATTTCGGCTTGTCACAGGGCATATAGACCACAGAAATAAGCGAGTAGGACACAGTATTTTCAATAACATTTAACAAACCCAACCCCTCCCCCACCCGCCCCACCCAATACCTCAAAACAGCGGAAGCATTTGTCGCTATAAGTGTCGCACTTCTGCCCCAACAGTAGCAGGGCAGAACCGCATACCATAGGTGCCCAAAGAAACTGTCCCTAAGCATCGATAAAGTTCTCAGATACTGAGAAAAGAGTTATGGGGGGTGGGCCTCGCGTAGGCCCATGGTAAATTTAATCAGCTCTGCAACCATTGTAATGAAAGTTCTCCAGCCACAAGTCATGTTGGTGACGGGTCTCGCCGAGTTTCTGCTGTCCGAGAATTAGAGGTACTCCGTGACTTGGAACGGCGTCTCAAGCGTGATCTATGGGCGGGTTTCACCTTAGGCTTGGTCGTTTGTCACGTGGTTTCCCCGGACGATGATTCAGAATTGAACCATGGTGGAGTATGCGGCCTGTGTCTCTGTTTCTCATCCGTCCAGGCGAAAACCTCCTCCGGGGTATCAAAAAAATGAGTATGTGACTTGTAGATGACTCGCAGATGGGCCGGAAAAAGCAGAGCATATTGGATTTTAAGGTCGCGCAGCTGGGCTTTAGCAACTGTGAAAGACTGGCCGCGTTGTTGTACCAGACGCGTATAGTTCGGAAAAACTAAGATATGAATGGATTCAAAGTGAAGTTTGCCAGCCAGCCTGGCCTGTGCAAGGATGGCGTCATGGTCATGAAAGTTCAAGAGTCTGGCAATAACAGGGCGCGGCCGGGCCCCTGGTGGAGGCTTTTGCATTAGCGCTCGGTGCGCACGTTCAATAATAAAGCACTGCGGCAATGCCGTCTGAGGGATCCAACTCGCTATCCATTTTGCGAGGAATAGCTCCATGTTATTGCCTTCACATCCCTCCGGAAAAACTACAAACCGAAGGTTGTTCCTCTGCGCACTACCCTCGGCATCTTCCGCCCTGGTCCCCAGCCCCTTCGTAATGGACTCCAGCAAGGTCACCCGTGCCTGGAGGGACAGAGCTGTATCTTCCACGGTGGAAATGCGGGTTTCGGCCACAGTGATCCTATCCACCACTTTGCGAAGATCCTGACGGATGAGAGCAACATCAGATCCCACTTCTCCGATCTTGGCTTCCAGCGCCTCACGAGACTGGGTTATCGCCGCCATCAAAGCAGCATTGTCCGGGCCGGCAGGGCTCTGGCTCGATGTTTCTGGTGCGTGTGCCCCAGGCCCCGCATAGTGATCTAGGGTACTCTGCTTCGATAATTTGTCCCTAGTCATTTTCAATGATGGCATTAGACAATGATCCCGCGAAGAGGAGTATGGCACCACTAGGTATAATCGGCCGCTGTCACTGCGTCCGCGGCATACATGCAGTAAGGAGTCCAAACCTTAGTTATGTTCTAAATCAGCGGGAAGACAGGCTTAGAGGCAACCTGCACACAGGCCGCACCAGGCCTAGCTTGGCCGCTTCCACGCACCGGTGCCTCCGTGCCCTCCTAATGGGTGTCACCAATCCGCCCAATCGTCGTGGAATCCCAGCAGTGAGTGGCCACCACTGGGTCCCAGGCAAATAAGCACACCAATCTCCTGTGCACTTCAGCCAGGGCCTGGAGGAATAGACTACAGCAGAGCGCAGCCCGCTCCTGTCGTTCTCAGTGGATGCCAAAGGGCAAATCCCAGCAGGCCTTAATGTGTAGGGACCAGGCGTCAACTCCAGTAAGGAGCTGCAGCCACAAAGCCTGGCACTCCCTCGTCACAATCCTGCATCTCTTGGGTGGGGGGGCCCATAGGAGGGGCTCCACCGGTATCACAGGTAGCCACTCCACTGCAGCCTCCCACTGCATATATGGCGATTTCTGTCCGATTGTACGAGGGGGGGCACACAGAACAACAGAAGGCCCAAGGGTAATTTTTTGGGAGGAGACCCCACCACACAGTCACAATTTCAAGCAGGCCTCCACAACACCCCACTCGCACCAGATGATGATGGGGACTTGCTGCACTCACCGTACAATCTTCCGATCACAGGAGAAGGCCCAGGGGAGGGTTGAGGGCCGCTGATCCCGACCCCACTGCCAGTAGAATCGAGGGCCGGCAGCCAAAGCCAACCGGACTGCCCCCAGAGAGATCCAGGTCCCGTCTCGCGTGGCACAGGCGTTGTCTAATACCCCATACAAAGCTTGCCGGAGCGTGATAGCATTATGGGCAAAGGAACCAAGCGCTGGCCTCAGCTAGGCCCCAACACTGCTGCATCACTGCTGCGGGCTGCGGGCACCAGAGTGCTCAGTCTGCCCGCAAGATGGCCGCATGCCCGGGGAGTCGATAAGGCCCACGCCAGGCTACGTTAAGTCCCCCGATCACGAGATCCCGCATATATTAGATTGCGGGCAGCACTTATGAAGGGCTCACGTGGGGCATCCGGGGGCACCACTCCACTCACTCCGGTCCTTAGAGGTAGTGCCCGGACCCCAGTGCATGGTCCGCCAATCCAGCTCCGGCGCGGTAGCAGTGCAGCAACAGACTGCAGCGCGAGTCCGATCACCGACCCGCCAGCTGCAATCATCTTGGAGCGACACGCCAGCTGCTCCACAGTGCGCCCTGTATGTAGATCGAGGGTTGTGGGTATTCTAGAATTGCTGATGACCAGGAAATATGCAGGCTATCGAAGCCCACGGAGCTCGTCTAAGATGCGTCCGCCATGTCGGACCTCTTGGCCACGCCACCCCCACCTTATTCTAAATAACCCGAAAGAGTGTCTGTTTGAGAGGGCATTTGCGCTCTGCAATGGCTCCACATTAAAAAAAATGCAAAAAGAACAGTTGATGGATAGAATGCAGAACAATGTCATACATTTACCCCAGAACAGAGAGCTAGGCCAAAATCCATCGTTTTTTTGCTCCCCATGCCATTCAAGTTTGAACCCAGCTATATGCAAATCATTCTTGACCCTGCACCGAATGGGAACAGTCCAGCCCAAACCGCCAAGCCAGGTCCTCCCTGGACTGGAAACAAGCATCCTAGGACCGGTTTCGGGGTTTCACCCCTCATCAGCCAGGATAGCTTGACTCTAGTGACATGGTGAGCACGGGACCCACGTCCAGCCTGAACTGCCAGGCCGGGTCCTAAACTGGGGTGGCATGGTGAGCAAAAGAACAATGGATTTCACCCAGATCTATTGACTGGGGGTGAATGTTAGATTTGCACTGCATTCCGTCAATAATCTGTGTGTCTTTTGCTCCCTGTTAAAAAAATATTTTTAAGGAACAATGGTCCCATTCACATGAAGTAGATATAATACCACAATTGATACAATGAGAAATTGGGTTTATATATGTAGTCAATGCAGGGAATATTAGTAGATGCAGTACAATTGTTTAACAAAACCAAATAATAATCAACCGGTGAGTGAGCTAACTGTGACAGGGTAAAAGGGGAAATCAGCCGATTTCCTAAACCCAGGAAGGTGACTTAAATTGTGACTTTTTAGTGCACAAAAATGAGCAGTAACAAAAAGTCAAATTGGCATCTCATACTCAAACAGTTAGATAACAAATATTATAGAGTTTAGAGATGATAGTCGACGACGTTCCCGTTGGAAATAGTGGGATCTCTTCAGGACAAATTGATGACAAAAATGCCTGGGAAGTTAGCCTGGGTAGGTGTAAGGAAGAAGGTAGGAGGGGGTGGGGTACAGTACAACAAAACGTTATCATTGCGGTATAGGGGAAAAAGAACTAGTGACAATCGGTCACTTGCAGGTCAAGTTGAATGGAACACAAGGAGGTTAAAGGATAATGCAGGTCCCAGGACCAAGCCACAACAGTCAGTTCAATCTTACCTGTCTCTAGAAGCCCGGGCGCAGAGTTGTCCTGGCTGTCCTTGCTGCTGAAGCTGAAGCTGCGGGGGGAGCTGGTTTTACAGCTTACACGGTGCTGGTGGGGAACCGGTTGCAAAAAGTCAACAATTAATCCACTGCTAATGTTGGATGAAGGTTTTGCTGGGGTTCCCTCAAGGTGCAGCGTCAAGTAAAGGTGGTTGCCGGACCGGCGACCAGCAAGCCTTGGCATCAGTAAGCTCAGCAGAAACTTATTTTGACATCCAGAGGAAAATGGTAGCTGTCTGAAACTTGCTGGAAGGCAGGACTACGTTTCCCATAATGCACTGGACCACCTACTTATTTATTTTAGGTTCCAGTACACTGTTTTTACCTGTGGTGTGTAGAGGACTAGTGCTGCTAGTCCAGGGGAGTCTGGTATTGCCTTTGGCTCTCAAAGGGGTCCCACTGTCTGGGGAAACCATTCTTTGGTCCAGGACAAGTAGCAGTCGTGCAGTTCCGGGAAAGTCGCCACAGGTGCAGAATATCACGCCTTTGGTTTGTGCAGTTCCTGTTGTCACAGATTCGGGTCTGTTCTTGTATCCTTTGATGCAAGTCAGATCAGAACTGAGGTTCTGGTATCAGGGATAGCACTTAAATCCTAGATTTAGGGGTTTTAGGGGTTTGAGTGTAAGTGGCTAATGGGCTAATCCGCCCTGAGGTGACCACATCTGGGTGTGTGTGTGTCACCTTTTCTAACCCTCTATTGTGCCACTTTTAAGAATGACAGAAACGTTTCTTAGCCGTACAGACCCGATAGCCCAACCTAGAGGTGTGGCTAGCCTTCTGGGTTTGTGCACCTCTTGAATGCCTAATTTTCCTACCTGCCTTGGTGCAAATGTGCCTGGGGGCAGGGGGAAGGCTGCTTCCTCTTTGGGAGGCAGCCTGGTTGCATATTACAGGCGGTGAAGGCTTTGAAGCTCACCGCTTCGATGTTCCACTTCACTAGCCAACCTGTCATGGAGAGATGTGTGATCTCCTTCCCATCCAGCTCATTGTTTTTGACTCCTGGGATAGTTCACACCTCCTGGCAGGGGGGCCAGATGCCTGTTTTGGCAACAGTAGTTGCGGGCTGGCAGCCAGAGCACAGGTAAAGGCTGAGGCAACCAAGTGCATGCCACATCGTCCTTGACATGAGATTTATGTCAGGAGTGATGAGGCACGTTGTTTGATAACAAACATGACATATTTCGGCAGTACCATAATGGAACTGGTGACCTCAAGTTTGTCCGGATGCCAGCCCATGTTATCCTATGGACCACCTATCACTTATAGTAGGCTTCAATGGCGAAAGCCACAATAGGAACATATAGGGTTACACTGACATGTCCTCACCTTTAAAAAAATGCACCCTGCCTCCTGTGCTCAAAAGGCCTTCTATTAGGAGTGTCTGGCATATATTAGAAATAGTGTGTACATGGTGAGGGCAAAGTCGAGTTCAAGCAGTTAGCATTGCTCCTACAGTCTGCAATGGCAGGCCTGCTGTCATCAGTTTACTTGGGCCACTCAGGGTGGCACAGACACTGCTTCAGGCCCTGGTGACCCTTATCACCCATGCCCTGGGTGCCACTGTTACCCTGTACTAGGGACTTATAAGGGGGTTAAAGTCCTTGCCAATTGAGATTATAAATTCACATGTATCAGTTTTAGGAAGAGGGCGCTGGCTCTAGGGCCTGCGTTACAACAAACAAATGATGGACAGAATGCGGACAATGCAGACATTCCCCCCCAGTCAAGAGATCTGGGTTAAATCCATCGTTCTTTTGCCCACTACGCCACCCCAGTTTAGACATGGCCATATGCAAATCAGTCTTGACCCTGTGCCTCATGGGAACAGTCCAGCCCGAACTGCCAAGCCATGTCTTCCCTGGACCGGAATCAAGCATCCTAGGACCGGTTTCTGGCTATCAGCCGTCAACAGCCAGGATAGCTTGACTCCAGTGGCGTAGTGAGCACGGGTCCCACGTCTGGGAATACCAATCCCACTTAGGGCAAAAAGCGTTACAACAAACAAATGATGGACAGAATGCGGACAATGCAGGCATTCCCCCCCAGTCAAGAGATCTGGGTTAAATTCATCGTTCTTTTGCCCACTACGCCACCCCAGTTTAGACATGGCCATAGGCAAATCAGTCTTGACCCTGTGCCTCATGGGAACAGTCCAGCCCGAACTGCCAAGCCATGTCTTCCCTGGACCGGAATCAAGCATCCTAGGACCGGTTTCTGGCTATCAGCCGTCATCAGCCAGGATAGCTTGACTCCAGTGGCGTAGTGAGCACGGGTCCCACGTCTGGGAATACCCATCCCACTTAGGGCGAAAAGCGTTACAACAAACAAATGATGGACAGAATGCGGACAATGCAGACATTCCCCCCCAGTCAAGAGATCTGGGTTAAATCCATCGTTCTTTTGCCCACTACGCCACCCCAGTTTAGACATGGCCATATGCAAATCAGTCTTGACCCTGTGCCTCATGGGAACAGTCCAGCCCGAACTGCCAAGCCATGTCTTCCCTGGACCGGATTCAAGCATCCTAGGACCGGTTTCTGGCTATCAGCCGTCATCAGCCAGGATAGCTTGACTCCAGTGGCGTAGTGAGCACGGGTCCCACGTCTGGGAATACCCATCCCACTTAGGGCGAAAAGCGTTACAACAAACAAATGATGGGCAGAATGCGGACAATGCAGACATTCCCCCCCAGTCAAGAGATCTGGGTTAAATCCATTGTTCTTTTGCCCACTACGCCACCCCAGTTTAGACATGGCCATATGCAAATCAGTCTTCACCCTGTGCCTCATGGGAACAGTCCAGCCCGAACTGCCAAGCCATGTCTTCCCTGGACCAGAATCAAGCATCCTAGGACCGGTTTCTGGCTATCAGCCGTCATCAGCCAGGATAGCTTGACTCCAGTGGCGTAGTGAGCACGGGTCCCACGTCTGGGAATACCCATCCCACTTAGGGCGAAAAGCGTTACAACAAACAAATGATGGACAGAATGCGGACAATGCAGACATTCCCCCCCAGTCAAGAGATCTGGGTTAAATCCATCGTTCTTTTGCCCACTACGCCACCCCAGTTTAGACATGGCCATATGCAAATCAGTCTTGACCCTGTGCCTCATGGGAACAGTCCAGCCCGAACTGCCAAGCCATGTCTTCCCTGGACCGGAATCAAGCATCCTAGGACCGGTTTCTGGCTATCAGCCGTCATCAGCCAGGATAGCTTGACTCCAGTGGCGTAGTGAGCACGGGTCCCACGTCTGGGAATACCCATCCCACTTAGGGCGAAAAGCGTACCAACAAACAAATGATGGACAGAATGCGGACAATGCAGACATTCCCCCCCAGTCAAGAGATCTAGGTTAAATCCATCGTTCTTTTGCCCACTACGCCACCCCAGTTTAGACATGGCCATATGCAAATCAGTCTTGACCCTGTGCCTCATGGGAACAGTCCAGCCCGAACTGCCAAGCCATGTCTTCCCTGGACCGGAATCAAGCATCCTAGGACCGGTTTCTGGCTATCAGCCGTCATCAGCCAGGATAGCTTGACTCCAGTGGCGTAGTGAGCACGGGTCCCACGTCTGGGAATACCCATCCCACTTAGGGCGAAAAGCGTTACAACAAACAAATGATGGACAGAATGCGGACAATGCAGACATTCCCCCCCAGTCAAGAGATCTGGGTTAAATCCATCGTTCTTTTGCCCACTACGCCACCCCAGTTTAGACATGGCCATATGCAAATCAGTCTTGACCCTGTGCCTCATGGGAACAGTCCAGCCCGAACTGCCAAGCCATGTCTTCCCTGGACCGGAATCAAGCATTCTAGGACCGGTTTCTGGCTATCAGCCGTCAACAGCCAGGATAGCTTGACTCCAGTGGCGTAGTGAGCACGGGTCCCACGTCTGGGAATACCCATCCCACTTAGGGCGAAAAGCGTTACAACAAACAAATGATGGACAGAATGCGGACAATGCAGGCATTCCCCCCCAGTCAAGAGATCTGGGTTAAATTCATCGTTCTTTTGCCCACTACGCCACCCCAGTTTAGACATGGCCATATGCAAATCAGTCTTGACCCTGTGCCTCATGGGAACAGTCCAGCCCGAACTGCCAAGCCATGTCTTCCCTGGACCGGAATCAAGCATCCTAGGACCGGTTTCTGGCTATCAGCCGTCATCAGCCAGGATAGCTTGACTCCAGTGGCGTAGTGAGCACGGGTCCCACGTCTGGGAATACCCATCCCACTTAGGGCGAAAAGCGTTACAACAAACAAATGATGGACAGAATGCGGACAATGCAGACATTCCCCCCCAGTCAAGAGATCTGGGTTAAATCCATCGTTCTTTTGCCCACTACGCCACCCCAGTTTAGACATGGCCATATGCAAATCAGTCTTGACCCTGTGCCTCATGGGAACAGTCCAGCCCGAACTGCCAAGCCATGTCTTCCCTGGACCGGATTCAAGCATCCTAGGACCGGTTTCTGGCTATCAGCCGTCATCAGCCAGGATAGCTTGACTCCAGTGGCGTAGTGAGCACGGGTCCCACGTCTGGGAATACCCATCCCACTTAGGGCGAAAAGCGTTACAACAAACAAATGATGGGCAGAATGCGGACAATGCAGACATTCCCCCCCAGTCAAGAGATCTGGGTTAAATCCATTGTTCTTTTGCCCACTACGCCACCCCAGTTTAGACATGGCCATATGCAAATCAGTCTTCACCCTGTGCCTCATGGGAACAGTCCAGCCCGAACTGCCAAGCCATGTCTTCCCTGGACCAGAATCAAGCATCCTAGGACCGGTTTCTGGCTATCAGCCGTCATCAGCCCGGATAGCTTGACTCCAGTGGCGTAGTGAGCACGGGTCCCACGTCTGGGAATACCCATCCCACTTAGGGCGAAAAGCGTTACAACAAACAAATGATGGACAGAATGCGGACAATGCAGACATTCCCCCCCAGTCAAGAGATCTGGGTTAAATCCATCGTTCTTTTGCCCACTACGCCACCCCAGTTTAGACATGGCCATATGCAAATCAGTCTTGACCCTGTGCCTCATGGGAACAGTCCAGCCCGAACTGCCAAGCCATGTCTTCCCTGGACCGGAATCAAGCATCCTAGGACCGGTTTCTGGCTATCAGCCGTCATCAGCCAGGATAGCTTGACTCCAGTGGCGTAGTGAGCACGGGTCCCACGTCTGGGAATACCCATCCCACTTAGGGCGAAAAGCGTTACAACAAACAAATGATGGACAGAATGCGGACAATGCAGACATTCCCCCCCAGTCAAGAGATCTGGGTTAAATCCATCGTTCTTTTGCCCACTACGCCACCCCAGTTTAGACATGGCCATATGCAAATCAGTCTTGACCCTGTGCCTCATGGGAACAGTCCAGCCCGAACTGCCAAGCCATGTCTTCCCTGGACCGGAATCAAGCATCCTAGGACCGGTTTCTGGCTATCAGCCGTCATCAGCCAGGATAGCTTGACTCCAGTGGCGTAGTGAGCACGGGTCCCACGTCTGGGAATACCCATCCCACTTAGGGCGAAAAGCGTTACAACAAACAAATGATGGACAGAATGCGGACAATGCAGACATTCCCCCCCAGTCAAGAGATCTGGGTTAAATCCATCGTTCTTTTGCCCACTACGCCACCCCAGTTTAGACATGGCCATATGCAAATCAGTCTTGACCCTGTGCCTCATGGGAACAGTCCAGCCCGAACTGCCAAGCCATGTCTTCCCTGGACCGGAATCAAGCATCCTAGGACCGGTTTCTGGCTATCAGCCGTCAACAGCCAGGATAGCTTGACTCCAGTGGCGTAGTGAGCACGGGTCCCACGTCTGGGAATACCCATCCCACTTAGGGCGAAAAGCGTTACAACAAACAAATGATGGACAGAATGCGGACAATGCAGGCATTCCCCCCCAGTCAAGAGATCTGGGTTAAATTCATCGTTCTTTTGCCCACTACGCCACCCCAGTTTAGACATGGCCATATGCAAATCAGTCTTGACCCTGTGCCTCATGGGAACAGTCCAGCCCGAACTGCCAAGCCATGTCTTCCCTGGACCGGAATCAAGCATCCTAGGACCGGTTTCTGGCTATCAGCCGTCATCAGCCAGGATAGCTTGACTCCAGTGGCGTAGTGAGCACGGGTCCCACGTCTGGGAATACCCATCCCACTTAGGGCGAAAAGCGTTACAACAAACAAATGATGGACAGAATGCGGACAATGCAGACATTCCCCCCCAGTCAAGAGATCTGGGTTAAATCCATCGTTCTTTTGCCCACTACGCCACCCCAGTTTAGACATGGCCATATGCAAATCAGTCTTGACCCTGTGCCTCATGGGAACAGTCCAGCCCGAACTGCCAAGCCATGTCTTCCCTGGACCGGATTCAAGCATCCTAGGACCGGTTTCTGGCTATCAGCCGTCATCAGCCAGGATAGCTTGACTCCAGTGGCGTAGTGAGCACGGGTCCCACGTCTGGGAATACCCATCCCACTTAGGGCGAAAAGCGTTACAACAAACAAATGATGGGCAGAATGCGGACAATGCAGACATTCCCCCCCAGTCAAGAGATCTGGGTTAAATCCATTGTTCTTTTGCCCACTACGCCACCCCAGTTTAGACATGGCCATATGCAAATCAGTCTTCACCCTGTGCCTCATGGGAACAGTCCAGCCCGAACTGCCAAGCCATGTCTTCCCTGGACCAGAATCAAGCATCCTAGGACCGGTTTCTGGCTATCAGCCGTCATCAGCCAGGATAGCTTGACTCCAGTGGCGTAGTGAGCACGGGTCCCACGTCTGGGAATACCCATCCCACTTAGGGCGAAAAGCGTTATAACAAACAAATGATGGACAGAATGCGGACAATGCAGACATTTCCCCCCAGTCAAGAGATCTGGGTTAAATCCATCGTTCTTTTGCCCACTACGCCACCCCAGTTTAGACATGGCCATATGCAAATCAGTCTTGACCCTGTGCCTCATGGGAACAGTCCAGCCCGAACTGCCAAGCCATGTCTTCCCTGGACCGGAATCAAGCATCCTAGGACCGGTTTCTGGCTATCAGCCGTCATCAGCCAGGATAGCTTGACTCCAGTGGTGTAGTGAGCACGGGTCCCACGTCTGGGAATACCCATCCCACTTAGGGCGAAAAGCGTTCCAACAAACAAATGATGGACAGAATGCGGACAATGCAGACATTCCCCCCCAGTCAAGAGATCTGGGTTAAATCCATCATTCTTTTGCCCACTACGTCACCCCAGTTTAGACATGGCCATATGCAAATCAGTCTTGACCCTGTGCCTCATGGGAACAGTCCAGCCCGAACTGCCAAGCCATGTCTTCCCTGGACCGGAATCAAGCATCCTAGGACCGGTTTCTGGCTATCAGCCGTCATCAGCCAGGATAGCTTGACTCCAGTGGCGTAGTGAGCAGGGGTCCCACGTCTGGGAATACCCATCCCACTTAGGGCCTGGGCAGCAGGCAGCAGGCTCCAGTGCACTTTAAGTGTCATAATCATCAGCATTGAAGCAAAAAGTGGGGGAAGAGGAAGGTGATTATGCAGAAAGGGCACTTTCCTACACGGACATAGAAACATCCTAACATTGAACACCAGAAACTGCAGTCCCATCTTTCACCCTTGCCAGCAACTAAATGGCAGTGCTCAGGAAGAACTAATCAGCAGTTCATGACTGACAGTCTTCATGGAGGTAGTCCTGTCAGCAGCCTCCTCACTTCAGTGTCCAGTTTCCAAGCTCCAGCCACCAGAATGCACACAATACACTTCCACTGTTTGGAGAAGCTGTCCTCATCCTCCATCTTGTAGCATGTCAGAACAGGGGCATTCTAAATGGATCACACTGGCTTCAGTACACAGACATATACACAAATGAAGTCCTACTACCACAAATGTACTACACTCATACCATACATACAAATACACACAGTATGTCAGTGCATGGGTCTGGGTTTTACATAATAGCTGAACAACAATCTCACTAATACAAATTAAAAGGTTTGGTCAGCTGTATATGATAACAAACCATGGTATGCTGCCAACACACTAAACCTAGGACGGGGATGTTAGTGTGTTCTGAACACTACGAGGACACGCTTGGCGCACCCCTCCAGTTCACAGTATAGATCCTGGACCTTGCACTGGGAGGATCAAATCTAGGGCTTTGTGCACCCGCTGGTTTAGTGTGACACTAGGGTCAAAATAAAAGTCGGGAAATTAGATATACATGAAGTTGGGTACTTGGGCCGAGGGCACAAGGCTGTATAGCATGCAGGGGACATTCTTCTACAAACAGCCTTTGAATAGTAAATTAATTATACACTGTGAAGATCTTTGCCCTGTCATAGTGTATAATTTATCATCAAAAATAATCAGAAAAATGACTACACAACCAATCTTTAGTAATACCTGCACGATTAGTTATACCAATGAAGTATTGCGAACAAGTCGTACATTTTTTACAACAGTACTGCATAATAAGTCCTTTAGGCGCATAATTATTGTGGGGAAAGTGAAACTAAAAGTCATAGAGGGTCGGTGGGTGGGGGGTCTCCAGCTAATGGAGCCGTAAATGCTCTTTGCAAGCTTCCACCCAACACCACAGACCACCAGCAGAATCCTTCTTTGGCCGCGGCATAGTCCCCCTTTCTGGGGACCCGAGCATTGCTGGGGTTGCCCCATTAATGAGAGGCTCCCTGTGTGGTCCTCCACACTTTGGAGGAATAGAGTGCCTTATATACTGTATGCACAGTACAGGACATTGTAGGAGCCAGTGCAGCAGATGGTGAGGGGTTGGACCTCTCCCCCTGGCCTGCCTGATGCACACGCGTTATGTGGTTGTGACTTGGAAAGGGAAATGCTGACCTGCGGAGGGTCCACCTCAGTAATAATACGTTTCACTGCTGGGTGAACTTGGCACTGAGTGAACTGTTATCTTTTTGGGCTGATCCTATGAGAATTGAGGGCTTGTGGCATGTGGGGCTGGTTTGGCTGAAATCTCGTTTGAGTTCACCTATAGCCCCCACACCCCCAGGCGAGATGCCATAGGCAGGCACAGACCACCTAAAACTGGAGGTGCCACTGCTGAGGTGGACCCACAGGGTGATCCTCCACCACAAGCGGAGAGTGTTATGGGACAGTACAAAATGGACAATACACAGGCCGCAATTAAGGAATCCAGAGAGGCGTTGAAGAACAAAATAGACACAGCGGCCTCATAACGTACCTTACTGCAAGCAGATAAACAGAAGACTGATGAAAAGATATGTGTGGGAGCCGGTCAAATGAAAGAAGAGAATCACTTACTGGGCTGAGATGATCCATGCAGGCGGATCCTCACGTACATAGCGTCTCTGGAAAGAAAGGACAATTTCAACAGCGTCGAAGGGTGGAAACAGAGAGAGGACTAGCAAAGATGGGGAACGTAGAAAAAGAATGAGTGACAAACAGGAACAAGCATTAAAATGCAATAGGTCTCGTCTTTATTAAAGTTTAAGCAATTCTGTTTGTAATTAGTTGGTTTTTTAGCGTTGCTTTTATTAGTGTTTTTCAAACTTTCATGTACATAACATGCATGAATGTATATATGTATATTTATGCATGCATTAATATTTGTATTTATATAGATATACAGATGTATATATATATATGTTTCTAAATGTATGTATATATATATATATTCACTGAAAAAACCATAGGTTTCAGGCACGTTATAGTTAGGAATTAGCATTTAAAAAACCTTAGAAATTCACTGAAAAAACCATAGGTTTCAGGGGCGTTATAGTTAGCTGGACTTTTCACTCGTACAAAACCATTGAAATTCCCCCGTTATAGTTAGTTCAGCTAACTATAACTCGCGCGCCCGCAATGCACTGCTGATGACGTCACATATTACATCACTCATGACATGGTCAGTGACATCACTCATGACATCACTCATGACATCTCAAATGACATCATCCAGTGAATGTGTGTTTTTCTGAAAATTACATAGGTTTTATATATGTATATCTCAAGGTCGATGGAAGACTAAATGGGTATACAAGTGTCTAAATGGATGATTTGTTTTTGAAAAATTGATTGTATAACTGACTGATTAAGTGTATCTTAGTGAATACATGGCTTAGTGAGTAATATTTAAATGTGTAAATATCTGTATCAGTCTCTCACTTTGCGTATAAGTGGCTGCATGGGTTGGTGAGTAGCTACATGAGTATCTATATAGGTTATTAGTTGGTTTTTTGAGTATCAGTATGAGTGTCTGAGTGTCTGTATGGTTCGGTGGGGAGTATTACGTAGTGCATAGGTGCATGAATGAGTGACTCACTGTTTGTATGTGTTGAAGACAGCATGTGTGCAGGACTGTATGGGTGGATGAGTGTGTGCATGGGTGTGTTAGTGAGTGATAGACTGTCTCAATAGTGTCTTTATGAGTAACTACATATGTTTTAAACTAGTATATGTGACTATTGGTGTATATAAGTGAGTATATGTGAGAGTGAGAGATTGAAAGAGTTCCTGTATGAATAAGTATGTGTTTCTATAAGTGATTGTTTAAAAGACTAAGTATGTGTAAGTTTCTGTCGAAGTAAGTGTGGTGGTGTGCGTATAACTGTATATGCAAGTAAATGGATGTTTGATTCTTTATTAGCCTGAGTGACTATGTGTGTGAGTAACTCTATGGATGAGTGGCATTGTGTAACAGGATGTATAGGTGTGTGAGTACATATGATGAGTGAGTACATGTATGAGCGACTGTATAGGACTGTTGGTGAATGAGTGGATGTGTATGTGGATCTTAGAATTACTGAATAGGTTGTTGTAACTGGTATTGGTATGTCCATTGTTTTGAACATTGTAGTTTCTATTTTTGAATGTGTGTATCAAAGGTTATATTTGGGGAAGAGGAGGTCTGCCACTCTATCACAAGGATGATGTCATCAGTGATGTCATTAGTGATGTCACTAACCATGTAATGCGTGATGTAATATGTGACATCATCAGCAGTGCATTGCGGGCGCGCGAGTTATAGTTAGCTGAGCTAACTATAACGGGGGAATTTCAATGGTTTTGTACGAGTGAAAAGTCCAGCTAACTATAACGCCCCTGAAACCTATGGTTTTTTCAGTGAATTTCTAAGGTTTTTTAAATGCTAATTCCTAACTATAACGTGCCTGAAACCTATGGTTTTTTCAGTGAATTTCAAAGGTTTTTTAAATGCTAATTTCTAACTATGCCTACAGAGATAGGACATGTGAAGAAAGAAGAAAAAACGCACAGAAAGAAAAAAAAGAAATGCAGAAAGAAGCAACAAAAGTCCTCAAAGACGAAGAAAAGTGCAGGAAGAAGGATAACGTGCAGAAAGAACAAACAGAAGAGCAGAAAGAAGCCTTGTTGCAAAATCATCCTGTACCCTCAACTTTTTCAGACAGATACTGGTGGTAACTGAGTCTGACTAACCAGTCCTAGAGCCAGTGCTATGTTAAAAGACACTCAGAATACAGTGAAAACACCTACATACACTAGGGAACACTATGCGTTGGGGTCCCCCTGTGATCAGCATGACCTCCTCTGTAAGCCCCTAGTATATAATAGGGCAGGGGATTAAAACTACCTCTTAAAACGCGCCACAGGGAGTGTTTGCACACGTCACCTCAGGCCCCGTCCGCTCACCTCCCCACTGTGTAAACACGCCCTGTGGCCGTTTTAAGTTGGGAGATTAAGTCCCCTTGAATCCTGAGGGTCCCTAGGGTCCAACTAGACCACTAGGTACCTCCAGTGAGCGCCACAGAGCTGCGTTGCAGAGAGATGTGAAAAGGGGCACGGCTTAGACCACCTCTCTGCACCGCAGCTGAGTGGTGCTTACTGGAAGCACCTGGTGGGCTAGTTGGCCCCCAGGGTCCCTCAGGATTGAAGGGGAATTATTTCCCCAACTTAAAACGCGCCACAGGGCTTGTTTGCACACGTTAACTCAGGCCCCGTCCCCTCCCTTCACCACTGTGTAAACACGCCCTGTGGCCGATTTTAGTTGGGAGATTAAGTTCATTAGAATCCTTAGGGTCCAACTAGCCCACTAGGTACCTCCAGTATGCGCCACAGAGCTGCGTTGCAGAGAGGTGTAAAAAGTGGCACGGCCTGCACCACCTCTCTGCAACGCAGAGCAGTGGCATTTACTGGAAGCACCTGGTGGGCTAGTTGGCCCCCAGGGTCCCTCAGGATTGAAAGGGAATTATTTCCCCAACTTAAAACGTGCCACAGGGCGTGTTTGCACACGTCACCTCAGGCCCCATCCCCTCCCTTCACCACTGTGTAAACCCGCCCTGTGGCCGTTCTAAGTTGAGAGATTAAGTCCCCTTGAATCCTAAGGGTCCCTAGGGTCAAACTAGCCCACTAGGTACCTCCAGTAAGCGCCACAGAGCTGCGTTGCATAGAGGTGTAAAAAGGGGCGTGGCCTCAGAACACCTGTCTGCAACGCAGCTCCCTGGCGCACACTGCAGATACCTGTTGGGCTAGTTGGCCCTCAGGGACCCTCAGTATTGAATGGGAATTAATTCCCCAACTTACAACTGGCCAGGGGGCGCGTTTGCAGAGTGCTGCAAGGAGGGGCGTGGCCTCCAGCGCAATGCCGGTCTTTTATTTATTTTAAATGTGTGGCCCCCCTTGTTTTTCTAATTTACTGGCCCTGGGGACCCCATCCCCCAGGGCCTGCACCCTAACTTGTTTTGTTGAAAAAAATTAATTTGGCCCTCCCAAGGCCTTAATCGGGGACCCCAACCCCCGGGTCATGGCCTTTTTAAAATTTAAATTCTTTAGGAGGGGGCTGCGTTGCCCCCCTCCTCAGGCCACTTATGGCTCCGGCGACCCCATCCCCCGGGGCCGGCCTTTGTTTTTTATTATTTTAAAAATATATATATTTATAGAAACACCTAGGACATGCTGGACAAACCGTATGTACCTATCACCATGACGATTTGCGTGATATTCATTAAAAGGCGACTATGCATAGAATGAATCCACATGGAATGTATTTACACCGCTAGTGAAGCTCTGACGTGTCTGACGCCCTACCGTGCCTAATCCCGGCGCCCCCGCCGGTGAGTACTCTCCAAGTAGACACCCTTGTCGTTTATTTATACAAACATGGGTAGCTATTGACGGGCACATTTAATATACACCCACACCAAGCCATTCAAAGGGGATTCGACAAAAATTCGACCAAACTATGCAAGAAACCCCCCTCACGGTTAATAAAAAACACATCCACCGCCAGATGTGTAATACTTTTTAATTTACTCTCTGGAAAGGAGACGAACCTCACTTGAGAGTCACAGCGTGCTCCTGGCTGAGCCCAATGCTGTGTTACACCCACCAGTGCTCGCCGATTGCCTCACACCTCTGTGTTGTATTCCACCAGCTAGTGCGTATGCTATGACACTCTCTAGCTGATGTGCACTGTAACACCACCCCGTGAATATGTCATGCCACACTTGCCTTCGCACGGGTTATATTGCCCCATCTAACGTGCCTTCCTCGATGTGTATGTTATAACGCACAGCGCTATGCTTTATATATTACAATCTGGGATCCATATCTTTGTCACAGTGCATATGCAACGTTACACTCCCCAGAACATATTTTATATTACAACTTTAGAGACTAGTTATGTTACACAACACTGCCCTGTGCATATTACACTCCAAGGCGCATATCGCATAGCACGCGCTAGTGCCTGTGCTATCTCGCGCTCTCCAATGAATCTGTCATTGCGCACAATGTATTGCATATTATATTTCACGCCCCGGTTCATCTTATATCACACTTTTTGGTGCATAGTTTATACCATATACTACACCTAGTTTTCATTTTCAATCGTGCTCTCAGGACTATGTTCTATATAGCACTGCGTCCACCTACCCTTTTCACGGGCATTACATTTTGCGATGGGGGTGGAGGGTCAGGGGGTGTTTCTGCCAAGTGAGCCCGGAGTCACAGTCACAAACGTCCTCTTCTTCCTGAATAAAAGTGAGATTATGCTGCATACTTGTTCATATTTTAAGTAGTTCGCACAAACACACATTTTAAAAACAATAAAGTTCCTAATACCCACCTTCTCTGATCAGTTAGCTTGCTGCCCCATCCACCTCCTCCCTATCCTCTGTTGTCTGAATCCATGGACTAGCCTCCTCCCTCCTGCCATGCATGGTCTGATGTGCTGCCACTGCCCTCCATTTAGCATGATGTACCAGTCCACTCCTCCTGCCCTCCATTGTCCAATTCTATGGCCCATCATTGACCTCCTGCTTAGCCTCTGTGCTTAGCTTGCTGCCCCTATTCTCCTTCCCCCTGTCCTCCGATGTCTTTGTGCATGCCCCTGCTCCATCCTTTTTGCCCACTATGTTCCATAGACCTGCCACTCCTATCTACTCTGAGTGTTCTGTTGAGCTGCCACTCCCCTCCCACCCGCCTAGCATTGTCAGATGACTGTAACCTGTCCCTGCCACCTCCACCCTGCCTGTCCACATGCCATGCCCCTATCCCCTTCCTCCTGTCCTCCATGGTCTATTTTACTGCCACACCCTTCTGCCCTCCCTGATCTGTTGTGCTGCAACTGCTCCTCCTGCCTGCCCCGCGCGGTCTGTTGTGAGGCCCCTTCCCCTGAACTCTCTTGTCTGTGCCCAGGTCCTGACCCTCCCTTCTATCCTCCATGGTCCTTTGTGCATTCCCCTGCACCCTCCTTCTTGCCCATCATAGCCATTGTGCTGCCACTAACCCTCCCGCTTGCCATGCATGGTCTTCTGTGCTGCCATGGCCCCTCCCACCTTCCCTGTGTGGTCAGCTAGCTGCCCCTGACCCCCTCCCACCTTCCCTCCATGGTCTTTGTGTATGCCACCATAGTCTCATTGTTGATCTCCATGGTGTGTCTTGTTTCTAGTGCCCATCCTGCCTGCCGTCCATGGTCATCTTGCTGCTCCTGCCCTGCCACCTTGCCCCCAGCCCTCTGTTTCCATGTGCAGACCCCCTATTCCCTCCATCCTGGCTTTTCTGTTCCATTGTAATGCCCCTGATCCGTCCCTCCTTCCCTTTATGGTCTGTTATGCTGCAGCTTTCTCTCCTGTCTGTCCATTATGGTCAGCTAGCTACCATTGCCTCTTTCCCATCTGTTCTCTGTTGTCCATGTGCTTGGTCCTGTCCCCTCCCTATTTCTTTCTATGGATTGTTGTGCTGCACTCCCGTCCCGCATGCGCTGTGTATTGTGCTGCTGCAAACCCTGATGCCTGCCCTGTAGGGTCAGTTTGGTGCACCTCTCCATGTCCCTCCTGTCCTCTGTTATCCGAGTCCATGTCCCTACCCCAATTCCTCCTGCCTACCATGATTCAATGTACCATACTTGCGAACATTTTGAACTTGGTAAGAGGGAGATTTTGAAAAAAAACTGGGGTATTGATTTTCTCCTTTGAGTTACATTGAAAAAGAGGAGATTGTAGACAGGAGACAGATCAAATAAAGCCCATTTGAGCTTAAAAACATTGGACGTTTCCTGGCTGAAACGGGTCTGTTGGCATGTATGGTTGTACTACCACTGCCTCTTCCTTCTGTCCACAATGGTCTATTATATTGCCACAGCCTCTCTTGCCAGTCCTGTATTGTTGGTTTGTTGCCCCTGCCCCCCTTTCCACTGCCCTCCATAGTCTGTTGTGCTGCCACTGCCCTTCCTGCCTGCCCAGTGTGGTGAAATTGTTGCCTCTGCACTCCCCTACCTGCCTTCAATTTTCAGAGTCCGTGCCCCTGGCCTCTGCCTCTCAACAGTATCCCAATAAAGAACTAGATTGCTAACATTCTATATTTATTACAAAAGTGTGGAACGCCTGACGTCATCTTGATGTAATCAAAACTGTAATACCTAGAGTATTTCCTTTAGAAATTACATATATGAGAGGGTCTTATTTGTATCAAAATTATGGTGTCATGATCGCGTGGGCAGGGCAGGTCGGAACGCAGACCGAGGGAGAATCACGCTGGGACTACATCACCCACAAGGCGTAGCGACCGCGCTCCCCCACGTGACCGGGAGCGCGGCCGGTCAAAAGACGGAACAACGCAGGGAGGCGGTGCCAGTGATTCGTTTGAAACCTGTAGCTGGTCAACGGCCTGCGACCTGCATCGTCGAACCCCGCCGAGTTTTCCGAGCCTCGGTCAGCCCGGATTCCCAGCCCTGAGCTCCACGCCTCCAGAAGCGCCGGACAGCCCGCATCTCCAGTCCGACGCCCCCCGCCGCGGGAGCTGCCCTAATCACAGCCGTCGCATCCTGCAGCGAGAGGTGAGTGACTTCACAGCTACCAACGCCCGACGCAACCTCGGAGTTTCCGGATCCCCGCTACCAACACCCAACGCGACCCCGGAGGTTCCGGATCCCGCTCCTCTGCTCCATCCTGCATGGGGGGGGGTAACGAGTGCCCTCCGTTCTCCATCGCTTGCTATTCTCCTGTTGTTTTGTCCCTTTCATCAGAGTTCCTCAAAGCGCCCCCTCAGTAACCGCTACCCCGGCGCTCCTCGGCCCCAAGGATTCCTGGGCCTTGAGTGGAAGCGCCACCAACGGTTACCGGGTGCGCTAGACCTCCTTTTTCCTCCTTGTCTAAACCCCTCGTCCAGGCGCTCCTCGGCATCACGGATTCCCGGGTCTTTAGTAGTAGCGCCCTCGTCGGCTCCTGTGAAGCTCCAAAAAAACTTATTTTGGGTCTTTCACGGCCTGAGCCAGAAACAAGAGCGGAGTCAGATGTCGGCTTAGACCTCACCTGCGAGCAGGTGACCTCGCCCCAGTGCGTCCATCAGGACCGAGACCTTGACAAGGGCACTGATTCCAGCTCCACCCGACCAGGGAAGAGAGGACGAGGCAGGTAACTCTGGGAACACGTTGGGGAACACTCTAGCCTCAGAGAGAGAAGGAATAGCACCTAAACCCCCTCTCTGTGTCTCGTTTCAGGTATCTATCCCAGCTGACTCCTCCCTTCCTTCCCTCGCCCACCTGTCTCCCGAGCCCGAGGGTCTTTCATACGAATACGGGTTGGGGACGGATGGGAGGGGGAACCCTCTATAGCATCAGCGTCATCCCGAGGAGAAGACCCAGTGTGCGCCCCGACAGAATCATTGGCCCACGAATTATCCTCCTCCTGACAACGCTGATTTAGTGATGGCCACGTTAGACGACGTAGTCGCCGCTTTGGCCTTAGTCCAGGCTGAGTTGGCCACATCTCGGGCAGAAACAGCGGCGTTGCATACTCGCTTGGACCGCCTTCAGAGAAACCCCTTCTATGCAGGGAGCACGTTCCCTACAACCACACCCCAAGTGGTAGTTGAGATGCCAGCACACGTGCCTTTGGCCCCACCTGAACGATATCACGGGGAGATACAAAAGGTACAAGTGTTCATGACCCAGATACTACTGCACTTCCAATGCAAGCCTAAACCGTTTCTGACTAACCAAGCGCGGGTAGCGTTCCTCATCTCCTACCTGGCCGGGGAAGCTGCGCAATGGGCCGTTCCGATAGTCAGGAGAGATGACGCCCTCTTATATGACTGGGACACCTTTCGGCTGGAGTTCGAAAAAACCTTTGATCGCAGGGCAGACACCTTCTCCGCCGACGGCGATCTCCTTGAACTCCGGCAAGGCAACAACGGTTTCATCTGCTACGTCAACAGCTTTCGACGGTTGGTGGCCGAAACAGATTGGCCCGAATCTAAGCAGGCAGCAATATTCTACCGAGAGCTTTCAGAAGACCTGAAGGACGTGATCGCCCAAATCGACCCCCAACCCCGCACCTGCGCGGCCATGATCAAATTGGCCTCCCGCCTGGAATATCTTCTGAGGGAAAGAAAAGGAGACCACAAACGCAAGGAGAAACCTCTTGCGTCGTACGAACATCCCCGTACTACAGAACACGTATCAACCCGCTCAGAGCCCATGGAAATAGGGACCGTGAGAGCGTCTCTGATCCTCAGCGAACGAGACCATCGACGTAAGCAGGGCCTCTGCTTATATTGTGGCAAAAAAGGCCACTTCCTACGTGAATGTCCCGTGCGCCCCAAGATCGGCCGCAATCACCCCAGCCAAGCTGCAGCCCTTACCAACGAAGAACCGACGGGAAACCCGAGGGCTTGAAGGTTCAGGAAGGGACATCTTCAAGCTACCTGTCGATCCCTTCTACGGAATCCAACGTCACCAAGGAGCCTAACCACTTTTTTGTTTCCTTATACGTAGTGGTGAACCACATTCCACGATCCGTTCGCGCCATGGTCGACTCCGGAGCCACCGGGTGCTTCATAGATAGGAACGAAGCAGAAAGGCTGGGAATTCCGCTATTGCTCAAGGACCAGCCCGAACTCGTCTATGCGGTGGACGGTAAAGAGCTGGACTCCGGTCCCATCATATATCAAACCCCTTCTCTGTGGGTCACCATAGGGGAAGACCACAGCGAGTGGCTCACATTCAACGTCATTCACGCACCGCGCTGCAACCTCATCCTGGGGTTGCCATGGCTGAGAATGCACGAACCCCACATCACGTGGGCAACGAACTTGATACGGTTCAACTCCGCCTTCTGTCACCGCCAGTGCAAGATGCCGAGAGGGCGCCCGAACATGGACGTCACCCCCAACCAACACGTGGCCACCGCAGCCGAAAAAGACATCACACTCCCGCACTGGTACTCCCCCTACGTGGACGTCTTCGATAAACAAAGAGCCAAAGAATTACCGCCACATCGGCAATACGACTGCCGCATAGACCTGATACCGGGGGCTACCATCCCATGCAGCAGAATATACGCCCTTACGGGCCCTGAAACCCAGCATCTCCGCGAATACCTGGACGAATTCCTGAAATTGGGCTTCATTCGCCCTTCTAGGTCTCCGGCGGCGTCTCCCTTCTTCTTTATCCCGAAGGCCAACGGCGAACTCCGCTGTTGTATAGACTATCGAGCCCTCAATGCGCTGACCGTAAAGAACCAATACCCATTACCACTGATTCCGGTGCTCCTGGAACAAGTACGGGAAGCCAACATTTACACCAAATTGGATCTCCGAGGGGCATACCATCTCGTATGCATACGAAGAGGGGACGAATGGAAAACAGCTTTCAAAACCAGGTTCAGCCTGTTTGAGTACCTGGTCATGCCCTTCGGGCTCTGTAACGCCCCGGCTGCCTTCCAGTTCTTCCTCAACGAAGTACTGAGAAACTTCTTGGACAAGTACGTCGTGGTGTATATCGACGACATTCTCATCTTTTCGTCTAACCTACACGACCATATACACCACGTGACGACAGTGCTACAAGCCCTGAAAGACCATCGATTGTTCTGCAAACTCACGAAATGTGAGTTCCATGTAACGACGGTGGAATTCCTCGGCGTCCTATTGACCCCTGCCGGACAGATTATGACCCATCGCAAAGTTCAAGCCGTAGTGGAGTGGCCCCGACCCAGGTCTGTGAAAGAGGTTCAAAGCTTTCTTGGCTTCTCGAACTTTTACAGGAGGTTCATCCACCACTTCTCCCAGTTGGTGACCCCCCTCACCCGGTTAACGCGGAAAGGGGTTCCGTTTGTCTGGTCTACCGAGGCCCAAACAGCATTCGATCGGCTCAAAGAGGCATTCACCTCCGCTCCCATCTTACGCCATGCCAAACCCGACCTTCCGTTTATCGTGGAAGCAGATGCCTCCGACGTGGCGGTCGGCGCTATCCTATCCCAACGGCAACCCGACACTGGACAGCTCCATCCGGTCGCCTTCATGTCTCGAAAACTATGCCCGGCCGAACTGAACTACACCATCTCCGAAAAGGAACTGCTCGCCATACGGGAAGCGTTCCTTGAATGGCGGCATTGGTTGCTGGGCGCGCAACATCAGGTGACGGTGTTCACCGATCACCGTAATCTTCAGTTGCTCCGTTCCGCACGTCATCTCTCACCCCGCCAAAAAAGATGGATGCTCTTTTTTGCGGAGTACCACTTTCTGGTTACCTTCCGGCCAGGAGCACAAAACAAGAAGGCGGACGCCTTGTCTCGTCAGGAATTCCCCAGCCTCATGGCGGAGACCCCCGACCAACCAATACTGTCACCGGAACAAGTGGTGGGTAGTCTTAAGACCGAGACATTCCTGCAGAACGTGAGGAAAGGGATACAGACGTTTGCCTGGTCGGCTTGGCTGAAGCGACACAAAGAATGGCGACTCCACGACGGCCTTCCCATGTGTGGCTCTCGAGTATTGATCCCTACTCTTCGACTCCGCAAACTCGTCTTCGACTGGTGTCACAACGTGCCCTGTGCCGGTCACATGGGAGGAACAAAGACCCTGGAGCTGGTGTTGAGACAATGCTGGTGGCCTTCTGTCCGACCGGATATCCTGACCTGGGTAAGAAACTGCTCTGTCTGCGCCCAAATGAAGACCGATCATCGTAAAGAACAAGGCCTCCTGATGCCTCTTCCGACCCCGACGTATCCGTGGGAGAAGATCTCCATCGACTTCATTGTAGGTCTGCCCAAGGATCAAGGCTGCACGGCGATAGTAGTCGTCATCGACTACCTCACTAAAATGGGACATTTTATCGCGTGCAAACAAGTACCCTCGGCAGGGGCTCTGGCTAAACTGCTGTTGGTCCACGTGGTCCGGCTACACGGCCTTCCCCTAGGGATAATATCGGACAGAGGGTCTCAATTCACCGCCCGTTTTTGGAGGGTCTGGTGTGATGAACTTGGCATACACTCCGCGCTGTCCACCAGCTTCCATCCCCAAACGGACGGCCAAACAGAGAGACTGAACCAAACCCTGAAACAGTACCTGCGCTGTTACGTAGATCAGGCAGAGGACTCCTGGGTGGACTGGCTCTGGGTAGCAGAGATAGCCTACAACAACTCTAGGCACTCCTCCACACACCATTCACCTTTCTTTCTTGCTTCAGGTCATCACCCCCGTTTTCTCCCTTTTTTCCTCCGGAGGGCACGCAGTAACCTTCCCGAGGTGCAAGACAGACTCGAAATCATTCACGCTGCTCTCAAACAAGCCCGGGACAATCTACGCTTAGCTAAGACACATTATAAGGCCCAAGCGGACAAACATCGCCGAGCCCCTCCGGAATACCACAAAGGCGACAGGGTGTGGTTGTCCACCAGACACATCCGGTTCAAGAAACCTGGCGCATTCACTCCTAAATACATCGGACCATATCCTGTGGTGCGACATGTGAATCCCGTGGCTGTGCTGCTGCGGTTGCCCCAACACCTGCGCATACACCCTGTGTTCCACGTTTCCCTGCTGAAACCCTCCTTCTGTCCGGTCCGAAAAGTCCCTGACCGAGTCTGGGTACACCACGAACAGGAATACGTGGTGCGGAGGGTGCTAGTAAGGGGCAAGCCGTGGTACCTCCTAGCATGGAAAGGGTATGGGCCGGAGGAAAACTCATGGGAACCCGCTTCGGCGATTCATGCAGAGCGCCTGGTAGCGGCCTTCCATCACCGCTGCCCGGCCAAACCCGGTCCCTCCCTCGTCGCGGGACGCGGTGGGAAGGGGGATGTGCTGTCATGATCGCGTGGGCAGGGCAGGTCGGAACGCAGACTGAGGGAGAATCACGCTGGGACTACATCACCCACAAGGCGTAGCGGCCGCACTCCCCCACATGACCGGGAGTGCGGCTGGTCAAAAGACGGAACAACGCAGGGAGGCAGTGCCAATGATTCGTTTGAAACCTGTAGCTGGTCAACGGCCCGCGACCTGCATCGTCGAACCCCGCCGAGTTTTCCGAGCCTCGGTCAGCCCGGATTCCCAGCCCTGAGCTCCACGCCTCCAGAAGCGCCGGACAGCCCGCGTCTCCAGTCCGACGCCCCCCGCCGCCGGAGCTGCCCTAATCACAGCCGTCGCATCCTGCAGCGAGAGGTGAGTGACTTCACAGCTACCAACGCCCGACGCAACCCCGGAGGTTCCGGATCCCCGCTACCAACACCTGACGTGACCCCGGAGGTTCCGGATCCCGCTCCTCTGCTCCATCCTGCACGGGGGGGGGGTAACGAGTGCCCTCCGTTCTCCATCGCTTGCTATTCTCCTGTTGTTTTGTCCTTTTCGTCAGAGTTCCTCAAAGCGCCCCCTCAGTAACCGCTACCCCGGCGCTCCTCGGCCCCAAGGATTCCTGGGCCTTGAGTGGAAGCGCCACCAACGGTTACCGGGTGCGCTAGACCTCCTTTTTCCTCCTTGCCTAAACCCCTCGTCCAGGCGCTCCTCGGCCCCACGGATTTCCGGGTCTTGAGTAGTAGCGCCCTCGTCGGCTCCCGTGAAGCTCCAAAAAAACATATTTTGGGTCTTTCACGGCCTGAGCCAGAAACAAGAGCGGAGTCAGATGTCGGCTTAGACCTCACCTGCGAGCAGGTGACCTCGCCCCAGTGCGTCCATCAGGACCGAGACCTTGACAAGGGCACTGATTCCAGCTCCACCCAACCAGGGGAGAGAGGACGAGGCAGGTAACTCTGGGAACACGTTGGGGAACACTCTAGTCTCAGAGAGAGAAGGAATAGCACCTAAACCCCCTCTCTTTGTCTCGTTTCAGGTATCTATCCCAGCTGACTCCTCCCTTCCTTCCCTCGCCCACCTGTCTCCCGAGCCCGAGGGTCTTTCATACGAATCCGGGTTGGGGACGGATGGGGAGGGGGAACCCTCTATAGCATCAGCGTCATCCCGAGGAGAAGACCCAGTGTGCGCCCCGACATATGGTTAGTGCTCTAAAAAACTAAAATGAGGACATATTTTCTGACTTTTCAAATAGCGACAAAGAACTTTTAAATTATTTGTAATCTTTATGTTTTTTTATCCAGTTGACCACTTGATTAAATGTTTCACCTTGGCGAGAGGATGTGGTGTTACTTCCAGAGCTGCAGACTTTGCAACTGGGGAACCAGGTTGGAGTTTCTGCTTCAGCTCAACATTCTGTGATTGTGGTCAAATCACTTAATCTCCCCATGTCTACAACCAAAATGAATTTGATCTTGTGTGATGTAACCAATGCTCATGTAAAGCATTCCAATACCTGACAAGTCTGCACTATATAAAACTGCAAATACACAAAAAATAAGTGTTTTGCACACTTCTGTCATTGGGCTACATGTGGGCTACATCTGGGTGATATTTGTGCTGCATTTAGGCTCTTTTGTGTCTGGTGGCCATCTTGGGAGATTTATTTGTTATGAAGTTTCCTAATTTCCTCATTTACTGCAGTCTCCTCAGTAGGAAATGCTTTCAGTTTTTTACTTTGATTCCATCAAGAAGGTATTCAGATATGTCACACATTTGCCATAAATTCTGAATGTTAGCACTCTAGTTGCTCATTAGACCACTCTAGTAAAGCTACTGCTCACCACGGAAGTCTGCTGCTGGTATTAAAAGTCTGCATATCAGAAGCTTTTAATGAAATAGAAGAGGATTTGAGAAGTCACTCAAAATGTGCCCTAATTTTTCTTTCTTCAACATTCCAAATACCAAAAGCACGTTATTTTAATTTTCTTCAAAAAGTACTTGTACCTGTGTGTCGACGTGTTGCAACGGATCGCTTCCTGGTGGTCCTTCAGAACGGTCCTAAAAAAAAAGAACATACACAAAATACGCAACAAAAAGCAATTGCAATTAAAAAAGAAACTGGCAGAATACAGAAAAGCACACAAATTAATATTTTAACCAGAAAGTCAATTTGTAAACAAAATATATACAAACATCACACATACATTAGACTTACCTTTATGTCGCTGTGCCCCGCCCTTGTACCGTTAATTATGGAACTTTCCCGAACATCCCAATGCCCGCAGATTCGACAATAAAAAAACGTAGATTAACAATTCTGAAAAGCATATTCTAAACATTTAAACCCACCCAATTTCACATTTCTAACCATATAAAAACGTTATTACAACTCGCTTCCTGGTGGTCCTTCACAACGGTCCCTAACAAAAATACAAAGAACACACACAAATTACGGACAAAAAAATCAAACCGAATTAAAAAAGAAACATAGGCTGAATCAAGAAAAACACACAAATTACTAATTTAACCAAAGTGAATTTGTAAATAAAATATATAGAAACATCACACAAACATTACACTTACCTTAACGTGGTTGCGTCCCGCCCTGCTGTACCGTGAATTATGGAACTTTCCCTAAGATACCAATGCCCGCAGATTCGACAATAAAAGAACGTAAATTAACAATGTCAAAAAGCATATTCTAAACATTAAAAAAACAAAAAAACAATTACGGTCAAAAAAACAATAAGAATACAAAAAGAAACGTAAACAGAATACAGAAAAAGACACGCATTAATAAGTTATATAAAGTTAATTTATAAACCAAATATATAAAAACGTGATACATACATTAGACTTACCTTAAAGTGGCTGCGCCCCGCCCTGCTGTACCGTGAATTATGGAACTTTCCCAAAGATACCAATGCCCGCAGATTCGACAATAAAAAAACGTAGATTAACAATTCTGAAAAGCATATTCTAAACATTTAAACCCACCCAATTTCACATTTCTAACCATACAAAAACGTTATTTAAAAAAAATTACTTGTACCTGTGTGTCCACGTGTTGCTACTGCTTAGCTTCCTGGTGGTCCTTCACAACGGTCCCCCCAAAAAAATACAAATAACACACACAAATTACGGACAAAAAAATCAAATCGAATTAAAAAAGAAACATAGGCAGAATCGAGAAAAACACATGAATTACTAATTTAACCAAAGTGAATTTGTAAACAAAATATATAGAAACATCACACATACATTAGACTTACCTTAAAGTGGCTGCGTACCACCCTGCCGTACCGTGAATTATGGAACTTTCCCGAAGATACCAATGCCCGCAGATTCGACAACAAAAGAACGTAAATTAACAATGCCAAAAAGCATATTCTCAACATTTAAAAAACACAATTACGGTCAAAACAACAATAAGAATACAAAAAGAAATGTAAGCAGAATAGAGGAAAAGACACGCATTAATAAGTTATGTAAAGTAAATTTATAAACCAAATATATAAAAACGTGATACATACATTAGACTTACCTTTAAGTGGCTGCGTCCCGTCCTGCCGTACCGTGAATTATGGAACTTTATCGAAGATACAAATGCCCGCAGATTCGACAAGAAAAGGACGTAAATTGCCCGCAGATTCAACAAGAAAAGAACGTAAATTAACAATGCCAAAAAGCATATTCTCAACATTTAAAAAAAAAACAATTACGGTCAAAAAAACAATAAGAATACAAAAAGAAACATAAGCAGAATAGATGAAAATACACGCATTAATAAGTTATGTAAAGTAAATTTATAAACCAAATATATAAAAACATGATACATACATTAGTCTTACCTTAAAGTGGCTGCGCCCCGCCCTGCTGTACCACCTAGAAAGTAAACACAAAGAAAACATTCCAAATACCAAAAGCACGTTATTTTAATTTTTTTTAAAAAGTACTTGTATCTGTGTGTCCACGTGTTGCAACTGATCGCTTCCTGCTGGTCCTTCAGAACGGTCCTAAAAAAAAAGAACATACACAAAATACGCAACAAAAAGCAATTGCAATTAAAAAAGAAACTGGCAGAATACAGAAAAGCACACAAATTAATATTTTAACCAGAAAGTCAATTTGTAAACAAAATATATAGAAACATCACACATACATTAGACTTTCCTTTAAGTCGCTGTGCCCCGCCCTTGTACCGTTAATTATGGAACTTTCCCGAACATCCCAATGCCCGCAGATTCGACTATAAAAAAACGTAGATTAACAATTCTGAAAAGCATATTCTAAACATTTAAACCCACCCAATTTCACATTTCTAACCATATAAAAATGTTATTTTAAAAAAATTACTTGTACCTGTGTGTCCACGTGTTACTACAACTCGCTTCCTGGTGGTCCTTCACAACGGTCCCTACAAAAAAATACAAAGAACACACACAAATTACGGACAAAAAAATCAAACCGAATTAAAAAAGAAACATAGGCTGAATCGAGAAAAACACACAAATTACTAATTTAACCAAAGTGAATTTGTAAATAAAATATATAGAAACATCACAAATACATTACACTTACCTTAAAGTGGCTGCGTCCCGCCCTGCCGTACCGTGAATTATGGAACTTTCCCAAAGATACCAATGCCCGCAGATTCGACAATAAAAGAACGTAAATTAACAATGCCAAAAAGCATATTCTAAACATTAAAAAACAAAACAATTACGGTCAAAAAAACAATAAGAATACAAAAAGAAACGTAAACAGAATACAGAAAAAGACACGCATTAATAAGTTATGTACAGTTAATTTATAAACCAAATATATAAAAACGTGATACATACATTAGACTTACTTTAAAGTGGCTGCGCCCCACCCTGCTGTACCGCCTAGAAAGTAAACAAAAAGAAAACATTCCAAATACCCAAAAAACGTAATTTTTTTAAAAAAAGTACTTGTACCTGTGTGTCCACGTGTTGCAACTGATCGCTTCCTGCTGGTCCTTCAGAACGGTCCTAAAAAAAAAGCACACACAAATTACGGACAAAAAGCCATTGAAATTAAAAAAGAAACAGACAGACTATAGAAAAGTACACAAATTAATAATGTAACCAAAGTAAATTTGAGAACAAAATATATAAAAACATCACACATACATTATACTTACCTTAAAGTGGAACAAAAACACAATTTCATTAACAGAAGCATAACAAACGCTTTTATTTAATAAATATATAAACAAACAAACTTTTACCTGCATCTCCATCACCCAGTCCTCGCCACACTGTTCTTCCAACACGGGCTGCGGTCCACCTAGAAAGTAAACAAAAAGAAAACAGTACAAAAAAAAAACAACATCGCTTACCTTAAATATGCTGGTATAGCTGAATACATCGTAATACAAATAGAGTGGGGGACCGGGAGCATAATTAGAAAAAGGTCCAGTACCCGTGCTCCCTCAGAATACAGTATATATACTAGGAGGGTAACTGTTCCTCAGAGAATGAAAAATGTGCCAAGGAGTTGGTACGTGTGCTTATCACGCGGTCGGGTCAAAGTGAGTGTGGGGGAATTTCTCCTTTAGAATGTAGTGCCCTCACACACCATTTTGAGTGTCATGCTTCATCATCGGGCGTTGCTCCTCGTGGGGATGGCGCTGCAGTCCCTCACGGGCCCCGAGAGGGCTCTTTATCGGAGATCTTTTATGGAGACGCCGCAGTTGTGCATGGGGGTGTGTCGGCCTCTAAAAAAGGGAAGTGAATTAGTGAGTTAAAATTGCTATGCGGAGCCCAGAACCAAAGTTTTTATTCACGGGTTCCATATAGCAAAGGTTAAAAATAATCCTGGAGCTCCTCTTCGGAAAAAATGGTTGAGGGCAGATGTTTTACTTACTGCTGCTCTCAGGATGGGTGTAGTGTAGGTGAGTGGAAGTGCTCCAGAAATGGGGTCAACATGTTTCGCGCTGTTCTGCTGGTCCATAAGGGATCCATTAGCACTTCGTCAGGACCGGAAATAAGGTGAGAGAAAAAAATGTTCATGAAAACAGGTTCCAGGGAAGAAAAGAACTGTGAACCTGTAGTACCTTAATATTAAAGGGATCAAGCGTCCACGCGCTGATAGGAACTCTTTCTTTAAGGAACCTATACCCAACCTGGTGAAATAAAAAGACACACGTATGGAGACAAAAGAGACAAAACAAAACATATAATGTAATTCACTTTTTTCAATGATGGTCAAAAAATACTCGCATGTTGTGTTCATATCGCAAGTAAACACGATTGTGTGCTCAATCAAACAGGCATGCACACAACATTAACATGCAGGTAAAACGACCTGGTGCCGGAGCGTGATTCTCCCTGTGCAGTTGACCGTTGTGTTGGGGTACGTGTTCTATAGGCAATTATCAGTGATCGTGTGCCTTATAAAAACAACCCCGCAAATGGCCAGCAGCATGTGAAATATAGTCTAAAACAGAACCAAGAGTGTAAATCGGTTTCAATGGTGGAGACTGATGGTCAGAGATAGCAAGATATCTGGCAATAGGTCCGTATATCGTGTGAAGTATAACGAGGCAAAAGCTGGCGGTGTGTCAGTTAAAATAGAACTAATGCGTGCTACTACCAGCTATGTAGGAAAAAATTCCTGCAATGATGGTCATGCTTGAATGCTTGATCTAAAAGTAATGTGCCTACCCTTCTAGTTCAGGGGATGGGCTGCGTCGGCGCCTCGGAGGTGGCAAGTCAAGAAACTAAGGAGAGGGAATGTGATGTCAGAATATCGTTACAGGTGGACGCCAGTCCTCTGACGGTGTTCGTAAGATGAAAAAAAGAGATTGCCGCTCCTATTGAAGCATATTCTAAACATTAAAAAACAAAACAATTACGGTCAAAAAAACAATAGGAATACAAAAAGAAACGTAAACAGTATACAGAAAAAGACACGCATTAATAAGTTATGTACAGTTAATTTATAAACCAAATATATAAAAACGTGATACATACATTAGACTTACTTTAAAGTGGCTGCGCCCCACCCTGCTGTACCGCCTAGAAAGTAAACAAAAAGAAAACATTCCAAATACCCAAAACACGTAATTTTTTTAAAAAAAAGTACTTGTACCTGTGTGTCCACGTGTTGCAACTGATCGCTTCCTGCTGGTCCTTCAGAACGGTCCTAAAAAAAAAAGCACACAAATTACGGACAAAAAGCCATTGAAATTAAAAAAGAAACAGACAGACTACAGAAAAGTACACAAATTAATAATGTAACCAAAGTAAATTTGAGAAAAAAATATATAAAAACATCACACATCCATTATACTTACCTTAAAGTGGAACAAAAACACAATTTCATTAACAGAAGCATAACAAACGCTTTTATTTAATAAATACAAACTTTTACCTGCATCTCCATCACCCAGTCCTCGCCACACTGTTCTTCCAACACGGGCTGCGGTCCACCTAGAAAGTAAACGAAAAGAAAATAGTACAAAAAAAAAAAAAACAACATCGCTTACCTTAAATATGCTGGTATAGCTGAATACATACCGGCGGAAGCACCCAGTCCTCACTGCTCTGTCCTTCCGACAGGGGCTACTGTCCGCCTGGAAAAGAAAGAAAAAAAAGTTGCAAAAGCAAACAAAAACAACATCGCTTACCTTACAGATGCTAGCAGGGCTGCATACATACTGGTGGGAGCACCCAGTCCTCGCCGCTCTGTCCTTCCGACACGGGCTGTGGTCCGCCTGGAAAAGAAAGAAAAAACATTAGAGAAACAAAGAAAGCCAACATCACTTACCTTTGTTATGCTGGCATCGCTGCATACATACTGGTGGAAGCACCCAGTCCTCGCCGCTCTGTCCTTCCGACACGGGCTGCGGTCCACCTGGAAAAGAAAGAAAAAACATTAGAAAAATAAACAAAGCCCACATCGCTTACCTTAGATATGCTGGCATCGCTGCATACATACCGGCGGAAGCACCCAGTCCTCGCCGCTCTGTCCTTCCGACACGGGCTGCGGTCCGCCTGGAAAAGAAAAAAAAACATTAGCAAAAACAAACAAAGCCAAAATCGCTTACCTTACAGATGCTGGCATGGCTGCATACATACCGGTGGAAGTACCCAGTCCTCGCTGCTCTGTCCTTCTGACACGGGCTGAAGTCCGCCTGGAAAAGAAAGAAAAACATTAGCAAAAACAAAGAAAGACAACATCGCTTACCTTCCAGATGCTGGCATGGCTGCATACATACCGGTGGAAGCACCCAGTCCTCGCCGCTCTGTCCTTCCGACACGGGCTGCGGTCCGCCTGGAAAAGAAAGAAAAACATTAGCAAAAACAAACAATGCCAACATCACTTACCTTACAGATGCTGGCATGGATGCATACATACCGGTGGAAGCACCCAGTCCTCGACGCTCTGCCCTTCCGACACGGGCTGCGGTCCACCTTGAAAAGAAAGAAAAAACATTAGAAAAACAAACAAAGCCAACATCACTTACCTTCCATATGCTGGCATCGCTGCATACATACCGGTGGAGGCACCCAGTCCTCGCCGCTCTGTCCTTCTGACACGGGCTGCGATCCGCCTGGAAAAGAAAGAAGAACATTAGCAAAAACAAAGAAAGCCAACATCGCTTACCTTACAGATGCTGGCATGGCTGCATACATACCGGCAGAAGCACTCAGTTCTCGCCGCTCTGTCCTTCCGACCCGGGCTGCAGTCCGCCTGGAAAGTAAACATAAAGAAAACATTACAAAAACAAACAAAGCCAACATCGCTTACCTTCGATATGCTGGAATCTGCATACAGTCGAAAACAGGATAAAGTCCGCCAGCAAAAAAAAAAACACAAACACAAAGTGAAACAGAAACATCCAAAAGCAATTCACTAGCCCAACATATAAATAAAAACACGCCCAGTAAGATAAGAAACCTTTTACCACAAACGTAAGGCAAGCGAGCCAGTCCAACTGGGACGGCTCTAAAAGAAAAAAAGGGTACGTCACTGGACGTTCTTTTCCAATGGCTGGCCACCGTTTAGCATAAACGGTGACACCAGCCAATGGAAAAGAGGGGCGGGGCTTAAACCCCGCTGGTGAAAGCTACTCTAAATCATTCCATCTCGTCTACGCAGCCTACGCTAGCCGAGTCCTAAAAATAAAAGAGGATTTACATTTAAAACAGGATGAAGAAGGTAAGAGAAGTACAGGAAAAATTTTGCATAGGAGCAGAGTACAAGGATGGCTGGGACACCATTTTCATGTATCAAGTTCAAGCTTCAAGTTTTATTATACGTTTTGGAAGTCATATGAAATCCACAGAAAAAGTTTGAACAGTTACTACAATTCAATACAAATCCTTAAAACATTTTAAAAAATGTAAACATTTTAAAACAATTCATTTCACGTTCAGGGAAGAACATTAGTCATGCTTTGTTCACTGATCGGACATTACAACTTCTAAAAAGAGGTTTTAAAAAGCGACGACAAAATAATATCCTGGGGTTTATAAAGGCTACATGGTTTAAATCTTGAATACCATTTTTATATAGTACGTATTTTAAACACCCCGAAGGGAGGGGGACGTATTGAGTGAGAGGAGAAGGACCTGAACAACGATGCCTGGTGTGAGTAGTGGTAAACAGAGTCGTTGGATGCTCTGAAGCATGCCACAGTCCAGGAGGACTGTGGCACCCCGGGTGAGTGGTGGTGCACCAGACAGAAAAGTGTTATAGTGTTTAAGTTATTTTTTTTATTACTGTTATCATTCACTGGTTTTGTTTTGACATGGTAACCCAAGGCTACAAATTGCCTAAGTAAGCCAACAAACTAGCCCTGCAAGGTTACCTTAATTAGAAGGAGAATTCATGTTGCTTTAGAACAACTACCCGTATTTTTATTGCTCTAAAGCCTGATAAAACTGTTGACGAAAAGGCAATGACAAATCCAGGACAGACAAATATTCTACAGGATCTCAGTTTACATTAAGAGGGAGTGTTAAGATTCCCCCTTATAGTCTGTGAAAGATAAAGAGAGCTAGCATTAAGAATTGTCTACTTTATTTGTTTTTTTGTTTTCTTACCTGATCTAAATCTCTTCTTTTGAGGGACCAATGACGGTGGTCCTACCAGGAAGACCTAGGGGAGAAAATAAAGAATCAGTAAAGAAGTGTGAAGGCTTCAAGTCCCTAAATCACTCATCACCATCATTACTAAGGAGGTAAAAAGACTTTCTTTTTTTCCTATCCATTAAAAAATCACCACTGCGAAGCAAATTCATGGAAAGTCTCTGTGAACTGTCTGGGGCCCGCAATGTTCACTTACTTGAAGAAACAGCCGGTGTTCCTGCATCGGACCATCCTGGATGGTCCATAAATCTTAAGAAAGGAAAAAGGGACAAGAATGACAGAGAAAGAAAAGAAAAGGGAGGTCATGAAAACAGACCAATGAAGGACCACAACCCACAGGCAGAGAAAGAGGGCGGAGAAGAGCAAATTAAAGGTGAGTAAGAGATGCGCCGTAGAGGAGGAGGCATGAGTAAGCGGAGAGACGTGGAGAGGAGAAAACACGAGACAGGAGAGAGACGTGGAGCAGAAAGGAGGAAGAGGCACAGCACAAGACAGCGGAGAGAAGCAGATTTGAGAGGAGAAATAGACATGAGACAGCAGAGATACGCGAAGTGGGGAGGAGGAGGAGGAAGAGGAGGTGGAGGAAGAGGAGAACGATGACCCCTGGTCAGAGGACTGGTGGTTGCCACCAACTGAGGCTGACAGTCCCGCCACAGCTCAGTAGAGTTGTGGCAGTCCGTGTGAGTAACCAGGGGCCACACAAGTTGTAACTCACCAATGTGTATGCACATAGTTGTTGCTTGTTAGCTCTGTACCCCATTCTGTTCACGTGGGCATATTGGGTGAAGTTTTGTGTGATTTTATTTCACCTCGGGTGAATTGGCGGTTCACATGCACTAGGGTGTATATGGATTTGGAGACACGTGGGGTAGGGGGCAGGTAGGGAAAATCCACGGTAACTGAGCACACTACATCACTATGTTGGTGATGGGAATCCAGGTCGAGCCCATAAGTAAGGCTAAAACCTGAAAGTCTTAACTAACAGACAGCAAGCAAGACGTTTCCAACTCAAAGGAAATAGATAGTTAGACAAAGAGTGATACTTTAGTATTCGTTGAATATGTTCTTTATATTGATCTGGGCATTCCTTTGTTTTGAGGGTTGTCAGTAGCACCATTCTGCATAACCTAAGGAGAGGAGAACAGACACTGAAGAATTCGCTGGTTACAAGACCCCGACTTGTTCCTGTTTGCGAGTGAGTGACCACCTCCTTGTGAGTTGTCACCTCGTTTAAGGGGTTGGTGACCTATCAAAGATTTGCAACCACCATAAAAAATTGCAAATTTGGAGGGAAGCCCTAAACATGTCCCTTTCAATTTGCGATTCGGTCTGTAGTCGCAAACCTATTTTTGATAATATAATTAACATTGTGAATGAGGTTCATTCTGTGGGAGAAACAGGTGATTGGGAAACTGTTAGTGACTGGTTTAGTTTTAGTGAAATTAGTGCATGATTTGGTAAAATAGATGAATAGTTTCTAAGTACTGGTGGTAGTATATTAAACATACAATCTAACCCGAATAATAATATTATTCATAATGGGCCAGTACTGATTTTAAAAAGTTTGGATGTTATTGTAACAAGAAGATGACCAGATGAAGGAAGAAATCGAACTTGATGACCTCAAAGCTGAGATGTCTGATAAATTGAAGGCCTTGCAGAAGATGAAATTGAAGGAGCTAAAAATTATAAATGTAGTGTAGTATGATCATTTCAAAAATCAACTGAGAGGGGAGTTGTGAGAATGGCTTACTAATGCTTATTTAAATGTGCTTAAGTTAGCATGACTAGGCCTTAACCAGCTTGAATTGACATTCTTTTCACATTTGCAAAAAGAAAAAGCACTTTTATTTTATGTCAATTAGTTTTCTCCACGCACATGTGTTTCTCTGGGTGCTTTCCCATTTCAGAAAATCTGCAAAATAAAAGCCTTGTGCGTGGTGTTTTTTAATGTGGAAAATAATAATTGTATTTGTGTGTCTTTAACATGAAGAAGCGATGCTCAGGGTGTTCCTGTTTTTGTAACATTCCAGGTACTTTAATCAAGTCTTTTCTAAGGCCAATTCATTAGCTGAACTCTCTGTTGTATTTCTGTATTATATAAATGTTATGTCATCTCCTTTATTTCCTATGCACACCTCTTTATTAATATGCAGGACAGTTTGCGTTTACTAGCTGTATCTTGTGTATTTTAAAAGTGATTTTTATATGTGGATGTATCTTTGTTAATGCATCCCTATTAGCCAATGTCAGACCAGAATGAGTGTGTGGTTTATTTTCCTAAAACCCTATAAACTATGATGTTTTTGGGAGATATGTCAAACCTTTCCTGACTTTCTATCTGAGCAGATTCTGTGCTAGCCTGTTTACTTATATTTATACTTTTCTTGCTTTCCTAACTGCCCAGACTCTGTGTCAGTCTGTCATTTCATTTATACTCAGTGCTTTCTTGGGCTTTCTATTGAGGCAGATTCTATGTCTGTCTTCTTGCTTAGCTATACTTTGGTTCTGGCTGGTACTTGCTTTTTAGATTCACCTTTTGTTAATTATCTTGCCTTATCTGATTTTGACCTATTAGGATTACTGATTCCTCATGATTAAATGAAGAACATTTTGCTGTCTGTAATGATATTAAATAAACATTTATGGTTTTGACTTGAGTGTTTGTCTTGTGGAGGTTGCATTTATTGGCTTTGGGCTTAGCCTTATCAAGACTCAGGGCCTGATTTATACTTTGACAGATGGGATACTCTATTATAAACATAACAGATATCCTGTCCGCCATATTACCATTAAGTTATATATCCTATGGCATTTGTCATACCGTGGATAGGATATCTGTCATGTTTTGCCAGAGTATCCATCCGCCAAAGTCTAACTCAGTCCTTAGACAGCCTCAATCCTATGCCTCAACCCTCTTAATTATTCAGTCTATGGATCAACTCCCTCAATAATAGCTTGGTTACAATGAGTGCATCGCTACCTTGTCGAATATGCTTAAGCCCATCTATTGAATAATCAAATTACTATTAAAATGTATCTAAGGCCATTGCAAACTGGCATTTCTACAAAATGTGCTTTTAGCCTTGTGATTGGAGCTTCTGATTTCCCCATGTTACTCATTGTTACATTAGTCATTTTCCCTAAATTCACCTGCTGACAGATTACACATCTTTGACATAGAGTCTCAGCAATGTTTCTAACATTAGGATTAAGCCAATATTTCTTGAATGTAGCTAACATCACGCCACATAGGTCCATACATGTATGTTGCCATTTGCTGTGGTATTTAATCTGGCAGCACAAATGTCCCATCGGTTGACCTCCACAAATCATCTTTATTTTGCTACATCCTGCTTTTTACCAACATTTCTTTTCATTCTCAGATACCTCACTCTGCAAGTGCTTAAGTTTCACCCGTGTTTGAGCTCTCATTGACAAAAAGTTATTTACATTTTCCACTTCTGTTTCAGAAATCTTGTCCAGTTCTAATCCAGACACAAGAGCACACCATTTTGCAATTTTGCAAAGTTATTGCCCAATTAAACCATGTTATCCCGTGTGTGTGGCACATAGAGTATGTGGTTGCAAAAAGCAATTTTCTTTAATATTTTTAAAGCTTACAGTAAATCCCAAATTTGTGGACCCTTCTTTATTGGAGTGCCATCAGAATTCTTGAAACCCCGCTAGGGCCACAATTTACCAAAATCATGGACTATGCCAAACTATACTTGCTCTCAATGTAGATTGTAATGCGTAATTCAGTTACATCAATGCAATTATGTTCGCAATCATCAATTGCATAATCTGCGTCTTTTGCTTCCTTCTCTGGAAAAGGCAAGAGAGTGGCAGGATGAAGGGTATTGCAACAGTTAATTGAAATATTCTCTGCTGCCAATATAATCTGTCCATACTTACTAAAGTGGCAACATGAGAGAAGCTGATTGCATGTGTGAGTTAACAAAGCCTCATCTACATGTAAAGATAACACAATAGGTGTATTTCCCAATACTATTGCCTCACTCTGTATTATTAACAAAGCAGTAGCTGCAGTGTTCTTTAGGCAACCAGAGCAGTGGTTACTGCATCTAGTGTTGAAGAAAAGTATGCAATGGGTCTCTATCCAGATCCAAGATGATGAGAAAGAACATAAAGTGGGCACTCTTCCTTTTCACAGAAAAAAACAAAAACAAAACCTCCTTCTCATAATTAGGCATTCATAGAGCTGTATACGATGGCACCGGATTACCAACATCATTATGAGTCAGCATCGGTAGGAGCTTCTCAATCATTGAAAAGTATGGAATCCACTGACGACAGTAGCCAACAATTCCCAGAAAGATCCTCATTCCTCTCTGTGTAGTTGGTGGGTTAATTCTCAAAATCACAACCATGCATTCTGTGGACAACTTCCTCACTGCCTTTTGTATCCCAAATAAATTACTCAGTTTTGGCACTACTGCATTTTAGTAGGGTACACTTTATGCCCATTTTTAGCCAAATGATTTAATAAAGCAATTGGGTCCGGCTTACAGGCTTTCTTTAGCTGCAAACCTCAAATCATCAGTATACTGCACCAATACTGAATCAAAGACAACTTTAAACTTCCAAATCTTTCTTGAGTATTTATGTAATGATTGAGGGATTCTCTGTATAGCCTTGTGGGATTCTACACCAGATGAGGACGTTATCATTAAATCTCAAAAACCAGTCTTTTTGGGCCAACATCTATCTTTTTGCCAATTTGCTGAAGCTGTGCCTAAAGCTCCTATGGAAAAATTAATGGAGCTGAGCATTTTGGGACCCCTCCCTTTTTCTCGGCCCCCGTTTGACATATCACCTTGAATCCTTCCTGAAACTTTCCTGGAAGGAGCTGAAGCAGTAACATACATTTTTATAAAGTTTTGTGAAGTTTCATCAAACGGCTGCAACGATATAAGAAAACCAAAAAATGCTTTCCCTAAGGAAATATGATCCTAACTATAACTAACCAGTGGCGATCACTGGGTTATATAGCAAGAAAATACCCTTTCAGGCTTAGAGTGCTGCATAAATGAAACAAAAAAGGAAACAGGGAACTGTGGGTAGTACCCAAGTTTAGGTGGAGATAGTGGTAATGTTACACTATTGTGTTTACCCCCATGTCTCCTGATAAAAACATTACCACTCTTGTGTGGGTAGGCCTAATGCCCGTGAGAGGAAGGGACCCAAAACACAACATGGACACATCCCATTTCTCTCCTGAAAACTGACCCTTTTTGCAATATGGGTAGCTGTGGATATTTGGCCTAGCTCATCTCACCTGCCACCTAGGGAAACCTAGCAAACCTGCACCTTTTTGAGTGTGGTGACTTGCATGGTCCTCTCCAGATTTTTCTACCCAGAGGCCCTTACAAACCTCCAACTTTGACTAAAAACACACATTGTCCTCCCATGTCTGTGTGGAAACCTTCTACAATCTGTGGGAATCTACAAATATCCTACCACCCACCATTCCTCCAAGTATCCAGATAACAATAAAGCTTCAATTGTGTAGATAGGCCTAGTGCCCATGACATACAAATGGCACCTCACTTGTGTGTGTGGACCTAGCATAGGCAACAGGAATGGGCCCAACACACAATGTGAAGACATTAACAATTCCGTATGTGGCAACGGGGTAGGTGCGGGAAACCTAGAAAACCCAGAAATTCCTGAAAAGTAGGCAACCAAAGGAGGCCAATGTGCTGTGCCTTGCATGGATCCCTTGACATTTTCTAACCCACAATGCCCTGCAAACCCCAAACTTTGTCTAAAATAACACATTTTCTTTGCATGTCTGTGACGTAAACTTCTGGGAACCAAAGGGAGCCACACAATTCCTGCCACCAGGCCTTCCCCCACCAATAAAAACACTACCCCACATGTGGGGTAGACTGGCATTAAAGACCCCCTATCTGCACCCGGGCAGATGCAGAAAAGCTGTTAATGTAATTTTGGGGTGGGGACTCACCCTATGTCTGGGCACCCACCCCCGATAGCAATGAAAAAATTATCTCCCTAGTGCCTAGTGGGCTTTCAGCCTCCCGGGGGCAGATTAGAGGTATAAACTTCCTATCTGCCCATGGGGGAGGCAGAATGACTGTTGGAGACATTTTAATGGGTGGGGGCTCGGCCCAATGTCTGGGCAGGCCACCCCAGCCCCCCAAATTCAATAAAATATGGATCTCCCTAGCACCTAGAGGGTTTCCTGCCCCACCGGTGGCAGATTGGAGGTTAAGGCCTCCTGTGTGCCACTGTAGGAGGCATAAATACTTTTTGGGTCGTTTGGGGATTGGTGCCCGGCCTAATGTCTGGGTAGGGCACCTCCACCCCCGACGGAAATAAAGAAAATCTGCCTCATGTGTGGGGTGTTTTATACACCCCTAGAGGAGATGGAAAGACTGTTGGTGTATTTATTGGATTGGGGTTTAATCCAGATGCCTGGGTGGGCCACCCTCACCTCTTTATGTTGTAAAAAATATTTACTGGTGTCTAGTTGGCATTCTGCCCCGCCAGGGGAGGGTCAGATTGGAGCTCAAAACACTCCAAAAACACTCCCTGGTGTCTAAAGTCAGGATACTTTCTTGGGGATAGCCCTCCTATGGTGACCCCCAAGCTGGGATCCACTAGGAAGAGATACCATTGGAAAAGGGAGATTCTCCATTTTCCAACAGTACCTCACTCCATTTCCCTTTCACTTTCATTGTAATCATTTCAGTGTGCCGTGTGTGCTAATCGTCATTACAAACAAAAAAAATGACTCTAGCTACTGGGAAAGCTCTTCCACAGCAGCCCACACGGAAACTAAAAGGAGGATTTCCTGCCCCTAGTACTAGAACATGCTGGAGCCGTCCATTTACAGTGTTTAATTTGTAAAAGAATGAGTGCCAGAGTACTCAGAAGCTCACAGCCACCTCTAGAAAAGGATCACTGACATAATATGTTGCATACAATATCAAAACACAAAAATATCATACATTATATATCGATAACAAAAATATCAATTTCCTATACTTAACGAGTAAAAGCACAAATATGGAGAATACAAATATCGTTGTTAAAAATGTTGATTTTTATCTATATCGAAAACAAAAATATCTGAAACAAAATTATTTGAAACATAAATATTGTTGCCTTAAAAAAACATATATGTCAAAAATATCAGTTCACACAATATCGACTACAATATTATTGTCAAAATATTTAAATAATCATTAATAAATATAAAAAACACTTTTTACATAAAACAAAGAATTCAAATAAACCCAAAACATTTTATACACCTATTTAAATTAAATATAAATATATTACATCAACAAAATCTATACTATTCACCCCAGTAATTTATATAATTAAAATAATAGCAATAGAACCCTGAAAATACATCAGTAATCGCTGCAAACATTTTTACGCCAAGCTAAATATTAATACAAATATATATAATTACATAAATATTCAAAACTATCAAACTTTATATCATACATCAAAAATAAAACCTAAATGTCCATTGTCCATAGAAGGACTCAACTGATAAACAAAACAAAACTAAAACTAAACCAACCAATGAAATAAAACTATCAACAACTTTAACCAATAAAATCAAACAAACAATGAAATTAACAATATAGAAGGCACACTACTTTAAACAACAAAATACTTTAAAAATTACACACGCTTCAGGATGAGGAAACTCTGCTGGATTCTCTCACCAGACCATCAAATATGAAATATTTACATTTCAACAGCTACCGAACAAAGTATGTAAAGTTATATTTAAATTAAAACAGACTTGTTAACAAAGTTTAAAATGTATAATCTCAAATAAATAATAAAACACTGTCCAACTTCAATCTCTTTACAAAAGCTTCCGAAATGAAAAAAAACGACAACTTGAAAAAGTGATAAGCTGCCAGAAAATAACAACGATTGCAAACCAAAAAAGAAGATATAAGAAAGTAAGTATATATAAATTAATAATAAACCATAAACTAACCCAAATGGCGAGTAAAAATAAACCTAATGACCTCAACCTCCACAAACTGCCAACAAATTAACATTTCGAATTAAACTTATAGTTTTGTTTTCAATCAACAGAAAAGAAAACACTTGATCCACATTAGAAAATCCCCAACGGAAAAGCTGCAAAACCACGTGAAACATCAAAACAGAACATACATGTAAGTATATAAAATAGAAAAAGTTACATATTTTCACATGTAAATAACAAACGTGCAAACTTTAAAATATTATATATGTTTATACTATTAAACTACTTTCAGATACAACGACATATGCTGCAAAGTGCATTACTTCATAGAAAGGAAGGCAGTTACTAAATCACATGGGCTACACGACTACAGCCAAGAAAGTGCATCAACTGAAAATATAAACTGGAAATGTGCTAAATGCTACTCTAATGCATACTATGTGGGTAACTACAAAAGTTGATGTTGTAATTCTTGTAAGAGAGAACAACCACCCGCTAAATGTAACAGAAATTTAAGTAAGGGAGATATTGCAGGATATAAGAGAGGCACGCACTAACTCCCAGGAACCCACAACCAAAATCCTCAAAGATATGGTACCTAAAGTCCCCCAACACCAACCCAAATTCTAAATACCATGGTGGAATGTCTATGACAGCACCTTGGCCCAGGAAGCCAAAACAAACAACATAGTTGAAGGATGACACAATGCCTTCCAATCTACACTAGGCAGAACCCAACCGACACTCTATGAATTTATAAAAGAATTACATAAAGAACAAAGCTACCAACAACTACGAATGGAGCCATCTGTTAGCCAAATTTCCCCTAAGCTTAGCAAACAGACCCAAAGATCATAAGACATCCTACAGTTTGACGTTAAACTCTTCATAAATAATAAAGGAGTACATTAATTAGAAATGATAGCCAATAGCATATTATAACATAAATGATACCCTACCAAAGTCCCAAAAGATTATTACAAAATCTAAACCAATGTAACAAATCTTTTTTGTTTTAAATATTTAATATAATATTTTATTACACCAGTCAAAACATGTTATTACAACTCCAATGTTAGTGAGAACTTGTATAGTCAAATTATATATAATCTTTTTTTATATGTAACCATCAGCAAGCAAAAAAAAAAAACAACCTCAATCAATCACATAAATTAATTACAACACATAAACCAAACCTGGCACACGGTGCATGGATGTCTGCAAACATACTCTTTTCTATTGCGGCTTATGCTGAGGCCCTTTTCCAGGCCGCAGCACAAGCTGCAATAGAAAAGGGCATGTTTCCAACCACCTATAGGGCGGTCACATCGGAATATGTTGGGTGGAACCACCATCATAATAACGCCCTTACTGTTTTGCAGCTGCATAGTTCTCTCTGTATCCACGTAATCAAAAATAATAATCCATCAAAAATGGGAAAAATATTGTCCAAAAACAAAATGCAAAAATAAAACAAATCCAATAGAAATCCCTCAAAGCAATCCAAAGTATCTTGGAACCATAAAAACCCTGAAAAAGTGGTAAAAAACAGAAGCACTCCAGGAATCCCGAAAATAAGGGAAATCAAAGTAAAAAATATTGGTTTATTATAAACCAAAAATGATTTCCTTTAAAAAAAATAGTAAAGTCTAACTGCCCATAGGACACATTTGTACACAAAAATCTCTGAAGTAAATTAGAAAATACATCCTCAAAACACATTAAAGTCCCAAAAATATATATACATTATGGTTAATAATCAAAATATAATTAAAATTAGACAATTTCACATAACATAGCGATACATTACAAAATAGTGTACAAAAACCCAAAACTACAAACTAGTGATAAACACTAACACCAATACATCGAATTATACAAAAACCCATAAATACCACTATAACTAACTTCTAGAGTGCTCCCCTAAACTCTTCTACCATCAAAACCCTTGAACTATCTTTAAAAAACAACTTACCTGTTACGACGAACAGTTGCACCTCACCGCAACCTGTTTCTGATAAAATATACTAAAAATAGCACAAATAGATAAAAAATAGAAGGTAGCAGTAAAAAAAGAAATATGGCCACTAAATGAAACTAAAAAAAAGACTATTTCCCCATAGAAATGTATATGAACTATTGTAAAAATTTGGTAGAATAAAAAAATTATTCAACATGTAAAACGTCAACTAATGTAGTAAATGTTTAAACATTCTAAAGTATAAATTAAATAATAGCATCAAATATATACAATTATTTAATGTTTACTGAAAAAAGTTATATTAAAATGATGTTGACAATTTAAGAAATGTTAAAAAACTGTTAAACATTGGAAAATTAAAGTTAAAAATGAACATCATACAATAGTCTTTAAATACAATTTACATTTTTTGTAATGATACAAAATATTAAATATGTTTTATTTACTGTATATACATGTTTATTTTTAAGTTAAAATATAAATGATTAAAAATGTAAAAATATACAATAAACTTAGAAAATATTATTAAAATGAGAAAAATGTGTAAGGCCTTTCTTCTATAAAAAAATTAATTAATGATATAATAGGTTACACACTTACAACTAACACATTTTTTATTATATTTCTAATCACCAGCAATACTAATAAAATAAGACAAATTATTTATACTGCATACAAATAAAATCAAAAGAAAAGTTTTCAGACTAAAATTATAAAATTAAATAATCACACTCCAACACAAATCATTTTTAAAAAACTGTTAGACACTAAAGGGGTCATGTTTTACTATGCACACTCCAAAATAACTATATTGGGGAAAAGTATCGGACACTAAAGATGTGACATTTACTATTCCCACTCCAACCTAAACTAATTTGTGGAAGGCATTGGACATTAAGTGGGTGATATTTACGATTCACACTCCAATCTAAGCATATTGGGGGAAAGTATTGGACACTAAAGGGGTGACATTTACCATTCCCACTCCAATTTCTTTTTTTTTTTTTTATAAACTTTCATTATTGGTTCTTTTCATTTGTAAAACATTACAAACGTAGAAAAAAGAACCAAATGGGAAAAATGGAAAGATGGGAGGGATGTGGAGGGAAAGTCCAGGGTAATCGCAATACAAATAAAAGACAAGCAAAAAGAATTTGAGCACAAAAGTTAACAGAGCCACATTGGTACATATTGTAATGCAATAAAATCAATAGGCCAAACATGAAGAGAGCCATCAAGCTAATAAGTCAACATGATGAGATAACATTGGTGGAGGGATTGGTTATGGTCATACTTCAGTACTCATGCTCCAGTTCTCCATTGAATGATGACAAGCCCTTCATATAGACTCGCCTCAGTAGAGTGGGTGCAGCAGTGGTGGGGTTCACCTTTGTCCTGTCTCTCTTGATATACGACTTAAAGGGTGACCAAATGTGCTCAAATTTAGACATCTTGTTTTCAACCAATGCAGTCCATAATTACATAGCATAAATGTGCCATATCTTAGTCCACCACAAACCCAAACTAGGCGGGAGAAGGTCTTCCAGGTGTTAGCTATCGTAAGCCTAGCCGCTAATAAGAAGAAGGTGAGTAATCTTCCCTAGGGATGTGTATGGATATTCAGAATCCTCCCCAGCCTCTCCCAATAACAGTACCATGGGGTCCATTGGTAGAGTCACTGAACAAATCTGGGAGATCAGTAGAATGCACCTCTGCCCAAAAGTGTTTGACTTGTACACATTCACACCACATATGCATATAAGTGCCTCTAGAATCACAGACCCGCCAACAGAGGTCAGAAGTTCCCACCATGGCATGCAACCGAACTGGCGTGAAGTATCATTGCGTCAGAGGTTTATAATAATTGGCCATGTGTTGAAGAAAGATAGAGGCCTTGGCTGCCTGTCCCAACAACCACAGCCAGATATCATCAGAAATAGTAGAACCCAAATCTTGTTCCCACCTTGACTGATATAGATGTCATTGAGGCTAAAAGAGATCACAGAAGATCATGTACAAGCGGGTAATGCCTTTCCCAGGAGACCCTGTGCAAAAAGTTGTTCACCAGTGCCGCTGCTATGGACGTCTCTAGAACATTCATAGTATTCAAGGGGTTAAAGAGGAGCGCAGGTAGAACATGATAGGGTTAACATTCAGAAAAAGTTAAGTATATATGGATGGTGGTCAAACAGGAGTACCAACATTTTACAAATAGGCCGCTTTGAATGGTCAAAGGAGCTTTTTCTCACATTGTGGTATCCTGGTACTTGTGCCGGTAGAGCCAAATGACTTGATTGGCTGACAACAACTCTGAAGAAAACTTTGCAGTAGCCATAACAGGACTTAGAAAGTTGATCCACAAGTTGTGAAAATTCCCAAAAAAAAGTCATACAAGGGCAGTGTGGGCACACCCTGACGCCCAGGGCCATGTGGGGGTCCAAAACGGACCACCTCTTAAGGTATGTTAAAAAACCTTTGAAGGCCCTGTTACTAGCGGGGCATCCCCAGTGGTATTGCGATATTTGTACTGGAACCGTGGTACAAAATAAACAGAGACCAGACCTTACAGCCAACCACCATGCACAAGAGGGGTTGGCCACATGCAGTGGGTTGAGCGCAGGCCCAACCTACTGCTACAGCCAGTACTCAATGAAAGTTGGTGGCCCTTGAGAGTTTGGACGTTGTGAGGAAACAGGTTTTTTGCAGGTTTCACCCTCAATTTTTGCCCCATTATCACTAGCAGACATTGATGTAATGGCTCTGAAATGCCGTGAGCCCTGCTAGTCAAGAGGTACATGGTTGATTGGCTTCTATCCAATTGGCATAGTCTAACTTACTGGTAAGTCCCTAGTATATGGTACCAGGGGTACCCATGGCCTGTAAATTAGAGTGTCCCCTCATGGACTGCAGCACTTGTTGTGCCACCCTGAGTAGGATAAGGTAAAACATGACTCCCAGTCTGCCACTGCAGACTGGAAGGGCAGTTTAAAACTGCTAACTTGACTTTGCCATTTAAGGTAATGGCAAAGCTTAGTCTTCCCTTCTCAGGTAGACCTGTTGAGCCCGAAGGCAGGGTGCGGTATATTAAAAGGTGGAACATGTACTTTAACATGTTTCAACATTAAAACCCTAAATTGTCATTTTTTTTTTTTTTTTTTTTTTTTTTAAACCGTTTATTACAAAACTCAAAAAATATACAAAGATGGGCCTACAACCTTCCGGCCGGCCGCTAGTAAACAAAAGGAGCATATGATACACATTGTAGAGCACGCGTTGCGGCTAAGGAAGATGCACAGGAGTTAGCAGCGTTGATAGCCACACCATCCGGACCCCACTGTACGGTTTCATTTTAAACTGAAATAACAACCAGAAAAAACAAAAACCACAAGGCAATCTACAATCAGAAATAGCAGCATGTGCTCCCCTGAGAGGGGGACCCTACCAATCCATAGGAGTATCAAGAAGGGGAAGAGATCAGGATTAGGGCTGGGTAAAACTCAATGCCCGGAACAGGGAAGATGGGTCGGCTACGGGGATGGGGCAGGCGACGGATCGGGCAATAACGGTGGAGTACAGATTCCCCCGCGGTAGGCGTTCCAGGGTAAATTGTCATTTTTACTTTGGAAAAGGATAGTAGCTCTATTGGCGAGTGCTGAGCTACAAGCTGACCCCTCACTCCTGCTAAATCTTTTTTTTAATTTAAAAAAAAAAAAAAAATTATTTTAATACTTTTTATTAATAAACAAACATCAGCATTTCAATCAAATTATGGAGGAAGTTGTACAGTAGGTTTCACAGGAACAATAGGCAATTTACATAGTACAAAATATACACTGGAAGGTCTAGGGGGAGGGGGGATCTTCGTTGCCGATGACAAGGGGTGGTTGACATATATCTCCACAATAGGAATTCCACAAGCCCCAGACACGGGTCCATTTCTTGGGACATCCACCGGCTACAAACACCGTTTTTTCACGAAACATTGCCCAATCCAAGTCTTTCTCCCAGTCCCCCACCGTCGGAGGGAGCGGCGCACCCCATCACTGGGCAATGTTTCTCTTGGCGAACATGAGCCCCAGAGTGACCCATTGCATCAACCAGACATTCAAATCTGTTGGCTCCCAGATATTTAATAAGCACCTGTGGGCTTCCATACGGAGACGTACGGATAAGACAGTGTTAATAATATCGTGAATGGTACGCCAATAGGGTTGGATCAGTTCGTATTCCCAAAATATGTGCATAAAAGTACCCAACAGGCCACATCCTTGTCTACAATCCCCCCGTCTGCCCTCCCCATCCGCACAAATCGGGGCCCCATCACATACACCCTGTGGAGGACTTTTAGCTGGAAGAGTCGGAGCCGAGCTGGTATGGCCACTACTCTGGGCGAGGAGAAAGCCTCCTGCCACTCTTCATCATCCATTTCTATGCCGTCTGCAGACCATTTCTCTCGAAGGGCTTGATGAGGATCTGGCATGTTGTTGACCAGCTTTTTATAGATCAATGAAATGGTGCTGTCAAGTATATGACTGTCTAAGACTCTATCTTCAAGCGGGAGGATTCAGGTGGTGTGGCCCCACGTTTCAGATGAGTGCGAAGAACACTCCTTCAAAGTTTTGACTGGGACTACTAAAGTTGGTAATGTAAGGTATCAAAAGAATCAGTGCATTGAATCCGATTTAAAGGATAAAGCGGATTTAAAGTCACTGGTGAGCAAGTGCATCTTTAGAAGTTGCCACTTAACTTGACCAAGTTACCCTGTTCCCAGTTACAGTTGCAAACAGGGACTGTCCTCACAGACAGCTTTCTGCCCTCCTAGGCTTATGAATGACTCCCAGGAAAGGACACAATAGAAGCCTAAATGGGGGAGAGGTTTCACCTTTCCCTCTCCCTGGCAGGAATCCGCACGGGTGTTAGCCCGAAAGACAAATTTCAAAGGAGAAACAGCCTTTGATGAGCAAATAGGAAACACTCCAGAGAGGGGCTGTTCTATTGTTTAGGCAGACAGACTAGCACTAGGAACAGAGAGGGAAACCCAGTTGTTAAACCGCTTTTCTAAGGGTGTTTAGCCCTCCTTGGTACTTTCTGGGTTGGGCTAGGGAGCCTGTACACTGAAAGAGGGGCTCTGCCATGTTGAAAGTGGGTAGAATGGAGACTTCTGAGATAGCTAGATGCCACACCTTACAGGAAGTAGTCATCAGAAGGGAGGAGACCAAGTAGTCAGTCCATCGCCTAGTGACTGCAACCTCCTCTGAGGGCATCTTTTTGGCATAAAAAGAGCATCCCAGGTTCCCAGAACTCGTATCTTGTTGAACTGGAGAAAAGAACCGAAGAAGGCCTGCCCTGCTGAACCAAGGACCCAGGGAAGAGAGGCTGTGCCGATGTGGACTGCACCTGCTACTCCTGGTAGCTAGCAAAGGAAAAAAACTCTGTCTGCTGTGTCCTGCTCATGGAGAAATCGACTACTGCTCCCAGCTGAAGCAAGAAAATCTGAGGGCAGTTGGCTGACCTTTTGTTCACAGCACAGGGCCACAAAAGCTGAAGTAGTCTGATGGGAGGAGGTTGCTACCAAGATTCCGAATCGCCGCTCCTCCCCACCGTGCAGCCCAACGGGCCAAAATCAGATGCTCAATTGTTGCCCCCGTGTCTGCTGAACCCAGCTTGGTCGCCCAGAAGGCAAGTTACCTCCAAAATAAGGGAACTGCTAAAACTGCTGAGCTGAGTGACTGGTAGCCCCGGGGCAACTGGAATTTTGCCAAGCTTGAGAGGACTTACAGGGATATCAATACCTGTGCCCAGTATTGCCTCACCAAGCCCCTGGACTGACGAGTAGCCAGAGGAAGACCCCTGTTGACCGCATAGTATCTTCAGCATCTTCAGCATCCTCTATCCCTTGCACCAGGACCACTCCATAGAAGTCAATGGCAAGGGTCCACTGACGCTGGACTGACTGCTTTTCTTCTTGAGGTAACTGTTTTTGAGCGTCTTGCTGGTCCCCCTGACTGGCTCCCTGCCAGAGCCGGTCACCCAGAGTAACCGCATTACAACCTGCCCAAGCTTTTCTTGAAAAATATTCTGTGTCAAATTCATTCAATTTACCAATACTTATTTTTGCAGTTAAGTAAAAAATGTTGATTTACTCTACCTTGTAAATTCTGTATCTCCGGAACCCTCTGGTGGATCCTTTTCATTTTGGTCTAAAAAAATATAGGAAAATGTAACCTATTTTTGTACATTGGTGTCGGACTTCTTGTGTGTCTCAGGTATTTCTTCCTCAATTGTTTTGGTGCTGTTTAAATGTTTTACAGTTGTTCCTTTGTGTAATTCTGACTGCTCAAAGAAACAGCTACCCAGGGTTGAGCTAATGGTTTAACAAACAAAATCTACTGGTCCTAAATGGCTTGGTAAGTGTATTAGACGCTGAGGTCTCCCAATCACAACATGCAATACACCCCATTTCTTTATATTGGTATCTAGCAGTGGGATCAAGAACTTGCGTTTCGCATAACCAAACAGTTGTTGAAGTGGAAACTGACATGAGTTAGCTTTAGGTGGCACCCGCACAAAGTAGCCTTTGTGAATTCTAATTAGTTGTTGAGTTCCAAAGTATTCAGAGACACTGTTTTGAAAGATTTGCTGAACTTTTAAAAACGTTTTAAAAGTTGTGACAGAGGGCCTGATTTAGATCTTGGCTGACGGGTTACTCCGTCACAATGGTGACTAATTTCCCATCCACCGAAAAATAAATCCCATTGGATATAATGGGATTTATATTTTAGCGGATGGGATATTCGTCACCGTTGTGATGGAGTAACCCATCCGTTAAGATCTAAATCGGGCCCAGAGTTTCCAACAAGTTCCAAAAGTTTGAAGAAGTTTCAAACATTTTCTGAAAAGTTTTGGGAAGTCGCTTTCAGCAAGGAAAACATGGAGCTTGACATGGCCAATTTGTCTATTCGTCAAAAGGAGTGAGGTGAGGAAGTTGTGTAGGGACAGGAAGGTCAATGTGGGAAACAAGGCAAGGAAGGAGGAAGGAGGATATGGTTTAGGCCCTCAAAGCTTGGGAAGAGGTTCACAGGGCCCAACCACAGTTGGAGAAGGAGATACTACAAGGTAGTGTGGAAGAAAAAGAAGAAGAGGACGGGGGTGAGGCCCTCCATCCTGACATCGGGCCAAGAGTGCCTTCCAGAGCAAGCAGTGCAAGGGGCAAAAGTAGCAGAAGGCAGGAGGAGAAAGCCATGGCCCTGTTAGAAAGGAAGATGGCCATTGAGGAAGAAGAGCCTGGCTAGGCATGTGGCCCAAGGAGAATGGTGGCAGCAATAAGGTGACTGGGTAGCTGACAGGGGTTCCCCCAGACAGCAGGTTGCTTAAGGGGGTTGTTCCTATCTATGTCCCTGGGGATGACATTGATATGTCTGGCCTCATATGAGAGAGCTCTCAGTATGAGGATGGTGAGTACACAACACTGGAGGACACTACTATGGGAGTTAGTGCCAGTAGTTGGTAGGGATACACTGTGTACACTTGAAGATGAAGTAGCAGAATCCTACTCACAAATGAAGGCAGCACTTATTGAACTCTTTGGATTTAGGCCTGAAGAGCAGAGGCTTAGGACATCACAAAAGGGAGCCACACAGACCTGGGTGGACTTTGTAAATGCATCAGTAAAGGCTCTAGATGGTTGGGTAAAAGGTAAAAGGGTAGACACTTATGAAGGGCTCTACAATTTGTTGGTAAAGAAGCACATTTTGTCTAATTGTCCATCAGAGAAGTTACACCAGCACCTAGTGGACTCAAAGTTAACTAGCCTAAGAGAGCTAAGCAAGATAGCAGGTGTGTCTGTTAGGAAAAGAGTAATGGGGGACTCAGAAAACTCAGAAAACCTACCCGCAACCTTCCCTAGTAGGGGAGGGCCTCCAAACCTGTCCTGATGATGCCTCTCCTGACACCAAAGAAGACCTAGAGTGTCAGGCAACTGATAAGATTCAGGGTGTTCCTTCTGAACTGACACAAGAAGGAGGGTGTCTGCCACAAGAGGTGGTTGCCACCCACTCTGAAAAGTTGTAAAGACCCCAAGAACACACAGTAGCCCCTAAGAGAGCCCATCCACCTGTCATCGGAGAGATCAGGGTGTGGTTCTGGGTAGTGACAGCTGTTAGTAGCCTCTGTTGAATGTTGGATGCTTGCCTTTGTGGCAACTGTAACCTTGGCATGGGGGTCAGACCCTATGCTAGGAAGTAAAGTAGACCCCCTGAATCTGTTATTCATGGTGGGGTTGCTCGACTACTATGGGCCCAAGGACCCCATCCCCTGGGATCCCTTTTTCATCAAGGGGAGGGGGACGCATGACCTCCCCTTCCCAGACCACTATGGGCTCCAGGGAAGCCATCCCTTGTGGCCTCCCCTTTTTTATTAATGGGACTGGGCATGCAGCCCCCCTCCCAACCCACTCTGGGTTCCAGGGCCCCCAGCCCCTGGCCCTCACATGCTCCTGAGTGGGTGCCACAGTGCCCACTCACTATACAATACTTTGGGGGCTGTGGCGGGAGGCCCCTCACATGCACCTGACCCGACTTACCCCAGGAACTACATAGCCATCTCTCTGCTCCCCTTCCCAATCAAAGTCATCGAGAAAGCCATCAATGTCTAACTCTCCGATTTCATTGAAACGAACCACATCCTGGACCTCTCCTAATCAGCCGTTAGAAGCAACCACAGGACCGAGAACACTCTCCTCGCTGCTACAGACGACATCCGCACCCTCAACGATCGAGGCAAAACTGCTGCCCTCATCCTCCTGGACCTCTGAGTTGCCTTCGACACCACCTCCCACCACTCCATCTGTGCAAGACTCCACGACGCCAGTGTCCATAACAAAGCCCTAGAGTGGATCCGCTGCTTCCTCACTTGCCGAACACAGAGAGTCAGACTTCCACCATTAAACTCAGATCCCACAGAGATCAGTTGCGGAGTGCCTCGGAAATCCTCCCTGAGCCCCACCGTCCTCAACATTTACATGGCCCCGCATGCAGCCATCGTCAGAAGCCACAAACTCAACATCATCTCCTACTCTGCCGACACCTAGCTGATTCTCTCCTTCACAGACGAACCCACAGTTTCCAAGAGCAACTTCTACAACGGGATGAAGGCAGTCGCCACCTGGATGAAGGACAGCTGCCTCAAGCTAAACTCAGACAAGACCAAAGTCCTCATCCTAGGCTCTACCCACTCTGCCTGCGATGACTCCTGGTGGCCCACAGTGGTCTGAATCCCCACACCCACGGATCATTGGACCATGCATGGAACCTCAGCATCATCCTAGACTACTTGTTCTCAATGAACCACAAAATCAATGCCATTGCGTTCTCCTGCTTCCACACGCTCTGCCTGCTTCATAAGATCTTCAAGTGGATCCCTACCGAGGCCAGGTAACGGTCAGCCATGTGCTCGTCAGCAGCAGACTCAAATACAGCAACGCACTCTATGCTGGCTTTACCTAGAAACTCCTAAAGAAAGTAGAGAACATCCACAACGCCTCTGCCAGACTCATTCTGAACATCCCAAGCCGCAACCATATCACTGGCCACCTGAGAGACCTGTACTGGCTACCTACAAACAAAAGAATTACTTTCAAGCACCTGATGCACTCCTCCAAAGCCCTCCACAATGCCAGACCAGCATACCTCAACCACCGCCTCTCCTTCTACACTCCCACCACACATCTCTGCTCTGCCCAACTGGCCATGGCCCCCATCCCACTGGTCCTCAAGACTATAGCTGGAGGAAGCTTCTTCTACCACCTCGCTGCAAAGACCTGGAACTCACTGCCTCTGCACCTCAGGCAATAACCATCACTGCCATAAATTCAGGAAGGACCTCAAGTCCTGGCTCTTTGATAGAACTGCAGATCCATTCCACCACTCATGGGTGAGTAGTTGCGCTTTATAAGAAACCTGATTTTTTGATCCTGGGTGCTGCGTGAGCTGGTATTACTCTCACCCAATGGGAGTAGTTGTTTCTGCTTGCTCCCACCAGTCAGGAGCAGGGTGAGTGTTCTGCCAGCAAGAGCGCAAGCAGGGGAACAAGAGGCTGCTCCCACCTGGCAGGAGCATTTTAAAATCTCCGGCAAGGTAGGAGTCCACTTGCTCCCCAGCCCACGCTCCAACAGGCAGGGAAACCACTGTGTCTCGGGGATAAGCTTCCTGGGACACAGTGTAAGTGCTAGCCCCGGTGGATGATGTCGCCTGGGCCTTTTAAGGCTTAGGGAGGGAGACCGTGATCCCCATCCACTATACTTAAATGTTGGCCTCAGGGGATGAGTCCCAGGGCCGATCGCAGGCTCAGGGAGGGGGGCTGTGCACCCCTTCACTTTTTTAAAGAATTGGCCCTGGGGGTGGGATCCACTGGTCTGTAAACAGCCTAGGGAGGTTGGCACACATCCTCCTATATATTTAAACATCGGCCCTGGTGGAGATGGGGTCCCCGGAACCTTGATGAGGTTTGGGAATGGAGGGCTGTGTACCCCCTCTCCTTTTCACGATGGCCTCTGCCTGCCATTTCCTTTGTGTTTTTAATGCTACAATCCCGCTGGCACTCACGCAGGATCACTGCATTTTTAATAAAGTCACCATATTTTAGCCCCAGGTTGGGGGGTTCCCCACAGGGCCTGGGGGGGGGGCAGGTTATCCCTTCCCTATCCCCTTATAATTTTATTAATGTAAACTCAGGATAGGGGACTAAGTCCCCAAGTCCTATAATGGCTGCATGCAATATTTTTCTTCATGTTACATGCAGCCAATCACAGCACTCACTCCTCTGGGAGTGTATTGGCCCAAGGGGAAAAAAAGTTCCCTGGGCCAATCAGAATGTTCTATTTTCTCAAAATTGGATTTGAGGGACTATTGCGAGAGTACCTCTGACTCAACCATCCAGATATGCAAATGTTTTTTAACCTTAATTTTCTAAAAATTACTGAACGGATTTACACCAAGTCACAAAAAGCATGCTTTCTGGACCAAGATCTCGCTTCCTGACAAATTAGCTGTAATTCTTTTCAGCAGTTTTTGCAGTAGTGCTGTCTAAATAAGTCAATGGAAAATGCATGGGGATTTAGCGTTGTGGGAACCCCATGTTCCTCGTGCCCCACTTTACGGATCACCCCATATCAGTTTTTCTCAGCCATGTAGCGTCCTGTAATTAATCAAAAACATTTCCCCAACAAACCCCCTCCCTCTGCTCTTGATAGTGATCACAAATGACAATCAGACATTATAATCTCAACAGTGCCACCCCGCCCCTACCCCAGTCCCACTCTCCCTTCCTTGTTTCAATTATGTTGTTGTTGTTGTTGTTTCGTGAGCGGGCTAGTTCCCCCATGTTAGGCCCCACACATTCATTCTCACCAGGCGCAATGGCAAGCTTCAGTCGGGCCCCAAACCACCCACATCACCCCCACTCCTGTGTAGTCCAGCAGCCACACTTGCCCCGCTTCCCTATTCTTCACGGCAGCCTGGCATCTGGAGGATCCTTCAGATCAGCCAGCATGGCTACCCACAACCTAAAGTCATCTTCAGATTTTTCGTCCCTTCTGGTGAGTTTCATGAGTACCTCCTCGGCCACTGCCCACTCAGACATGCCCATGAGCCAGTCACCATATCTCAGGGGCTCCTCCACCAACCACTTTATAGCTATGTGGCGTTTCACCAGCAGCAGGCCGAGTAATATACATTTCCTGTTAAGTTTCTTGTTTTCAGGGGAGGGTAGCAGGCCAAGTAGAATCTGCCTAAGTGTGAGCTGGACTGCCCATCCAGTGGCCCTATTTAGTTGTTCTGTCACCTCCCGCTAGTAGGGAGCCAGTGACGGACAAGACCAGAGAATGTGCATGCAGTTTGCCTCAGGTTCCCTACATCGGGTACAGCAAGCTGCATGGGTGCCGTATATAGTGAGCAGTGTTTGTGGGGATAGATAGATTTGATGTACATAGTTGTACTGTAGCAATTTAAACCGAGCATTACTGTGAGAAAGTGGGTTTCTGTTGCAGTAAACCCCCCCCCTTTTTTTTGTTGCCAGACTACTGATGCTCTTTGACTTGATGTGCTCTGTGGCCCTGCCAATTAGGACCCCAGGGCCTGTGTTCTTTCCCCTAAACAAAACCCAATTGGCAACTCTGGCCACAGGTAGTTCCCTGGTAAATGGTACCATAGGTACCCAGGGCACTGTGACCAGGGAAGACCCCTAAGGACTGCAGCACCTATTGTGACACCCTTAGAGGCTCTGTACCCTGACTGCCTTTGCAGGCTGAGTGTCTGGGTGCAGAACAAAACAAAGAGTCGACATGGCACACATCCCTGTGTGCCATGCCCACAAACCACTGCCCTGGCGTACATCAGTCACCCCTCTAGCTCGGTGCCCTATGCCAGTGGTGAGGGCACAGGTGCATGAGCCCTGTACCCCTACAGGGCCCAGGTCCATTCCTGTAAGTGCAGTGCTGCCATTAAGGGTATATGGTGCTGGGAGGTTGTCATGACGAACTCCACAGCACTATAATGGCTACACTGAAGACTGGGAAGTTTGGTATCAAACTTCTCAGCACATTAAACCGACACTGATGCCAGTGTGGGATTTAATGTAAAATGCACAACAGAGCCTGCTGCTCTCGGGGGCCTGAAACAATGCACATCCTGGGACGAGATGCCAGGCCTCCTCCCCCAGGATGGGCAGGGTTCACGAAGGAGAAGCTTCAAAGGCATGCCGTCTTTGTGAGCCTCTCCAGACCATTTGCTGCTTTCAGCAACTGGTCCCCATAGGTTCTACCCCCCACTTTAGGCGGGAGAACCGGCGGGAAAAACAAGTGAGGAAGAGAGGTGTGCCCACCTCTGCCAACTCCACCCCTAAGGTGGGGGAGGCGAGGTGAAGCACAACCTCGAGTCCCCGCCATCTTGAGGATGGGGGGACCCAGCCAACCAGGGACAGGCTCCTGCCCCCCTCCCACTGGAGAGTAGCAGAATAGGGGGTGTACCCACCCCAGGGAAGGGGCCCATTGGTCCCTGCCCTCTACCTACCTGTAACACCCCTAAATTTAGTATTTAGGGGCACCCTGAACCATCCTTCCTCAGATCCAGCAACCACAAGAAAAGAAGAAGGACGAGAAGCCGTGCAGAGCTGACAAGAGGACGAGGAACCGTGCAGAGCTTACAAGAGGACGACGCCCACTGACTTGACCCCAGCCCTACAGGCCTGTCTCCCCTCGAACCTGCTCCTGCGAAACCCCAGCGTGTCCAGCGGCCAGCAACCTCAAAAACCCCAGAGGACCTGCCTGTATTCACTTTCCAAGCTGTTTCTCCCGTGAACACCGGATGTGTTTAAACTGCAGCTTCTGGTGCCAGCCGTCCAAAGGCACCCCTGCACCCGATGCCCCACGGCCTTGTGTGCCCAACCCAGCAGTGCCTAACCACCCCTCTACATCCCAACTTACCCCTCGAAGTGGTGGTTACTCCTGGAGGATCCTCGTCCCCGAGCCTTCAGTGTTTCTTTGTCCTGGAGAATCCCCATTGAAATCAACAAGGCACCCGACCTCAAAACAGCACCCTGCACCCGGCTGCCCTAGTGCTGCTGAGGGTGCCCCTTTTGTGCTAACTTCATCCCCAACTTGCCCTGAGCTTAATCCTAGGAGCTTTGCTCCCACAACCCTGGGGCCTGCTTGCCAGCCGCCACAAACCGGAGCCCCTCTATCCCCCATAGGATAACATTGGGCCTCAACACTTTGCACCCGGCCGCCCGAGTGCCGCTGAGGGTGCAACAACAGTGCGTCACTGACCCTGGGAGACCCCTGAGTCTTACCCCAGACCCCTAACTCAAAAGACCGATTACTTACCTCGAGACTGATAACTCACTTTTCCTCATAGGATAACATTGACACTTTTTCTCCCCAAAAAGTTTCTAAGTGTCGACTTTTGATAACTAAGAATATTCCTTAAAAATCCCACAAATAACCTAACCGAATTTTCTCAACTGTTTGCAGGAAAGGTCCCAGTGCTGAACCCAGGTGTCCAGCACTGAGTAAGAAAAGTAACTAAAAAGTAACTTACCTGTGAATTGAATTTCCTCCCATAGGATAACATTGGTGATTCTATGTGAAAAAGTTTTTGTGTCAACTTTTGAAATACAAGAATATTCTTTAAAAATCGTACAAACTATAAAAACGTAATTACTTACATGTTTTAAGCAGATGTCCCAGTGCTAAATCTAGGAGCCCAGCACTGGATTACAAAAGTAACGCAAAAGTAACTTACCTGCTAAGTGAAGTTCCTCCCATAGATAACATTGGTGATTCTATGTGAAAAAGTTTTTAAGTGTCAACTTTTGAAATGCAATTATATTCTTTAAAAATCGTACCTCTAACTAAAACGCATTTACTCACCTGTTTCCAGGAAATGTCCCAGGGCTGAATCTAGGATCCAACCCTTTGTTAGTAAAAGTAATCTGAAAAGTAATTAACTGCATTTTACTTAAAAAGCCCGTTCACTGTAACCAAAACCAGTCACGTTATACAGCAATTTTGAACTGTGTTCATACAAGTAATTTACTACTGCAAAGTATTTATATGCTTACCTGTACCAGGCTTGCTTGGTTCTAGAAATAAAACAACAGTATATTTTTTTATACAAAACAATTGGCCTAGAGTTCAGTTCTTGAGTGTGTGGATTCATTTGCTGACTGAGTGTGTACATCAAATGCTTTACACTGTCCTCTGATACTGCCTTACTGCTCGACCAAGCTACCACTTTAGAGAGTATGGTTCTATCTAACTTTAACCTCTGCCAAACCTCTGGAGACCCTTAGACCCTATACACACTGTACCTCACTTTGGTGCAGTATATATAGAGCCAGTTTCTTACAATTACAATGAACTGTCCCCTCCCCTTCATGCACTCATTCCCAGTCTCAGGCAGTCAAGGACTCCTCAACCACTTCTTCCCATTTCGTGTGTATTCGGAGTAGCGTCACTGGGAGATCGCCCCTTAATGCTCGGTAAATGTTGGATATCAATCGTCGTCCCCCACCATGGCCAGGAGCACTGTCAGCATTTGGTAGTGCGCTCAGATTTCACTCATACAAACCCAGTGAAATTCAGCAGTTATAGTTATCTGAGCTAACTACAGCTTATGTTCCCACAATGCACTGCTTATGACCTAACATATTACATCACTCATGACATGGTCAGTGACACCACTGATGATCTCTCAAATGACGTCATTGATTATATCATCCAGTGAGTGTAAGTGCTTTCTAAGAGTTTATGAGTTTTTAAGATAGATACTAACTTACTACAAAAGTTAGATTAGTATACTAGGTGCACTACTAATGAGCGATACTACTTCTAACATATATTATGTAGGTGGCTGTGTGACTGTGTGTATCCATGTTTGAGTGGGTGTGTGAGTGGCTGTATGGGTGTTAAAGTGGGTTTGTGAGTGGCTGTCTGGGTGTATAAGTGGGTGTGTGAGTAAATGTATGGGTGAGTGACTGGCTGTGTGAGTTAGTGTATTTGTGTGAGTGAGTGAGTGGGTGTGTGAGTAACTGTATGGGTAGGGGAGTGCCCGTGTCAGGTACTGTATAGGTGGATGAGTGTGTGTGTGATTGACTGTATGGGTGAATGAGTGGCTGTGTGAGTGGCTCTATGAGTGAGTGACTGAGTGTGTAAGTGGGTGTATGGATATGTGAATGGGTATGTAAGTAGTTGTGTGGGTGTGTGAGGGGTTGTATGGGTGAGTAAGTATCTGTGTGAGTGGCTGGTTGGGTGGGTGGCTGTATGGGTGAATGAGTGGGTGTATAAGTGGGTATGTTAGTAGTTAAATGGGTGAGTGAATAGCTATTTTGAGAGGCTGGATGGTTGAATATGTGGGTGTGTGAGTAGCTGTATGGACGAGTGTGTGGCTGTGTGAGTTGTATATGTGAGTGGTATGTAAGTAGCTGTATGTGTGAGTCAGTGGGTGTGTGAGTAGCTCTATGTATAAGTAAGTGGGTGTGAGAGTGGTTGAATGCGTATATGAATGGGTATGTGAGTCGCTAGGTGAGTATGTGAGTTAGTGTGAGTTGTCCTATGGGAGTGTGAATGGGTGTGTAAGTGGTTCTATGGATGATGTCATCAGTGATGTCATTTGAGATGTCATGAGTGATATCACTGACCATGTCATGAGTGATGTCATATGTGAGGTCATAGAAAGTGCATTGTGGGGCATAAGTTATAGTTAGCTCAGGTAACTATAGCTGCTGATGCTGTATAGTTTCCACTAATCAGTAGGAACTGCACGTTTGTAAACAGCATAAATGTTGGGATGGTGCCAGACTGATTTCGTGCACACCCTCAGGATATGTTGTCCCATAGACCAGCTGATTCATAGCGCACCATAAGCCCCCCTAGACCTAAACAGGGAGCAAACAATTCTAGCAACTACTGAACATGACAACCCTGATCGTGGTGACAGATCTAGAACCTTTCGCTCAGACACTTGTGCTCTCTTTGACTCAGAGAAGTATACAACTAATGCACAGTGGGACGTTTTCAATGTTTATCGAACCATTGTGATTCTTGTATAGAATATATGTGCTGCAATGATCAATAGACAGAAGCAGATGAAAGTTATAAGAAGTATCATGATGGTGAACAAAATAAAAAGTTCCACCATCTTGCTGAAAGTACGTATATATGCAAGCATATGAAACAGTATAACAATTTAGCATTCTCCCACCAGCCGTACTGTTAGACTTGGGGGTCTCTAGTTGGCACAGGTATGCACTTGTGACAAATAGGGACCCTCGCCGCTAGTCAGGGTAAAGGGGTACACTACTAAAATAACCCCTGCTCACCCCCTTGGTAGCTTGGCACAAGCAGACAGGCTTATCTCAGAGGCAGTGTGTAAAGCATTTGTGAACACATACAGTCATCAAGTGACAACACTACAGATGGACAACACACAGGTTTTATATAAAAAATAAGTATTCTTTATATAGATTTACCACAAGACCATAAACGACAAAAATACACAATACTGTTACTTTAAGATGGTAGAATTTAGCTTAGTTCTCTCTAGTTCTTAAATGCGACACTTTAAGTCAATGTACCTTTAGATGCGACACGCAGGGCAACGAAAGTGTTGCAACGATGTTGATGTGATGAAAGTTTGGTGCAAAGAAATAAAAGACGTGAAGATCTTCCAGATGCGGCACGCTTCTCCGATGTTGCGAGAAGGCTCGATTCGATGCGTCAGCTGCAGTGGCGACACCCCTTTACGCAATGCGACGACAGCGGCTTTGGTGGCGACACTCTTCTCTGACGTTGCGAGACGCTTCCGCTCCATGCGACAACTGCAGCGGCGACACCCTTTACGCAAAGTGACGACAACAGCTCCGATGGCGGCACGCTTCTCCGTGGATGCGAGGCGCTTTCCTTGATGCGGTGCAATGCATCAGCTACGATGGTGACACGCTTCTTCCTCGATGCGAGACTCTTCTCTTGATGTGCAATGCGTCAGCTACGATGGCTGCAATGGAGACACGCTTCTTCGGCGTTGCGAGACACTTCTTCGAAGATGCGAGACGCTTCCGCTCGATGCGACAACTGCAGCTGCGACACCCCTTTACATGATGCGATGACAACAGCTACGACGACGGCACGCTTCTCATTCTTGAGACGAGCTTCCAGTTCCTTGAGACACGCAGTCCCTCAGAAGGCCCCAAAACTGAAGCAGGCACTTCCAAAGAACTCTGGGGAGCTGGTGGGTGAAGTCTGTTGTTCCTGAAACTTCAGCAGGAGGCAAGCTCTTTTCCAAGCCCCTTGGAGATCCTTTACAAGTTGAGCAAAAGTACACACACAGTTCCTTTTTCCTCCCTTTGGCAGTAAGGCAACCACTGCAGGCCAATCCCCCAGTTTCAGGGATAGTTTCTCCTCAGCTTCTTCTTGGTTCCTCTCCTCAGCAGAGTTTTCTTCTTGTTTCCCAAAGTGATCTAAATTCTTGGGATCAGGGTCCTAATACTTATACCCCAAAATCCTTTGTCCTCTGAGGGCAGTGGGGCCTTTGCCTTGTTCAAACAGGTTCTGGTCAGTCCTGGAGGACTTTGTTTACTTGACTCCTTCTTTCCTTTCTGAGTGCAGGGCAGAGACATCAGAAGCACCACAGGGGGTGGAACCCGCATTGTGGAGGGAAGGCACAGCCATATTCAGGTCCCAGGTGCAACTCCTCCCTCCTATTTAGATGCAGATCTCTCTATTCACCACTGGGCCACCTCACCCTGTCTCGTGGAATTCCCCAGCCCTGTCACTCAAACTCCAGCCAAGGAATACACAGCCTAGCAGAGGCAGGTTTGAATGGTTATGCAAGAAAATGCCTACTATCTAAAAGTGGCATTTTCAAACACAGAATGATAAAACCAACTTCACTAAAATATATATTTTATCATTCTGAGTTCAGGCATACTAAATTCGAATTTCTACCATGTTCCCTGAGTCAGTTAGGATTATAGGATGTAATAATCAAACTGCCCATTCTGGCCTATGGAGAACAGGTAGCCTTGCAATAGTAAAAAACGAAAATGGTTGTAATTCACTATTAGAACATGCCACACACACCAGGGCATGTCCTACCTTATCCTTACAATGCATCCTGCCCTTGGGCCTACCATAGGGGTGTCTGATATGAAGAAATGGGAAGGTTTAGGGACTGGCAAGTGGGTGCACTTGCCCAGTCAGCATGACAGTACCAGACAGCACGTAGGCTCTGTAATGGCAGACCTTAGACACACTTTTATAGGCTGCTTTTGTGGGTGGCACAACCAGTGCTGCAAGCCCACCAGCAGTATTTGAATTTACAAGCCCTGGGCACTCCTGGTGCACTGTACTAGGGTCGGACAGGTACACCAAATCAACCAGTCATGGAATCACAAATTCATACATCAATTTACAATAGGGAGCACTTGCACTGTGGCACAGTGCCCTGAGCAACTAACACCAGCAAAAACACATGAGGCAACAGCAAAAATGGAAGGGAGACCCACGCTAAGGTACCCTAACCTATTTGTCTAGGGTGTGTGTGTATGTGCTGCCAAGAATCCCCATACTGGATGATCCAACCCCATTACCTAATGGGAAAGAGTGTAGGACCCCGTCTTGCTCTTGGTCACACACTGGACACCCCTCACGGAGATACCAGTCAGCTGCTGGATGAAAGCATCAGCATGTAAAGACATCTCAATGACAGCAGAAGTGCTCCTCTGCTCCCACCTGGAAACAGATGTTTATTTATAACAAAAGGAATCCTTGCCTTGGGCTGAGATTGTAATCAGACTGGCATTGTTTGTGTGTAACAGATAGCTGTGTCACCATATGGAAGAAAATAACAAGTACATTTGCACAACATACAGGAAGGTCTTGTACATAGTGTCAAGGCAATACGATAGTATTCTTGGTAAGTTGACTTGAGTAAGCATGGTTGGCGTTTCTAGGAAACTAACCCAAAGTCTTATGAATGCAAATGTGTGTCAAAAGTCGATGTGAAAAAGTGAAGGAAACTTTAGGGAAGACCTGTGTTCATGTAAAATGGTAACATTTCCTTCTAGGCCTAACTGGAACACATGACACTAAATTTCACTGGTTTTGTACAGTGAAATTTGACCCTAACTATAACGTCCCTGAAACTTTAGTTTTTTTCCGTGAATTTCTAAGGTTTTTATTAAGTGTATTTCTTAATTATAACGTCCCTGTAACCTTTTTTTTTTTTGTGAATTTCTATGTTTTTTTAATGTTATTTCCTAACTATAACATCCATGGAACCTTTGTTTTTTTTAAGTGAATTTCTAAGTGTAGCGGGTCGCAAGGAGACACGGGCACAGGAGAGGTATTTTCAGTGGATTTTATTGCTTTCACGGAACGTTTGTGCAGGCGAGTACTTCGATAATAAGGTAGGGGAAGATCTGGCCCGCTTGGCTCTGGGCTGACACGACCTCTTCTCTCTCTCGAGGGGCGAGTCTTCTCCAGATTGCCGGTTCGTTGATGAGTTCTCCGGAGGCGTGGGCGGCCCAAGCAAGAAAGAAACAAGATAGGGGGGAATCAGGTTCCTGGAAGTACGTTCTGGTTTATAGGGAAGGGGGGTGAGGGATCACGCAGTGCTCTCTATTAAACGACCCAGACTGTGAGTGAAAAAAAGTGCTCAGGGGTAGGATGCGCACTGAGAGCCGTAGACGTTAGGGTCAAGGAGGGTTAAAACCCCTTCCTCCCACCCAGGCTTTGATTCGGCCCCGTACCTGTTGTAGCCACACTTCCCTTGAAGTGTGGCACGGGGATTCGCCGGTACGGTGGCCTCCTGGCTCAGCCCTCTGGACGTCCGCGCTGCTCTCGTTACTTCCTCTGCTTTCTCCGTGTTCTTGGTCTCCTCCTCCTCCGTCTTTCTCCGGTTCGCCTCCGTATCCTCCAGTCACTCGTCCGCTTCCTCCGCTGTTCCGATCTCCTCCTCGTTCTCCAGTCGCTCGTCCTGCTCCGCTTCCTCTGCTCTCCCGATCGTTTCGCTCTGCTCCACACTCCGCTCCTCCAGGTGTAACACACCCCTGTTTGTTCTCCTGTCCCGCTACTTCTGGTTCCGGGGTGTCGACGTCACAAAGGGGGCCGGGTCCGGATTCTCCGAACTCCGCCCAATTAAAGAAACAGTCGCTTCTTTGTGCCTCCTCCTCGGTGTTCCACCATTGCGTGTGAGACAGGTCCCCGTGAGGCTGTGGGGAAAGAGAAGACAGGGGTGACCGACTAAGGATTGGTCCGGGGTCCCTCCTGACGTTGTCACACTAAGATTTTTCAATTTTATTTCCTAACTGTAACTGGTAACCTTTGAGAATGAGTGTGTGAGTGAGTGCATGATTGTCACAGTGGGCCTGTGAGTGGATGTGAGAGTGTCTCAATGGGTCTGTCAGTGGGTGTGTGAGTGGGTCTGGGAGGGGCTGCATAAGTGTCCCACTGGGTGTGTGAGTGTCTGAGTGGGTCTGTGAGTGGGTCTATTTGTGGCTGAGTGGGTGTGTGAGTGTCTGAGTGCATCTGTGAGTGGGAATCAGAGTGGGTTTGCGAGTGTCTCCATGACAGTGTGAGTCAGTCTGTGAGTGAGTGTATGAGTGACTGAGTGGGTCTGTGAGTCTCTCAGTGGGTCTGTGAGTGGGTGCATGAGTGTATGAATGGGTCTGTCAGTGACTGTGAGAGTGTCTGAGTGGCTCTGTGAGTGGGTGCATGAGTGCCTGAGAGAGTTTGTGAGTGGGTGGAAGAGTGTCTGAATGTGTCTGTGAGTAGGTGCATGAGTATCTGAGTGGGTCTGAGTGAGTGTGAGAATGTTTGAATAGATCTGCGAGTGGGTGTATCAGTGTCTTGATGGGTGTGTGAGTACCAGAGTGTGAGTAGGTATCTAAGTATCTATGTGGGTACGTCAGTAGCTGTGCCAGTGACTGTACCACAAAGGAACAGCACCTGTGACTTAATCCAACAAGACTCCACAATTTTGCACAAAATACCTATCCAAGTGGAGTACTTTTTACTGGTTTATTACTAAATGCTACCCCCTTGGGTAAATGTCCAGTAGGTATTCTACACTACAGCTGCATAATGGAGCACGAGGAAATGTCACCAGGGAGCTTGTGTGCGTTTTGCCAATGTGATTGTTGCTGGCGCGTCTTTATCCAGAAATATGTGATAACATAAATACTCCTATATTGAAAACAAAGAGACTACAAAGAGGTAAATCTATACCAAACAAGAGTCTTTCTTCTTACCTAAATGAATCAAGTGCTTCTTTGTTTGGTAGAGATGTCCTCATATTCTTCAGTATCAAGAATGCCTCACCAAAATCCGGGACCGGAAATGGCTTGACAGCTCCCGCTTGCTGGGAGCTGAGTTACGGTTGCATTCACTTGGCAGGAGCTGTCAGCTCCGACCAAGCAAAATCAAATAGGTATGTCCTGGGGGTGGGCACCCTAGGACATAGCAGGAGCCAGCCCTTGGGGGTGGTGGTCCGCAGGGCCATAAATGGCTCCAGGTGTGGAGCCACATTGCCCCCCTACTTCTGGTTTCATAGGCCAGCCCTGGGGAGGTGATGGTCCCCAGGGCCGTATTTTAATTGCTGGCCTCATGGAGGTGGTGGGCCCTGGGACAATGAGCATCCCCGTGGTGCCCGCTACTTATCAGTTCAAAGCCCCAGGTAGGTGGTGGTCCCCGGGGCTTTATGAAGCCTAAGGTGGGGGTCCACGCGGCCCACTCCAACTTGGAAATAAAGCCCAGGGACCACCAGTTGCCAATAGGTAGTTATAGTTAGGACCTAGTTTCTATAGGAAAAGCCTTTTTTTACTTGCCTATGACTTTGATGCAGTTTAATGACTATTCACAACATTTTTGAAAAAAGGTGACCTCCTGACTCTAGTTATGCATGGAAAGTTTTTGGGTGATCCGTCAAGCAGGGGCTGAGAAAAAAAGGGGGAGGGGGTAAAAAAGTAAATTTCCCATGGTAATTTTCATAGGGATTTTGTACGCAACTACAGCCCGAACTGCTGGATGGAATTACACCCAATTTGCCAGAAAGCTAGATCTTGGTCCAGAAAGAGTGCTTTTTGTTATTTGGTGTAAATCCATTCAGTAGCTTTAGCATTATTAAAAGAAAAACAAATTTGTATATCTAGGGATGCGAACCCTTCGCAAACCCCCCGATCTCGTGCAAAGATCTGATTAGCTGCAAACACTTCAACTAGGAATTGTTGGCAGCCATCTTGGGACTCGGACTCAGCCATAAGGAAAAGGGGGCAGGGTAGGAATACCCTGACCCCAGAGCCCTGCTGCTGGGGACCCCCAAGGCCAAAAAGCATTTTAAAACAAATATTTTGCCGTGAAATTGCAAGAATTCGCGAATTTGCATTAAAAAAAAAAAAAACAAGCGCGGGCTCCTGCACTTGTTTAATGATTAGCCCTTGGGTGGATCAGGTTCTGGGGCATCTTTATATTTATATAATGGGGAGGGGGCGCACACGGACACCCCGCCCAGGGTCAATTTTTGCCCGTGGATCACCACCTCCCTTGTGCAGGCTTCCGTAATTTAAACTGGAGGGGCCCATGCCCCCCCTCCTGAGACTTTGAAGAGCCCAAAGGACCACCACGTCCAATAAAAAAATTGGAGGGGGGCCACACAAACCCCCCTTCGTTGCCATTAAGGGCCCCAGGGACCTCCACCTCCATGGGGTCACAAATCAAATTAAAAGGGGGAGAGGGGCTGCACTAGATCATTTACAGCCCTGGGGACTGCCACCTCCCCGGGGCTTTGTAAAATGTTTAAAAGGAGGGGGGCCGTTCTCAGCCCCGGTGACCACCGCCTCCCAGGGGCTGGTCCTAAATAAAGGAAGGAGGGGAGCTGCGTGGCCACCCTCCTGGAGTGATTGATGGCCCTGGGAACAGCCACCTCTCTACCCCCCAGTGCCGGCTGTCTATGTGCCAGCACACCCAGAATGAAGAGGCTGGCCCCCACGGGATGAGGTCTCGGGCCACAAGGCCCCTCTCCCCTTCCATATAGGATCCTGGGCTTGGCCTCTCCTGGTGAGAGCAGAGTCCATGGTTCTAACTTTAACTTACCATGAGTGTGCAAATGTGCAAATCAACTGGAAGCTGCCTTTTACCAGGATGCTAGACAGCTTAACAAAAGGGTCCGCAGCGTGTTTCCTGACAATTTTGGTAACACATTCTTTATGCTGAGGAATATGAGGTAATCTCTACCAAACAAAGAGGCACTTACTTTGTTGTTAAGAAGAAGTACCCTTGTTCGGTGGAGATTTACCGCTTTGTAGTCTTGTTGTCTTCTCTGTTAGATGATGCATATTATCACAGTTTTCTGGATAAAGACGCACAAGGAACAATCACATTGCTGAAATGCACACAAGGTCACTGGATACATTTCCTTGTAGTCCATTACATAGGTGTAGTGTAGCACCCAGTCACACACCCACATAACCACTGACCCACCCACTCACAGACCCATAGTGCCACTCACATACCATTCTCACCAACTATTATCACACCCACTCATACACCCATATAGTCACTCACACACCCACTTATAGATCCATACAGCCACTCACACACCCATTCACAGACCCATAAGCCAATCACACACCCACTCACAGACCCATACAGCCACTCACAAAACCAGTCACCCACCCATAGAGCTACTCACACACCTGCTCACAGACCCATACAGCCACTTACAGAGCCATACAGCCACTCACACACAAACTCACCGACCCATACAGCCATTCACACACCCATTTTCAAAGTTTACAGGTTAAAGATAGGAATTAAAATTTAAAAAAACCTTAAGAAATCACTAAAAATAAACCATGTTTACAGGGATGTTATAGTTAAGAAATAACAGTAATAAACTGTAGAATTTCACTTAAAAAAAACAAAAGTTTACAGGGACATAACAGTTACAAAATAACATTAAGAAACCATAGAAATTCACTGAAAAAACAAAGGTTACTGGGACGCTATTGTTAGGAAATAAAATTTTAAAACCTTAGAAATGCACTTAAAAAAACAAAGGTTACTGGGACGCTATAGTTAGGGAATAACATTTTGAAAACCTTAAAAATTAACTGATAAAACCAAAGGTTACAGGGACATTTCAGTTAGGCTCAGATTTCACTAGTACAAAATGATAGAAATTCCATAGTTATAGTTACCTGAGTTAACTATAACTTACGTGCCGCAATACACTGCTTATGACCTCATATATTACATCACTCATAACATGGTCAGTGACATCAGTGATGACATCGTTGATGACATCTCAAACGACATCACTGATGACATCTCTGATGACATCGTCTACAGAACCACTCACACACCCACACAACCTCTCACATACCCACACAACCACTAACACACACACATACTCATCCACAGACCCACTCATACAACCACTCTCACTAACATCCACTCACACAGCCACTCACTTACCAATACACCTACTCACACACCCATACAGTCACTTACACATCCACTCACTCACCATTCAAGCTACTCACACACCCACGTATTCACCCACACAGCCACACACATCCCCACTCACTCACCCATATAGCCTCTCAATAGAACTATTCACTCACCCATAAAACCACTCATGCACCCATTCACTTACCCCACAACCACTTACATACCCATTCACACATCCATAGAAGCACTCAGACAACCACTCACTCACCCATACAGTCACTCACATAGACACTCTCCAATACAGCCACTCACACACCCATTCAGTTAACCAAACACCCACTCAAACAGCCTCACTCCCCCATACAACCACTTATACACCCAGTCACTCACCCATACAGTCACTCACACTACCACTTACCCTTACAGCCACTCACTCACCAAATACAGCCATTCACAGAGCCACTAACACACCCATACAGCTACTAACATCAACACTTATTCATCCATAGAGTCACTCACATAGCCTCTCAGTGACTAATACAGCCACTCACATACTCACTCAAGGTGGGAGCCAAAAATGCTGGTTACAGCAGTTTGCTTGAATGCTTTGCAGCCATAAAGGTTGGATTTTGTGGGTAAGGTGCTATTTTGCACAAGCTTGTACTTGAGCCTATTTTCTAAGGAGCAGGAAAATAATAACACTCATATCCTACTTTGTCTTCATCTTTCCTTGATTTTATTTTGAAAAACCTTAATTTTTGGACATTCCTCCTCATTCTTCATGTCTTCTGCTTTACAGACATTTTTGGAGTTGTATTTTTCTGGACTGAGCCTTCGCAGTTGTGTAGTTGTTGTCTTCTTCTATGGTGACTGTTTCACTCTCAGTATTCTTTTGTGTCAGTATGGCAAGCAGTCATATGTACAATCAAGCTCATTTATTTTTGCAGAATTAGGGTAAACCAAGTTTAAAGTGGAAATAATGGCATTATTCTTTCGAAAACTATCTTGTTCTCATTGATCGCTATGATTTCTCACCTGATGAAAGGAAGAAAGTACTAATGTTTAGTTTAGGAGATGCGGGTCAGGAATTCTTCAATAATGTACCTGAAATTGAATTGCATAGGGGTGAATTTGTAACTTGGGATGACCATAAAGAAACTGTTTTATGACTGGAAATAACATTTTAAAGAAGACTCTAATGTAATGTTAGAAAGACAGGGCTTTTGCAAAAGGAAACAGTTGTCACGTGGCATTGTTGTAGAACACATTATAACTCTGAGAATTCTGGCCTGTAGATGTGAATTTGGAGAAAACGTGGACACCTATCTTGGGAACCAGTTCCTATTTAATTGTTTCTCCAAGAAAATCCAATAAAGATTGTTGGCTTGTAGTAACCTAACTTTGGGTGAAGCTTAAGACATTCCTAAAGGCATAGAGCTTTTGCATCCGATGATTCAGGTTGCTCAACTGCTGTTGGTGCTTTAAGTGACCAGGCGAAAGATTTTAAGGGAAAACAGAAGAAGGTCAGATGTTATAGAGGGGTATAGACGGCATTTATAAAACAGGCCAAAATAGGTCAGCGTTGCATTAAAGGCAAGGACGTAGTGCCCTTTCATAGTGCCTGTAAGAGTAGTGAGTATGCTAGAACTTACGAAGTGTGTTCTAAGAACTGAAACAGGATGAGATTAGTAATTTAGATCGTACCATTGAAGACAAGGTTGACAAGCATAACATTCCAAGATTTATAAAACCAGTAGGTAATGTATGTACTGGCGAAGTCAATCTTAACATCATACCTTATTCAGGATCTCTTCTCACCATTTTGTTTGATGTTATGATTACAGAAAAGTTGTGCGGAAAACTTCTGTGTGTATCTGATGTTCATCCTAATGTATTTGGTTATCAAGATATCAATATGGTAGGTTATTTTGAGGTTAATTTCAAATTTATGACACACTCTATTGAGACTAAAATATATGATTCAAGATGATATATAACATAGCGAGATTCTCAGAAAAGATTCTGAGTGAGAGAGACATGACTATGGGCCTCATTACGATGCCAGCGGTCAGACTGCTGATAGCCCATCTGTGGCGGTTCGATTGCTGACAGCCCTTTGGTCCGACTGCGGTATTACGATACTGGCGGTCGGGCCCACAACTGTCGGACACAACACTGCCGCCTCTGCCAGGATCATAGATTGGAGAAACGTCCAGGAATGGCGACGGTGCTGGAGAACCCCGCCATGAAAAGTTTGTCGAAAAGGGATTGGGCCCCAAGCAGGGCCCCGGACATCGTAGCCTGTAGCAACATGTGCCTGGGGCACATGTAGTGCCCCCCTACCTTAGCACTGTCGTTTGTGCACCATGTGCCATGCACAACATGGTGCATGGCACATGGTGCAATGACGTGCTGAAGGCGCTGCATGGCTGAGGCATCTGCTGCAGCATATTCCTATGGCTGCAGCATGCCCCGCTGTGGTACCGATGACTTTACTTTGAAATATGGCGGTCAGTCTGCTGCAGGCTCGTTGGGCGGTCTACCAATCGTGGCAATAGCGTCCGGCGGTCCGACCGCCTGGCATCGTAATGAGGCCCTATGTCATGTGAGAAGTTCAAGATCTTGATAAGGGAGGTGAACTATTTAGGTAACACCATTTCCGTTGATGGTATAAGATCAGGATCTGATTTAATTGATGCTGTAAATCAGGAGCCTAAACCATATGATAAGGATTTACATAGATTGTTTCTCTGCCTAGGTGAATACTATGCAAAGTTCATACAAGGTCCGGCCTTTACAGGTGAGCCGTTGAGGACACCGCTTGTTGGTGGTTGCCTGGAATTTCAAGTATGTAGTGTTAAGAAAGTTAAGCCAGTGGTTATAGGACTAATCTGCGAAATACCTGGTCTGGATTCTGGTTTCGCACCGCTTGGCTACTTGTGGAGCGTTCCTGTGTTTTCTGCTCTTGTGGGCCTTTTTATATATTGCACCAGTAAACTACTTTCTTCATCGTGCCTACTATTGCTTGATCAGTGCTCAATACATATTTGCGACGATCCCGCTGGGTTCAACATTTTATTTTTTAACTGAACAGCTCTGCTTGGTTCACCAAGAGGAGCTTTCCTGCTACTTTGTAGAAGGATTGTAGCGTGACAGCCTGGGGAATGGAATGAAGGCATTCTTTCTTTCTACACTGGTGTAACTGTTGCTTTTTAAAGAATGACTTTAATAAAATAATTAAATTAGCACATAATGGTCATCAGAGTGCCACAGCTACTACAAAACTGTCGAGGAGACATTATTGGTGACCAGGAGTAGATTCTACTGTTAAAGCATTAATGGATTATCATTCTTCGTTATTTCATATTCTCCTTGGTGAAATAAATGAATGGCATGACCCAATTCTGATGCGTGGGGATTTTAATCTAATTATCCGACCGAGTCTTGATTCAATAGCATCAGTAGAAGCTAATTATTGTCATATGAGGAAATCAAGGCTTGCTTTGAAACTAATTATTGAGCCGTATGCCTTAGCAGGTATGTGGCGAGCATGGGTTGTGCACATGAGCATGGGTGTAGTTTCTTCTCCATCTGCCTCATACATCTTCACAAATAGATAATGTAAACTGCTATTGGATGCCACTTATACCAACTTTTTGGGGGCTGTCTGAGAGAATTTATCAGTATCAATATTGACTGAGTAGCAGTAACATTTGCTTGGGATACTTTGAAACCTATATCCGTGATGGCATTACCCCTGAGGGAGTGGGGTGATCCCGCATCCACATTTGTCAGGAGTACTATGTATAAAAGCCAATAGACTTCACTGTGATGCATGTGGATTTTTGGGAAGAGGAGTGTCTTTGCTGATGATTTTTTTTTTTTTTGCTATTACAGGTGTGGGGTAGGTGGGTTCTGAGGGACCCGTACATGATGAACGATTATTATCGCAATTGATCCTGTTACTTGGTGACTGGTTGAATATATTTGTGTAAAGAATAAGAAGTTATCTTGGAACGATGTGACAATCTACGACTACGGAATGATGTACGAACATACATATGTAGTTCTTTTGTAAGAAGAAAATGGAAAATAAAGTTTAAAAAAACAAACTATCCGTGTTCAGAGTTTAAGCTATGTTATTCAACAAGGGAAAGTAGACAGGTCAGCTGAGGCACGGCTAGGATCTGAACTTCTACAACTCAAAGCTGATTAATGACCTAGCATTAGTAGGCAGTGACCGTTAAATACTGCATTTCTAATTTTTCACCAGCTATCTACTCTTAAATGCTACTCAAAATCAGGATTTGGGATAGCGCCAGTTAATAGCGCGGACAAAACAGGTTTCTTGCTTCAAGAATAGAAAAGAAAGTGGTCGCCTACTAGTATTTCAGTTAAAGGACAGCAACAGTAGTTCCTCAATCATGAGTATCAGAAGCTTGTCAGGCAAGTTTGTAACAGGTGAAGCTTGCATTCTGGCAGCATTCCATGAATTATAATCTATTCTTTATCAATAAGACTGTATGGCCATGCAAGAACAGGTCAGCAGCTACCTTTACAACATGAGGCTGCACAAATTAACAGACCAGCAGCGAGAAGTGTTGGACAAAAAAATGTCACAACTTGAGACAGAAAAAGCTATATCCCAGGTGGCTGCTTGTAAAGTGGCAGGCTCAGATTTAATTTCTAGAGAATTTTACAAGGTCTTCTCTAAAATCCATTGCTGCATGAACTGTTTAACTCCACAGAATGTTGAGCTCAATATCATCTTAATGGACGAAACACATATTTCTGTTATTCTAAAGTAGGGTAAGAAGAATAAGGATCCTCTTAATTGTAGCTAGTAGTTGGCCGATGTCCTTGATTAATTCAGATTCTAAAATTTACATGCAAATTTTATCCAATCGCCTTGCTACTGTTATTACTGCATTAGTAGATCCTATGCAACATGGATTCATCCCTTCACACATACAACCTGTCAGATCAACCTACCTATAATGGCTCTTGAGATTGCGAATAGATTGCCTAGGCCCGCTGGGATGATCCTGCTGGACTGCTGAAAAGGTTCTTGACAGGGTCAACAGCAAAACACACAAGATGATGGACGGAATGTTGCACATTCACAAAACATTCACCCCCATTCACAGATCTGGGTTTAATCCATTGTTATTTTGCTCACCACGCCACCCCAGTTCAGACATGGCCATATGCAAATCAGTCTTGACCCTGTGCCTCATGGGAACAATGCAGCCCGAACTGCCGAGCCATGTCTTCCCTGGACCGGAATCAAGCATCCTAGGACCAGTTTCGAGGTTTCACCCCTCTTCAGCCAGGATAGCTTGACTCCAGTGGCGTAGTGAGCATGGGACCCACGTCTGGGCATACCCTTCACACATAGGGCGAACAGCAAAACACACAAGATGATGGACGGAATGTTGCACATTGGCAAAACATTCACCCCAGTCACAGATCTGGGTTTAATCCATTGTTATTTTGCTCACCACGCCACCCCAGTTTAGACATGGCCATATGCAAATCAGTCTTGACCCTGTGCCTCATGGGAACAGTCCAGCCCGAACTGCCAAGCCATGTTTTCCCTGGACCGGAATCAAGCATCCTAGAACCGGTTTCGGGGTTTCACCCCTCTTCAGCCAGGATAGCTTGACTCCAGTGGCGTAGTGAGCACGGGACCCACGTCTGGGCATACCATTCCCACAAAGGGCGAACAACAAAACACACAAGATGATGGACGGAATATTGCACATTGGCAAAACATTCACCCACAGTCATAGATCTGGGTTTAATCCATCGTTATTTTGCTCACTACGCCACCCCAGTTCAAAAATGGCCATGTGCAAATCAGTCTTGACCCTGTGCCTCATGGGAACAGTCCAGCCCAAACTGCCAAGCCATGTCTTCCCTAGAACGGAATGAAGCATCCTAGGACCGGTTTCCAGGTTTCACCCCTTTTCAACCAGGATAGCTTCACTCCAGTGGCGTAGTGAGCACGGGACCCGCGTCTGGGCATACCCTTCCCACATAGGGCGAACAGCAAAACACACAAGATGATGGACGGAATGTTGCACATTGACAAAACATTCACCCCCAGTCACAGATCTGGTTTTAATCCATTGTTATTTTGCTCACCACGCCACCCCAGTTCAGACATGGACATATGTAAATCAGTCTTGACCCTGTACTTCATGGGAACAGTCCAGCCCGAACTGCCAAGCCATGTCTTCCCTGGACCAGAGTCGAGCATCCTAGGACCGGTTTCGGGGTTTCACCCCTTATCAGCCAGGATAGCTTGACTCCAGTGACGTAGTGAGCACGGAACCCACGTCTGGGTACACCCTTCACACATAGGTCAAACAGCAAAACACACAAGATGATGGACGGAATATTGCACATTGGCAAAACATTCACCCCCAGTCACAGATCTGGGTTTAATCCATCGTTATTTTCCTCACCATGCCACCCCAGCTCAGACATGGCCATATGCAAATCAGTCTTGACCCTGTGCCTCATGGGAACAGTCAGCCAGGATAGCTTGACTCCAGTGGCATAGGGTCAAGACTGATTTGCATATGGCTGGGTCCAAACTGGAATGGCATGGTGAGCAAAAAAACGATGGATTTAGGCCCAGATCTCTCTACTGGGGTGAATCTATGACATTGTTCTACATTCTGTCTATCAATAGTTCTTTTTGCATTTGTCACCCCGAGTGGGACGGGTATGCTCAGACATGAGTCCCGTGCTCTCCATGCCACTGGAATCAAGCTATCCTGGCTGAAGAGGGGTAAAACCCTGAAACCGGTCCTAGGATGCTTGTTACCAGTCCAGGGAGGACCTGGCCTGGCAGTTCAGTCTGGACTGCTCCCATAGAGCACAGGGTCAAGACTGATTTGCATATGGCTGGGTCCAAACTGGAATGGCATGGTGAGCAAAAAAACGATGGATTTAGGCCCAGATCTCTGTACTGGGGTGAATGTATGACATTGTTCTGCATTCTGTCCATCAATAGTTCTTTTTGCATTTGTCACCCCGAGTGGGACGGGTATGCTCAGACGTGAGTCCCGTGCTTTTCATGCCACTGGAATCAAGCTATCCTGGCTGAAGAGGGGTGAAACCCCAAAACCGGTCCTAGGATGCTTGTTTCCAGTCCAGGGAGGACCTGGCCTGGCAGTTTGGGCTGGACTGTTCCCATAGGGCACAGGAGCAAAACTGATTTGCATATGGCTGGGTCCAAACTGGAATGGCATGGTGAGCAAAAAAACGATGGATTTAGGCCCAGATCTCTGTACTGGGGTAAATGTATGACATTGCTCTGCATTCTGTCCATCAATAGTTCTTTTTGCATTTGTCACCCCGAGTGGGACAGGTATGCTCAGACGTGAGTCCCGTGCTCTCCATGCCACTGGAATCAAGCTATCCTGGCTGAAGAGGGGTGAAACCCCGAAACCGGTCCTAGGATGCTTGTTTCCAGTCCAGGGAGGACCTGGCCTGGCAGTTCAGGCTGGACTGTTCCCAAAGGGCACAGGGTCAAGACTGATTTGCATATGGATGGGTCCAAACTGGAATGGCATGTTGAGCAAAAAAACGATGGATGTAGGCCCAGATCTCTGTACTGGGGTGAATGTATGACATTGTTCTGCATTCTGTCCATCAATAGTTCTTTTTGCATTTGTCACCCCGAGTGGGACAGGTATGCTCAGACGTGAGTCCCGTGCTCTCCATGCCACTGGAATCAAGCTATCCTGGCTGAAGAGGGGTGAAAACCCGAAACCGGTCCTAGGATGCTTGTTTCCAGTCCAGGGAGGACCTGGCCTGGCAGGTCCGGCTGGACTCGTCCCATAGGGCACAGGGTCATGATTGATTTGCATATGGCAGGGTCCAAACTAGAATGGCATGGTGAGCAAAAAAACGATGGATTTAGGCCCAGATCTCTGTACTGGGGTGAATGTATGACATTGTTCTGCATTCTGTGCATCAATAGTTCTTTTTGCATTTGTCACCCCGAGTGGGACGGGTATGCTCAGCGACATTTCTCCTATTATCAAGCCTCACGCAAAGCAGCATAGCGACAGGAAAAGTAGCGATAACCTCTGTTATCGCTACTTTCCTTACGCCTGCTTTCCAACTGACTTAGCCATGATATCCTATGGAAGGTGGATATCATGGCTAAGTATGTGAGGCCCTATCAGCAGACTATCGCCAAACTTCGTGGGATTATCGCTGGGTTGCCAGCGATAATCACACGTTTGGCAGTTAGCGCTAGGATTTTTATCGCTTTTGAGATAAGCGTTGCTAATAGCACGCTATCTCAGCGATAAAAATCCACGCTAACTGGCGATAATTATCCTAGCGCTAAGTGCGCTTTGCGATAATTATCGCTGGTTGTTGCTGATATGCCCCCCAACTTTGGTGACTTTACAAACTCTTTTTATGGATTTAGTTAAGAAAAATAAAGACTGGCGAGATTTGAAGAAGTACAGCGAAAAGTGGAAAAAGAATTACTAGTAAAAAGAAAGGTACAGAGGCAAATAAGAAAGCTAAGCTGATTGTTAGTAATTCAGAACCAGAGGCAGTGTCAGAATTTCCTCTGAGAGAAGTTCATGTAGGGGATTATGTGCCTTTTACTAAAAGTGATCTTTATGCCTTTGCGGCAAATTTTCCAAAATTGAGAGAGGAACCTCACAATTGGTACGAGGAGGTTTGTAGATTGGTGATGATAATGCAAATGCTTTGGACTGATTTGGATATGCTATTTGAGATTGTTGTCCCTAGTGATCAATGGACTGAGAGTATGATTGCTGTTGCTTGGCCGACTGAGGAACCAGCAAGAATTGCACTCAACAATGCTCCAGCTGGGGTAGTTGCTGACAAATATTGAGCAGTGGTAGATCATTTAAATAAGGTGTTGGAGAAGGAAGTGAACTGGGCAAAGATCATAAGAACTACACAAGAGCTAAAATAGTGAGAGGCTTATGAAGATTTATGCAGATACAGCAGAGTTGAAGTGAACAAGAAAGAAGGTGATAGTGAATTTGTATTGGCTTATGTTTTGGTTTTGTGACCTGAGCTTAATTTGCATATTCAGCAGAGGGTGATGTGTTGGCAAACCAAGAGAAGCAACCAAGGGCATATTATCAAGGACGGCGGTAAAAATTATCGCCGGTTTAGGGGCAGAAAACTGCAGCTAAAGCGGCGATAATGGCCTTGATATTATGCCCTTATGAATTTCCATAGAAGCCCATGTTCTGGTGTGAACATGGGCTTCTATGGGAATTCTCCAGGGCATATTATCAAGCCCATTATCGCCGCTTTAGCAGCAGTTTTCTGCCGCTAAACTGGCGATAATTTTAACGCCGTCCTCGATAATATGCCCCCAAATCTTTAAATATGCCAGTGACAATTTTGATGCAAAGCAAAAAAAGATTAACGAAAAGTTAATAATTGGTCAAACAAAGCAGATCCAGAGACGCAGCAGAGATTAGATGATGGTTTCTGATTCAGATTTTGTGATGCCTGATAATTCTGGAATGAATGGAGTGCATCTCATGCACAGTGTGAGAATATGTAATGGGGTGGTGCAGAGGTAGGGTTGTGGTAGAGGGGTTGTTAATAATTCTGAAATGAATATGAATATTAATTTGAAGAAGAAGTGCACTGCTTGTCATTTTTTAGGCAAAACCTGACACTGGAAGTGCAAGTGCTGGTAGAATACGGATTGAATCCATATGATTTTGTCCCCCAAATGCAGCAAATACAATTTAGATGCAGACACAAATTGCCCCAGCCCAACAGACTTCTGTGCAGAATGTGCAAAATCAAGGCAATTTCAAATGAATATGCCTAAAGCTTCAGTGTTACAGCAAAGCATAAGAAATAGGATTCCTTACTGTTATACGGTTCCTACAAATTTAATATGGGTGTTAACAAATGCACTCTGTGAGAGTGTGCAAGCCTACATACATCTCTGCCTGCGCAGCTATTTTCCTTCTTAGAATGAATGTCGAGACCTACAGAGCTGCATCTCAATCATAGCCCTCTGTAACATCCTTGATAACTCCGGTGTGAAGTGCTTCTTGCCTGAACTCAAAATGGACGCTGTTTGAAGAATAAAACACTGGTCTTGTCTCATATTGTAAGAGACACAGAAAACATCTTTACTTCTCCTGGGTAAAAGGAGTTGTCTCCAACCAGCACATGATAAAGCAAGTACATCGCATTCTAGTATTTGTCCCTGGAACCGACAGTACAGAACAACAATATCTAAATGTATGGCATTTTGTTGTGTTAGTGAGAAACATGTTTAAACTATCATCTTAAAACGATGCTAAGTTAAAAAGGAAAACTAAAATGGAGAATAAATGTAATCCCTATAACATTACAATCCAGGGTACCAGCAGAATCCATTGATCCTGAATAATGAGTCTCCTCAGTTTTCATCAGAGACAAATTTGCAATGACAGTGCCTGAGGGGGGAGGAGGATTGCATGTCTGGTGCAGGCCTAGAGATAGACCAGAGTGGCCCATATGCAGACGGTGAGATGAATAGCCATCCTGTATCATATTTAAATGATACTGGTGCTACCCACTCTACGGTTTGTTCTGTGGAGGTTCAAACCCTGCCCCTCTCTGGAAGAGAAGTCCAAGTTGTGCATATTAGCACTAAGCAGTTCGTTAACCCAGTTACTGCAGATTTCTCAGTAAAAATAGGGTCAATATAAAAAAGTCAATCTTTCATATGGTGTGATTCAAGTACTGTTAATCTGTTTGGCAGAGACTTGCTTTGCAAAATGAACTGTGTACTTTATTGCACACTAGATGATGTTGCAATTGAAACTCAAGATGAAGACATAGGGCCTGATTTAGATCAAAGGTGATGGATGTCCTGCCCGCTGAAATAGAAATCCCTTTATATATTATAGGATTTATATTTCGGTGGATGGGATATCAGTTATGAAGTAACCTGTCCACCAAGATCTAAATCAGGCCCGCAGTGTTTATATTAAATCACAAGATTTCAGTTGTTTAAGTTCTTATAAAAGAGGACCTGCCTTTGGATTTAAGACATGGATTTTGCATGCACAGTCATATTATCAATGGTGTCAAAGAAGATGTCACGGGTGATGCAATATGTAGGATAATAAGCAGTGCATGGTGAGGGCTCAAGTTATAGTTACCTTAGGGCACGAGTATAGTTACTTGAGATAACTATAACTGTAATTTGTGAATTTCAGGGGTTTTTAGAGATTAAAACTTTAAGTTGTTACTAAACATTTCACCTACCTGTAACATTACTTTAACCTTGTTTTTAGGTGAATTTCTTAACGTAAAGTAATAATTAATTACTATATGTTAATTCAACCCCCATCGCACACGGCCAGGGCCTGCGGCCAACCACCCGCAATCAACCCCACGCTGCACACGACCTTTGACCGTGTGAAGTGGGGGGTTGGTCGCAGGTCCAGGCCCTGAGGCCCCAAGGGCCTCTTTTTTTTAAAGAGCAGGGGGACTGTATTGCACCCCCCTCCGCGTACCTATTAAGGCCCTGGGGACCCCATGGCCTTCTTGTTTTTAAAGGGGGGGAGGGCCAGGTGGCCTACCTGCTGATCCTTGTTGGGTCCTTGGCATCCCATTCCCCAGGGCCCCTAATGAAATGAAAGGGGAGGGGGCCGTGTGGCCTCCTTCTCCAAGCCTTGTTAGGTACTGGGGACCTCATCCCCTGGGCCTTTTTTACAAATAAAGGGGAGGGGGCTGCGTGACCACCTCCCCAAGTTTTGACTTTTGACCCCAGTGACTCCATCCCTCGGGCCCAGCAGTATATGTGAGGGAGAGAGAGGGGCAAGTCCCCTACCTCCCCAGGCTGATTTTGGCTCCAGGGACAGCATCCTCTGGGGCCTGGCCAACAAAGGTTGGGTGCCCTGGTACCCACCCAGCGCAGTCACCACACTATTTTTAAGGGGCTTGGGGGAGCCTTAAAGCACCCCAAGACAGCTTCTTGCATCTAGCGGGAACCGACATTGCTCCCACTGCTCATGGGAGCAGCTAATAATGCTTCTCCCTTCTTCAGTGCAGGCAGTGAAACAGATAAAAAGTCCAATCCCAGCGGACAGGAGCATTTTTCAAGCTCCTGCCTGCTGGTGGCAGACTCAGTGTTTGCTCCCACTTGGCGGGAGATTTGAAATTGCTCCTACCAAGCGAGAGCAAACACAGGCATCCCTGCCTGTGACATTGCGGGCAGGGAAACAGCTATGTCCCGGGTGGGCATCCTGGGACATAGCCTATGAGCTGGCCCTGGGAGGTGGGGTCCCCAGGGCATTAATGGCCTCCCTCCCCCTTTCCACATACAGCCAGACCCCGGGAGATGGGTTCCCTGAAGCCGAAATGGGCCTGTGGAGGGGGTTGTGCCCCTCTCCCCCAGAAAATAGCACTGGACCCTGGGGTCCCCTGGGCTGGAATCAGCCTGGGGAGTGGGGCCATGTGCACCACCCTCCCCAAAATATAAATAAATATTTGTTCCCCCGGGAACTGGCCCACATAGGGGGCTTTAAAAAGGGACTTAAAAACAATTGCAGAAGACCACGCTTGTTTTTAGTTTTTTAAATTTTGCGTTGGATCCTCTGGGAATCAGTGACAAAATAAAAAAAATGTTTTTGGCCCCAGGCGGGGTGCTTCTGGGACCCCTCCACCAGGCCAATGGGGTCAGTTTATTCTTACCCTGCCCGTCTGTTGTTTTTTTAGGTCCTGGTCCCGAAGGGTTGCCACCACTTCCTCGTTGAGGTGGTGGCAGCCAATCAGATCTCAGTTTGAGATCTGTCTGGATCAGTGAAGCCACTATGTCCCTAGATATACAACGTTTTTGAGCATTTACTTACTGAATGGATTTATACCCAAACACAAAAAGCACGTTTTCTGGACCTAGGTCTAGCTTTCCTCTAGATTTGGTGTAAATCAGTTCAGCGGTTTAGGCTGTAGCTGTGTCTTAAGTTACTATGGCAAAATGCATAGGGAAAACGCTTTTTGGACCCCCCCTTTTTCTCCGTTCTCCTCTTGATGAATCACCCCAAAATTTTCCATGCGCAAACTAGGCGAAGAAGAGCACTTTTTTGGAAAGTTTTATGGAGATTCGTCAAATAGCACTAAAATTATTAGGAACACAAAAAAATATAGTGAAAATTGGGAATAGATAGATAGATAGATAGATAGATAGATAGATAGATAGATAGATAGATAGATAGATAGATAGATAGATAGATAGATAGATAGATAGATAGATAGATAGATAGATAGATAGATAGATAGATAGATAGATAGATAGATAGATAGATAGATAGATAGATAGATAGATTGATTGTTTGTTTTGGTGTGTATATTGCTTTCCATCAAGTCTCAGGGGTATACAAAAGATTTAGGTGCTCCTCCAGATGATTATGCTTTTAAGCAGAACCTTTCTGATTTTTTGGATTCCTCTGTCTCTAAAGCTGTTGCCTCTTCCTTCAGAGTTGTGGCTACAGATATAGGTCAATCTGTGGCCTCTGCTATTTCTGACACACTTGAACAAGCAGGAGGAAAACGTTTGAATAAAACTAAGCACTTTGATATAATTTCAGGCTTGAGAGGTCACACAGACGGTTGCGGTTCTGGTGCGATTCTTGGAAAGGATCTTGATTCCTTGATGATTGGTACTAACGATGTCCGGTTGTCAGGATACCTTAAAAGACCTTTGGATATGTCAGGTGTTTTATGATGACGATTCATATTATAATGCCTTTTATGATGTTAAGGAGATCATAACAGCCTGTTAAAACTGATGTAATTCAGTAAGATTTTGTTGATGCTGCGGGAATTGCTATGTTCAAAACTGATTAAAAACCATAATTCTAAAAAGTATTTTCCCCCCACTTTCATTGACAAATATGTTGGGACAAAGATTAATTCTCTCTAGATCGCCCCACTAGAATGAAGACAAGGCCATCTATTTCTAAAATAAAACAGCAATTACATCTGTCGTAGATCATAAGATTGCCACCTTTCTTAATAATATGGGAAAAGGACCCTAGAAATGGACTATACCGGGCATTGTCCTCTTGCCAGGATAATATTTTGGATGTCCTAGGTCCCCTCACCAAGATCTTGTGTTCTGCTGAGGAGCCAAGAGCTGCAGATATGGATTTAGACCTGGAGATTATTTGCAATTGGGCTCAGAGGGCCATCTGTTTCCTGCGCAATACCAATACTTCTTTGTCTTTTGAGAGATGTAAAAGGCTTCTTTTGAGAATTGACTCTAAGCTGGCAGGTATGGCTAGGTCAGAAACTATATACAGACTTTCACTACTTTGGCTAAAGTTCACTCTTCTCTCATGCAGGTATTTGGTCGGGTCTCTCCAAGGGCTGGCGAATACTGGGGTCTTTTAGCCGGCTGGGAGACCTGTCTCAGAACTTATACAGGGCTACAAGTGAATTCCTATTTTTCTACTGGCAACATCGAAGCGGTGGAAGATTCTAGCCTTTTTTTAGACAGACAAGGGGAGGTGGAACTTCAGGTAAGAGTGCTCACACTTCCACACGCTCAAGTTGGGGCATATTAGCCTTTTATTGCTGTGGAGAGGGAATCCCTTACTCAGGATCCATGGGTTTTGGAGACTAGAAATGGTTTCCACATAGAATTTCTCTTGACCCCTTTCCAGGACAGATGTCCCATCTCAATGTGTTTTTCCCACAAGCAGGCACTTTTGTTATCCAAAACGTTGGATGAGTTGCTCCTCAAGGGCTCTAGAAAAGTGCATTTTATATCCTCAGGTGTTTGTGAGCAACATTTTCTTAGTTCAGAAAAATAATAAGAAAAAGAAATTCAGGCCAGTTATAAACTTAAAACACCTGAATCAGTTTGTGGTTTGCAGGCATTTCAAGATGGATACTTTAGTGACCCTGAAAGACATACTACTGTTAGGGGATTGGATGAAGAGGTTAGATTTGAAAGACATGTATCTAACAGTTCCAGTCTTTTTACCCACACAGAAAGTATCTTCAGATACATTGGGGAAATCCGGCATTTCGGTTCAAGTCTCTACCTTTCGGTCTCTCCTATGTCCCCTGGTTCTTTACGAAGCTTTTGAAGCCAGTGGCAGCCTTTCTCAGGTCTCGGGGTGTCAGGATGGCGGTGTATCTGGATGATATGATTTTCATGGGTCAGGGCATATCTCTGTTAATAATGCAGGTTTACAAGGCAGTGATCCTCCTGCAGGATCTGGGTTGTATCATAAACGTAGAGAAATCAGATCTGACGCCTTCAAGGACCATGGAGTTTCTGAGGTTTTTGGTGGACGCAGACCAGAGTCTGCTAAAGGAAGGAGTTGAGGAATGTCTTGAGATTCTCGCATATATCCCTGAGACACCTTGCCAGAGTAGTGGATATTCTTGCTTCTTTGATTCAGGCAATCTGTCCAGGCTCAATACATTATCAGGCCCTCCCTAGGTTGAAAATATGACATTTACTGGAAGGGTCGGCTTACTCACAAATGGTTCCATTGGATATAGAGGCTCAAGAAGAAACAGAATGATGGTTCGATCATATGGTAGCCTGGAACGGTCCTATCATTTTTCAGACTTCCTCAGGCATAGTATTAGAGTCTGATGATAGTCTTCATGGCTGGGGCGCAAGATGTGGCAATGTTAGGGCCGGAGAAGGATGGTCAGAGAAGGAGTTATCAGGGAACATAAACTGTTTAGAGCTTCTTAAAGGCTCCTTTGAGATCCAAAGTTTGGCAAAGGGACAGGCAAAATGTTCAATTCTCTTACACAAGGACAACTTAACAGTGGTCAGACATATAAACAAGTTGGGGGCGCACGGTCATATTCTTTAACAGAGATTGCCAATGCACTATGGGCTTATTGCAGAGGTCTTCAAACTGTGGGGCGCACCCCCCTGGCGGTCGTGGCTGTGTTCGCAGGGGGGGCGCAAATGCCTCAGTAACTTCTTGTAAATGAAAACAGATTGAAAGCGTGAATTTGTTTATAAAATGCGCAAGCAGCAGCTGAAGTACATGACAGGAGCAAAGCTATGATTAAAAGGAGTGTAATATTCTGGAACTATTATGTGCTATTATTTCACCTGTAGGTAACGTACATTAAAAATAATTTCAAGATAATACATATGAATCCTCAAATGGTTAATGCAATCACTGCAGATGTTTGTGTATGAGGCCAAAGAGTTACATAAATTAATGTTGGTGTACGCGGTGGGGAAAAGGAGCTTGTGTCTATATAGATTTTGGAGGTCCAAGCCTGTAACAGAAAGGACGGTGAATGTCAATATGAAAATCATTATTTTAAAACTGCATTACACCCAATATAAGATAGACTGCTGCACAGTGGTTTAGTAAGAGCCACTGAAATTAGGTTTGACAAAATAATGCAAGAAGAAAAGGCAAATTATGTGGAACAATGTGGCTTATTTTTTACAGTATTACTTCATTATTTTGTACTTTTATCACATGGTAAAACTGCTTGGGAAATATTTCACCTCATTAGTACCAGTTTAACAACCAAATACAGAAATAAGCAAATGAAAGGTGACAATTTAACTTCTGTCAAGGGCCTTCCATTGTGTGGGACCAAGTGTCGCCCCATTTTAGTAACCTTTGATCCTTTTGAGCTACAAACACTTTTTTTCAAAAATCTGCAGCTTATGCACCAGATGATGGATTATGTGGTATATGTGGCAGATCCATAATTATGCGAAAAAAGCCACAAAATCACATCATTCCAGTGGGTCTGGATTTAGTGTTTAAAACAAAACAGGCACTTTATATATTTAGTAATAGGTGCTCAGACTTTACCTAATGCAAGCATTTTTATAAGTATCCATTAAAAGCACACTTTACAGAATCCAACACTCTTATGCCACGCGTCATCATGAAACTTCCAGTGACTCCATCAATTAACCCTTATAGTGAGTCCCAAGCAGCCCTTACATTTGGCGATTAACCAATTGCACACACATTTACATTTCTTTCTGGTAGCAGGCACCTTGTTGAGAAGGTCTATTTCTTCTTTACCTCGGTCCCGCCCTCTCAACACTTGAGAGCCTCAACCCCTCCCTTTTCACTTTCACCCAGAGACACTGCAAGGTCCACATTAACCTTTCGTGGATGGCTGTTACATTTTTTGTTCAACAAAAAGTATGGGAGCTGGTTTTGTGAATTGAAAAAAAACATAGGCACATTGGTTCCCACAAATCCTGCCCACTTCGACATGCAGATATCCTTTCTGGTAAGTTGAGGGGCAGCCTACAGGGTTACATTCATATTAGGCCCGTGTATTGGGGAAAGTCAAAGTCTTGCTTTATAAAACCTAATAAAGTTTGTTTAAGAAAAAAAATATATAGGGTTACATTCAGAAGCAGATCCCTGATCATCACGACCCCAGCGGCATCAGAATGATGGCCCAGGAGAAAGAGGAAAAGAGCGAGATTTATGGATAACATCAAAGACATGGCCCCTAGGAGGGGTTCTATCTGGGGGCTAATTTTTCCAATATATATATAAATGGACCGACATATGGTAAACATATGGCGACTGTTTTTTGTGTGAAAGGACCAGCACTACCATTCATGTAGCAGGTGCAGTTGCACTGGGACCAAGAGTGTGAGTGGGCCACTACACTCCAATCATGACTGTAGCAAAGAGTGGAGTGGAAGCCCATTTTCCTTGCTAGTATTAGGGCCCAGGCCACTCTTGTTTCAAAGGGAACAGGGCCACAGCACTGAGAGGGGGCATGTGGGACTTTGCTCACTTTTTTTGAATTACACAAAGGCAGACAGTCCACTCTGAGCCTCAGGCCTAGGAGTAATATTTCTTCATAGTGGGCTGAGGACAAAGTCTGTTTCTAAGGGCTGTAAGTATCATCAGTGCTGCCAATGCAATGGCACTGAGGCCCAGTGGTGTGAGAGACCAGCTAAACCCCATTAGTCCCCAGTGCACCCTTGCTTTGCCAGTAGTTTTGGCCTCATACCAATGGCCCAAGGGAGGTGAATGTCGAAGCAGACGAGACAGCTTAGCTTGTGCCTCAGAGAGATGACAGCAGTGGTATGACGCAATATCGGGCCCATGTTTTTAACAAAGAGCCGATGACACTGTCTGTTTTCCAAGGCTGTAGCTATCATTAGTGAAGCAGGTAAAGTGACACTGGATGCCCGGGTGTTGATGGGCCTACTGCTTCAGAATCATGACTGTCTTACTCTACAAAAGAGGCATGGAGCCTTGCTAGTATTAGAGCTGAGGTAACCGTTGATGCAAAGCGCGGGAAACGTGTGGGGACTAATTTTTTCTGAAAGGATCAGAGAGTCTGTGTCAGGGCTGGAAGGATGGCCAGCCATGGTAGGGAAAGGCAGAGGCAGCCTGCTACTCAGGGCTTCAGCTATCATTAGTCCCGCAGGTACATCTGCGTTTGGGTCCAGGAGAATGAGGGGTTCACAACACCCTCATTATGTGAGGCAGTTTATTGGTAAATTTTTGTTTTTGTGACATTTTTGCTCTTTTATACTGCTCATATTTAGTGCAGAATCAGAGCTACAAAAAGGTACCCTTGAAATTATCTCATACTCCTAGCCCCCTGTGGTCGGCAGTACCACACCCGCTCCCTCAAGCCTTGCCATAAAGTTTTGGAGGGAAGCCCTACTTCAAAACATTTTTCTTAGGGGGGCACAGAGCAAAAACGTTTGAAGACCTCTGGCTTATTGTCTTCAACATCAGTTATCTCTGAGGGCAGAATATCTACCAGGTCAGAGGAATCTTGTAGCGGATTGGTACTCGCGAAGTCTATTGGACAGCAGCAAATGGAAGTTGGATTCAAGTGCTTTCAGGGCCTTATGCCTCCTATGGGATCCCTTTAATATCGATCTATTTGCTTCAAGGCTAACACGTCAGCTACCCAGGTTTTTCAGCTGCAGGCTGGATCCAGAAGCACTCGCTTGAGATGCTTTCCTCCAAGATTGGTCAAAGGACATCATTATGCTTTTCCTCATTCATTCTTATATCCAGGCGTCTAGCACACATCAGCCGGCAACAAGTGAAGGTGGTTGTGGTGACTCCCTTAGAGAGTTCTCAACCTTGGTTCTCTCTGCTACTGGAATTGTCAGTGAACCGGCCGGTATTGCTTCCAATGTCGCCGCATATCCTGCTGAATCCTCTGGGTCAAATACACGCTCTAGTAGTATCTGGCAGATTGAGGTTAGTGGCCTGGAACTTCTCACAGCATATATAGGGCTGTCAGGAGTTTCGGAAGTTGTTTCTGGTTACATCGAGGCCTAATGGGCTAGAGGAACCCTTAGATCATATAGATCATTCTGGCAGTGTTGTTGTAGGTGGGGTTTGGAGAGGAACCATGATGCAGTTTCAGGTGATGTTGTGACGAATCTTAATTTGTTGGTCTCTTTGGTACCCACCCCTAAATCCTATAGAACTGTGAACTGTTATCAGTCTGCCAATTTATCAGGACACAATAAGGTAAATGGGAAACCAGTGGGAGAGTATCCATTGATAGGTAGGCTTGTGAGAGGCATTAGGTTTACTAACCTGCCAAAGTTTAGATGTACTACTTTGTGGGATGTAAACAAGGTTTAGACTTTATTTGAGTCTTGGCTGGATAATGCCGATTTATCACTCAAACGTTTGTCTGCTAAGTTGGTTAAACTTTTGTGGCTGGTGTCTTAAGAATGTTAGAGCTTTGTATATGCAGGAAATTAGGTATGTATCAGATGGTGTTCACTTTAACATAGTTAGGCGCACTAAGTGTGTCTCGAAACATTCATTTTCCCATGTTTTCCTTGCACTCAAAGCTTGGTATGATGAGATGCCTTACTGCATATGCAGACATTAATAAAGACTGTAGAACCAGAAAACCTCAGCTCTGAATTTCTTTACTTAAACTCTATTCTCCTATTTCCTCAACTACTCTGAGTAGATGGGTTAAGTATGTTATGGCTCCAGCAGTTCTTTGCATAGATAAGTATGGTGCACACTATGTTAATGGGGCTATCGCATTGAAGGCTTTCTAGGCTGGTGCTGGTTGGAAGATATTTTAAGGGCGGCTGATTGGCCTTGAGTATCTACATTGCTTACTTTTTATTTCAAACCAATTGAGGATGCATCCTACAAAGCTGTCGATTTGCTTTGAACATAGATAATATGAAGCCTCTTGTCCTGTGATGAAATGATAAAATTGCAGATTCTCCTAGCCAGCTGCGAAGGAGAGTCCTCATTTTATTAAGGACAAGAGACAAATATTATCCCTCCCTCTCTTCCCACCCTAATTTTCCTATACCTTTATGTTTCGGCTCACGCAACCACTTCAACAGCAAACTGAATTTTGGACAGTAATCTGATGGTATTATGAGGACTTTTCTGGGATTTCTCACATGGGTCATCCTGCTTCATGGGACTACATGCTTTGGCTGGGACTGGCAATCATTTTCTTTTTTGTTTTACTCCGTTTCATACATGGACTTTAATACTTCTCCTCTCACATTAAGAAAAGAGGAGGAGGCTGGGATTCTGGGTCCTTATATAGCCTCATTTTTATTTGATTTCCAGTTTCACTGAAATACATTAAGGGAAATGTAGTTTTTTTTAAAGGAGCTGTCAACTAATGCAGGGAGATTAGAGCTCTGCAAAATAATAGTCTCTTGTCCTTAATGAGATTAGGACTCTCCTTCACAACTGGCTAGAAGAATCTGCCATTATTTGATGGAAAGAGTATTTGATAGTTTGGGAGGAGGTATGTTAAGAACTATACTAACCCCTGTAATTATTGTGTTGATTTGTGTAATTGTTCTGTTTCTCTTGTTCAAATTTTGTGAACTAATATTTCTAAATTGTGGGTGTACAGAGAAAAGGAGATAATCTAAGAGGAAGTGGATGAGACTGAAATGAAGGATGTCACAGATTGGGTGTATAATCAACTGAGGTTGTTGAATGAACTGAATCACACCCACAGCTAGTTATAAAAGAGTCTGCATTCCTTTCGGCTGAAAGCAATGCAGACTGTTTTATAACTAGTTGTGGGTGTTTAGTGGTTATAGAATAATCAGAGGGGGGATTTAGGAGAGTTTGTTGTGCATTTTTAACATTGAGCAGAATGTGGTTTAACACTCAAAGTTAAATGTGTACATTAATTGGATGTTATTGCCTTTGAAACACATTTGCTATGACTTATTAAAATGGCTTTCCTGGCTTATTCTCACTAGGCCTCAGTTAGGCCTCAACGCCACCTTGTTGAAAATGGATGTCTTCCCCTACACGTTCACTGAATCTTAATTCTGCTGCACACACTCAAGCGAAGTCATGTTTGTGTATTTCTATTGACATTGTCCTTGCTTTTCTCGAAAAAAACTTTCCAACATGGGTTCAGTAATGCTGCGATCACCTACTGTCCTTTCTCCTAGCTTACTGTTCCAGTAGATCCAACAGCAGGTTAGAAGAATAGAGTAATTTCTAATAACTAAAACAAGACTATAACGACAAAACTCCAATAAGTAGAACCAGAGATATGCAAGTTTAAATATTTCAGTCAAAATAGCACCAAAAAGCACAAACCACCAATTGTGGATATCTGGTTGCGTCGGTCCTGTACAAAGACATAAGTTCAGGATGATCGTGATAGACCACAGGTCTGCATCAGGGACCGAATTAGGCCTGCAGAACAAAGTACGTTATATCCTGGTTTGCGGAGCGTTAAATGGCCCAGTAGAAGATGCGTCACTCAGCCGAAGCGATGCCTTGGTTCCAAGATGCGGCGAGGCAGCGATGCGAGGTCCTGCGTCATCATCGAGGATCCCATCGACGAGGGTTTGAAATCAGAAGTGAAGCACCGAGGATGCATCGTGCAGTCAAGTGATGAGTTAGTTCCAAGGATGTGCGATGCGGAGTCTGGTATCTCTATCAAGGCTGCTGTTGATGAGGGGTACGAGGGCCTGCACTGAGGATGCATCACACAGCGCTGGTTTTGATGAGGTGGTGAGCTGTGACCCGGGTCTTAGTGACAGGGAAGATTCACATAGCGGTGATGGTGAGTCGGTCCTGCTCAGGGTTGCACTGTGCAGCAGAGAAGATGTGTCGGTTCTGCTGGGTCTACAGAGGCTGGCCACTTCCAAGGGCCCAGGACTGATGTGGCACCACTTAGCAGGGTATACTAACAGATGGCAGAGTCCGGGTGTTGGGGTTGAGGCTGTTGGAGCCTTCTGTCTCTGAGGCTCAAGTCAGGAGGCCAGCCAACTAGTCCTTGGAGTCACTCTGGGATCCTTCTCACCCAGACAAGAGGGCAGCAGGTCAGCACATCAGGGCAGTAGTCCTTCAGAGCAGCAGTACAGCAAAGTGGATGTACTTTCAGAAGCAAAGCAGTCCTTCTTCCTGGCAGAGTATCCGCAGGTCCAAATGTGTTCTGAAGAGTTTATGTCTGAGGTCCAATATTTATACCCAGTTGTGACTTTGAAGTGGCAGACATTTCTAGAGGCTTGTATCTGAAGTGTACAGGTGTCCCGTCTTCCTTGCCATGGCTCCAGACTAACTACAGGCGGTATGCAGTCCTTTGTGTGAAGACAGGACACAGCATTTTCAAATATACGTGGAGCTGTGCCCAGCTCCTCCCCCCCATCCTCTCAGTGATGGCCCATTCAAGCACTCCAAAACTCCCTATTGTGTGTGGCTGTCAATGAGAAATGCAAAAAGATTTTCATGTGACCCAGCAACAGGCTGTAAGCACCAAATGGCAAAGGCCAGAAAACGCCAACTTTCTAAAAGTGGCATTTTCAAAATTTTTATTGAAAATCTGACTTCACCATAAGTTAGGATTTTTCATTATAATTCCAAAGACACCAACCATGAATGAGTTACTGGTTCCCATTTGAAAGTTACTGATTGTTAAATGTAATAATGTAACTCCAATGTTATCCTATGGGAGAGGTTGGTCTTGCAGCAGTGAAAAACTAATTTAAGAGTTTTTCACTGCTAGGACATGTACAAATTAAGATTACTTGTCCTACTTTTTAAGTACACTTCACCCTGCCTCTGGGCTGTCCAGGGCCTACCCTAGGGGTGACATTTATGAATTAAAAAGAAAAGTTCAGGCCTGGCAAAAAGTTAATTTTGATCACTTCTTCAAGTGTTACTGAACCCTTGTAACCTGGCTGCACAGCAACTGATTTTACCAATGATTTTTCAACATGGGTTTAAACAATACTAAGATAACTATTTACTGTATTGGTAAGACTTCATTTTTTATTATACTTAAATTTCTCTGTTTATCGTTTTTTATATAATGACATAATTTGATTTCAGCATGATCTAATGAAACTAGAAAAATGGCCTACTTAACAAGGGAACAATTCATTTCCAATCAATCATTAGTTGCCCAATGCATTTTGGGATGTCACTCCCTTCTTCAGGGGCCACTAAAAAATACAAACAATGATGAGAGAGGAGGAAATATCACAAGACAAGATTTTTACAGCTTAATATCACTGTACACTTATATATGATGATTGTAATGATGAAAAGATACTGAATAAACCAAGGAAACACCCGTGCCTGAGAACATAAAGATGTGCGCAACGACACCTGAAAACGGACCAACCAGGTAAGCAAGTTTTATGCATCTGGAAGTGTGTACAGAAATCACTCAAAACTGAAAACCATGGGACAGATTTACAAGGAACTGACGCATCTGCATAGATTCGTCAGTTTCCTTGCGTCAGCGCCGAATGTCCTTGCTCCACTATGGCTGCGCTGTATTTACAATACAGGGCTACATGACGCAAGGATTAACAGATGCGTCAGAAATTCTGACGCATCTGTTGGTGCAAAAGTGACGCATTGCTGGAGTTCCTCATGAAAGTGACGCAACTTCAGCAATGCACCACAAAAGATGGATGAGTCCTATTCAAAAAGCCCTGCGTCATTCCTTATGCCTGGTCTGAGCAGGCGTAGGGATTTTGATGCAGTGATGGCATAGAGTGATGCAGTGAAATCTTGTAGATTTCACTGCGTCAGCTCTACATGGCTTTTTGCGTGGGAACGCCCACCCTGCATACATTATACCTGATGCAGGTATAATGTGACGCAGGGCTTTACAATGTGACGCATCTCCCCAGATGTGTCACGTTGTAAATGGGCTGCAACATTTACACTGCGGCTGCGTCACAAAAGTGACGAAACGGCGGCGTACAGTTCACGCAAGGCACTTGTAAATCTGCCCCCAAGAAACTATACATAAACAAGCTCACGTTCTTCGATACCTGCAGAATGTTTCCGTAACTAAGAACTTCCCATTAATTTATACTTAATTTTTCTCAACCATGGTGCCAAACCAGTCTGTGAAAAAACGTGCACCTCTATGCAGAAGACACGGACTACATGCGGCAACCAGATTTATAGTTGCAACCGAGCATGGTTTCTTGTTATGTGAATGGTCGGATACCTCACGAGCACAGAGCTATAGCGGAAGCACTCTGGAGTTTTAGGGGCAGATTTACAAGCCCTTTGCAACACTTATGCGCTGCCGTTGTGTCACTTTTGTGACGCAACAGCGGTGTAAAAATTGCGGCAAATTTACAATGTGGCGCATCTAGGGTGATGTGTCACGTTGTAAAGCCCTGTGTGACATTATACCTGCGTCAGGTGTAATGTATGCAGGGTAGGCGTTCCCACGCAGGAACGCCTAGTAAAAGTGATGCAGTGAAATCTACAAGATTTTACTGCGTGACTTTTAGGACACCACTGCTTCAAAACCTTACGCCTGCTTGAAGCAGGTGTAAGGAGTGACGTAGTGTATTAGGAATAGCCTGCAAGAAGCATTGCTGGAGTTGCGTCATGTTTGCGACACGACTCCAGTAATGCGTGACTTTTCGGCCAACAGATGCATCAGAATTTCTGATGCATCTGTTAATCCTTGCACCATAGTGCGCCGTATTGTAAATACGGCGCATCTATGGTGGTGCAAGAGTTTTTCACGCAGGCGCAAGGAAACTGACGCCTCTATATAGATGTGTCAGTTTCTTGTAAATCTGCCATAGTTTCCACAAAATAAAACAATAACCTTGAGATCAGATTAGCAGAAATCAGGTATTTTATTCCTTTTGTGCAGTGAATCATTGGAATTAAGGTCAGTCTTACATGTTTGGGATCCATGTAGCCTGTGCAGTGTTATTCACATTGTATGTTGTATTAGAGCTTCACAGCATCGTAAAGCGGGAGTTTTTCTTATCATAATACTCACAAATGGCTATGAATTACAGAAGCTATACAGAAGGACGATCAGTTGTGATACCTAGAAAAAAGGAGCAGTTATTCATTATTGCTCTGTGTTGTGAGTACTTATGCATTCAAACATTTACTTTGCAAGTTTTTTCACAGACTGGTTTGGCACTATGGTTGAGGAAAATTAAGTATACATTGATGGGAACTTCTTGGTTACAGAAACATTCTTCAGGTATCGAAGAACGTGAGCTTGTGCATGTGTAGGTTCTTGGGGGATAATAGTAAGCACGGTGTTAACATTATCACCTCTTTAGCGGCAGATAACTCCCGCTAAAGCGGCGATAATGGGCTTGATAATATGCCACAGAGAATTCCAATAGAAGCCCATGTTGACACCAGAACATGGGCTTCTATGGGAATTCTCAAGGGCATATTATCAAGCCCATTATCGCCCCTTTAGCTGCAGTTTACTGCCTCTAAAGCGGCGATAATTTTAACGCCGTTTCTTGATAATATGCCCCTTGGTTTTCAGTTATCCCTCTGATTTTGGAGGTGAGCCAGAAATTCCCTGAAAAGGTGTCTAATCTGACATTGTTGCTAGAATAGGTTTAAGGTATAGTATGCTAGCCATCTATTTAAAAAAGCCATCCGTTTAAAATTAGCCGCTCTCAGAGCCTATGGCCAAGCCGGGCTTGAAGTTGCCATTCTTGACCGGTCAATGCACACCCCGTTTCCCGCTCAACCTTCCCCAAAAACATATGTAGGATAGGGATCTCACTATCCTTCCGGAGCAAAGTGTACCATTTGCCTATGCCTGTTACTTTGGTTTTGTAGAGCAGGGAAGCCAAATTGATCGTCGCAGAAGGGGTGGGGAAATTGGTCTTTTTCAGAAAATTGATGACCTGCAAATAGTCAAGGAAATTAGGTATAGTTTGATCTATAAGCTTGATTTGGACCTCCTGCCACGAGATTACCTTATTATTCGTATAGAAATGACCCAGTTCCTCAATACCAATCTCCCTCCATTTCAAGATTCGTGAGGGATGAAGTAATAAACCTAAGGTCTTGCATTCCTGGAGCGTTAAATAAACCCAACCTTGAAAAGTATACTGTTTAAATAACAATTGAAGTCTAGATGACAGATCACGTAGTGTCTTATATCTAGTGTTTTTTGGCAATTGAATAATTTTTAGGAAAGTAGGAAGTTGTTCACCTGCCTCCTGAACCATCCGATTTAGAAAGAAATGATCTTCTAAGTTATTGGGATCCAATAAACGAGCTACTATATCGAGGATCGCAGCCTCGTAATAAGTACAGATTTTTGGAAATGCTAGCCCCCCTTTATCAACCTCCAATTGCAACACTTCAAGTTTCACCCTAGGAGCCTTCTTAGCCCATATAAAGTTCCTGAATAAAGAGTCTATTTCTTTTTTAAATAGATGGCTAGCATACTATACCCCCAAGACCCTGAGTAAACGATATCCAGATGTGGAAAATAGATGCTTTCGTTGTCAGGCCGAGGAGGAAGGAAATTGGCTTCACATTTTTTACACCTGTCCTAATCTTAACCCCTTGTGTGCCACGCCCTTTCCCCACCCTGTGCCGGCCGTTGCATTAGCGGGCGGGGTTTATGACGAGCTGGACTCGTCATGGGCACAGCGCAACCGCGGCCCATGACGAGTCCAGCTCGTCATGGGCACAGAAGGGGTTAATGAATTCTGGGGAAATATCTTTACAGCTATAAGTCAGGCCCTCCAAAAGCCGGTAGATCCAGAAGTCGAAATTGCTTTATTCGGAATCTCCAGAGTTAAACCAGGATTGACCAAACATGAAGAAGTATATGTAATGATTTGTTCAGTGATGGCACGTTCCTTAATTCTTCAAAATTGGAGGTCGCTAGAGATCCCCTCTTTTATGAAATGGGTCAATAAAATGAAGCGTACGAGGAGATTTGAGGAAGCGTATGCTATGAGGGTGGGAGCAACAAGTACATTTCTTAAGATCTGGCAGTTATTTGACAATGGTACTATGTACACTCTTTAAGTAGACTCCTTCCAGCATTCAATATTTTAAAACATTGCTTCACTGTAGTAAAAGAACTTCTATGTATAGGACTAGCATGAAAGAGGGTTTAAGGTTTTACGATAATGCAACTATGGATGTTATTTAGCACTGTGTATTGATTTAACAGGGAGTTTCTATTATGCAGCAAATATTGTTATAAAACTCATCTGTATTATATTGCGATATTTTTTGTAAGTATTATGTTTTATGGTCTCAGGTGGTAGATTATAAGGATTATGATTGATTTGTATATGGAGAATTTTTTCCTGATTGTTTGTTACCATTCCTGTTCTGCTCAATAAAAAAGGGAAAAAAAAAAAAAAAAGAAATAGAATAGGTTTAAGGAAATATTTAAGAGAATACAACCGTCCAGTGACTGACGTCTCACCTTGTTCCCTTCTTAGAGGAGGAAGATGAGCTGCGACCGGACTTACACCGAAATGAGGTACCAAGAAAGGGGACATGCGTAATGTGAAGCAAGATTTGAAAGTATGTGTGGATAAAAAAAAGACAGGCAGACACTGGACAATATATGGATCATGTCAGAGGGTATAAAATAAAAAATTTGCAAACTGGATATTGGGTATTTATCAAAAATGTCGTTTAAAGTATAGAAGGGGTACTCAACGTTTTACAAACCCAAACTGGTATTGGGTGTCACTAATAGTTCAGTGTTACCTGGGTCGTACTGGGACAAAACAATTGGCCTGAGCATAAAAATAAAAGTGGCCTCTGTTAGCAAACCAGGTAGCTAAAAAAAGTGTCTCACATTTGCAAAGCAGGGCAGTTTTAAACTTTTAAAGAAACACTGTATAGGTGTTTTGCAAGGTTTGGGGACTGCATGCATTTGTGTTTGTTGTAGGTTGTTTGTGGTAATATTAGGAAAATCAACAGTTAAAACCGAACCACCAGACCATAAAACAGGCCCACAAACTGCTAACAATCATTGGCAAAGCCAGTAGTTCTTGTCTAAGCAAGAGCTATTGGCTTTTCCGATATGTGTTAGCCATGTTGTACACCAGCGTGGATGCTGTTCAGCATGGCTAAAAGTTAGTGGGGTACAGAAGAGTGGCGCGGAGTGGAGTGTAGTAAAGTGGAGAAGAGTGGAGTGTTATATAATGGCGTGGAGTGGCGCACAGTGTTGGGGAGTGGAGTGAAGTGGAGTGACATGGAGTGGTGTAGAGTGCCATGGAAGGAGTTGAGTGCTGTAGAGTGAAAGGGCATAGAGTGGAGTATAGTTGAGTGGATAGAGTGTCAAAACGGAGTAGAGTGACATAGAGTGGAGTGACATTGAGTGTCGTGAAGTGGTGTAGAGGTTGTTGTGTGTATTGGAGTAGAGTATTGTACAGTAAAGTAGCTTAGAGGAGAGTAGATTATCATGGAGTGCCATAGAGTGGAGTAGTGTAGGAGAGTGGAATGGCATAGAGTGGAGTGGAGTGGCATAAAGAGGAGTGGAGTGGCATAGAGTGAAGTGTAGTGGCATTTAGTGGAGAAGTGGAGGTGAGTAGAGTGGAGTAGTGTGTCACAGAATAGAGTGGAGTAAAGTGGCATCGAGTGGCATAAAGGGAGTTGCATAGAGCCGAAACAGTGGAGTAGTGTTGTAGAGTGCAGTAGTATGTTGTAGAATGGAATGGCATAGAGTGGAGAAGAGTTTTAGAGAGTGGAGTACAGTTTATTGGAATAGAACATCATAGACTGGAGTATCGTGGAGTGTCGTTGAGTGGAGTAGAGTGGCCTAGAGTGAAGTGGCATAAAGTACAGTGGTGCAGAGAAGAATGGTATAGAGTAGAGTGCAATGTTTATGAGTAAAGTGGTGTAGAGTGCAGTGACATAGAGTAGAGTGGCATAGAGTGCAGTGGCATAGATGATAGAAAGTGCCATCTTTCTTGCATGGTATGCCCCCACTTTTTGCAGAATTGCTGAATGTACTTTGATTGAGTGTGCCCTGGACTCCTGCCAAGCAGGTGCCCAGGGCCTATGTTCCTTCCCTAAAACAAACCAAACCCAAATTGGCAAACCCTGGCCACATGTCAGCCCCTAGTAAATGGTACCCTAAGTACCCAGGGCTTTGTGACCAAGGAAGGCCTCTAAGAGCTGCAGCACACCTTGTGCCACCCTTAGAGGCCCTGTACCCTTACACACACACACACACTGCCTTTGCAGGCTGAGTGTTAGGGTGCAAGACAAAAACAAAGTCGACATGGCACACATCCCTGTGTGCCATGCCCATCACCTACACTGCCATGGCATACATCAGTCACCCCTCTAGCTGGTTGCCTTATGCCAATGGTGTGGGCACGGGAGCAGGAGCCCTGTGCCCCTACAGTGCCCAGGTCCATTCCTGAGCCCTGTAAGTGCAGTGCTGCCATTTAAGAGTACATGGTGCTCCACAGCACCATAATGGCAACACTATAGACTGAGAAGTTTGGTATCAAACTTCTCAGCACATTAAACCCACACTTATGCCAGTGTGGGATTTAATGTACCCAGCACCCCAGAGGGCATCTTAGAGGTGCCCCCTTAAACCTAACCTACAAATCCACGTCTGCTCTGAGGCTGCCTAGGCTGCCACCCAGCAGACATGTTGCTGGACCCCTGGGTAGGAGAGCCCCTGCTCTCCTGGTCCTGCAACAATGCACATCCTGGGCGAGGTGCTAAATCTCCTCCCCCAGGATGGGCAGGGGGAAGCTTCAAAGGCATGCCGCCTCTGTGAGCTTCCCCAGGCCCCTGCAACCCCCCACTCTGGCGGGTAGCTTTGGCCGGAAACCCAAAATAAGGACAGGGGATGTGCCAGCCTGCCAACCCCACCCCTCAGGTGGGGGAGGCGAGGTGAAGCACATCTCCGGGCTCTCGCCATCTTGAAGATAGGGAGCCCTACCCTATCAGGACTAGGCTACTGCCCCCCTCCCACAGGAAAGAGGCAGGATAGGGGGTGTACCCACCCCAGGACGGGGACCCATTGGTCCCTGCCCTTCACCTACCTGTAACGCCCCTAAACCTAGTATTTAGGGGCACCCTGAACCTTCCTTCCCCAGATTCCAGATTCAAAACTACAAAGAGCGAGAAGAAAGAAGATCTGCCCTGCAGCTGCTGAAAAGAGGAAGACACCAACTGCTTTGGCCCCAACTCTACCGGCCTGTTGACCCTCGAACCTGCTCCTGCTCCAGCCCGGCACCTCTTGTGGTGAACAACCTCACCAACCCCGGAGGACCTGGCTACCTTTTGGCTCTAAGCCCCTGGGACTCCCATGAGTAGAGGCTCTACTCGAAAACCTATCTCTAATCCCTGGCAGCAGCCCGGAACCGCGAACCCAGCACACTCTGCACCAGCCAAGCCTGGCCAGTGCCGGAGTGAACAAAGATCCTGAGGACGACCCCACGGCGACTGTGACCCCGAGTCCGGCACCCAAGGACCTCCCTCGACACTCCTGAAGAAGCCTCAGAACGAGGTGCCCCCCCCAACCGCGATCAACAGAGGGTAAGATTTCCCGACACCTAAAGGCACCCCTGCACGCGGCACCCCACGTCCCCTTGTGCCCAATCCCGGGGTACCTACCTATCCTCCAACTACCCAACTTACCTCTCGAAGTGGTGGTGGCACCTGAAGAGTCCTCGTCCCTGAGCTTGCAGTCTTTTTCCAAACCGGAGATTTCCCATTGAAATCCATTGAGAGCCCGAAGGCTCAAAAGCCCTCTGCACCCTGCCGCCCGAGTGGCCTGGGCAGTGAAAACTATACACCTACCTACTTCCCCACTTGCCCTGAGTAAGTGACCAGGAGCCCAGCTCCCACAGCCGCGTGGCTTGCCAGACAGCAGCCACCAAACAAGGCCCCCCTATCCCTCATAGGATAACATTGGGCCTAACTCTCTCTGCACCCGGCCGTCCTAGAGCCGCTGAGGGTGAACCAACTGTACCTACCTGACCCTGGGAGATCCCTGAGTCTGTGCCCAGAACCTCAACTCTGCCAATCGAGTACTTACCCTTAAACCGCAAACTCTATTTTCCTCATAGGGTAACATTGACTGGCTTTTTCCTGAAATTTCTTCTAAGTGTGGACTTTTCAAATCTTCAAATGTTCACCAAAAATCAGCCGAGTGACAAAAACGAATTTACTCACCTGCTCTTAGGTGATCTCCCAGTGCTGGATCTTGGTGCCCAGCACTGACTCTGAAAAATACCCACAACTGTACTTACCCTTAACTCAATTTTCTTCCATAGGAAACCATTTTTCTGTGAAATTTCTTCTAAGTGTCAATTTCTGCAATCTTTAAATATTCTTCAAAAATCGTATAATATCTGAAAACGTAATTACTTACCTGTTTTGGATAAAGGTCTCAGTACTGAGTCTAGGCACCCAGTACTGGATTACAAAAGTAACGAGAACATACTGTACCTATAACCTGAATTTTCTTCCGTAGGGAATCATTGACTGTTTTCGCTGAAATATTTTCGAAGTGTCAACTTTTAAAATAGCTAAATATTAGTTAAAAATCATTACAGTACTTAAGTCGACTTTCATCACTTGATTCTGAGAACTGACCCAGGACTGAATCTAGGATCCAGTCCTGGAATTACAAAAGTAATCTAAAAAGTAATCTGTTGCAAATAACTTGAATATACCATTGAGCTCAATGTATTGTTGTGTTTAGAAATAGAGTTGCCTACTGCAACCACTTGTAACTGTTTACTAAAGTCTATTGCATATACAAAAGTATTTATATGAAACATCTCCTGTCGAGAAAGTATATTTTAAATCCAAGTGTTGGTTCTAAAATAAAACAAGCATATATTTTTTATATATAAACCATTGGCCTAGAGTTCAGTTATTGAGTGTGTGGAACCATTTGCTGACTGAGTGTGTACAACAAATGCTTTACACTGTCCTCTGATACTGCCTTACTGCTCGACCAAGCTACCACTTTAGAGAGTAAGGTTATATCTAACTTTAACCTCTGTTAAACCCTGGGGGTCTGTGGACACTGTACACCCTGTACCTATTAAGGAACAGTATATATAGAGCCACTTTCTCACATTGGTGGATCAGCGGTGGGATACAAACTTGCATTTGTTGGACTACTTGGTTACCATCTGATCACACGACAGAACTCTTAAAAATTGCCTTTAGAATTCTGATTGGTCTTTTCCAAAATTACTAAAAGTCTTGCTAGGGCCTTGCTTAAGTCCCATTAGAATTTTAGAAAAATAAAAGTCACTATAGTCAGGTTAGAGGGTTAGAACTGTCAGGTTAGAATGTCTCAAACAAACCCAGCTGTTAGTGATAATAATAATAACATGGACCTGGTGGAGGAGCTCGACCTCACACCTTACTTACACTTGTCTTTCAAGGAATTGAGGTCCTTATGCAAACTTAAAAATTTACCAATGGGCCTGCATCCAACCAAACTAGGGCTCCAGGAGCTCTTGGCTGAGTATGCTAAGGACCACCAATCTGAACATGGTGATGGCCAGTCAGATGAGGAAAGGGAAGCAGAGGAGGTTGACAATAACCCCCCCATGCTATTCCCTAGGGAGGAGAGGGCACCCATACCCTCCAATCCAAGGACTAGCATCTGGGCACCTAGAGACTACACAGGTGGCTCTGGTACCAGAGAGAACACTGGGGAACCCACCAGTGAAGAGGACAGCCTTGTGAGGCTTTCCAAAAGATTAGAGCTAGAGTCCAGGCTCCTGGCTCTAGAAAAAGAAAGGAGAGAGATGGGTTTAGCACCCATCATTGGTGGCAGCAGTAATAAAAATAAGGATAGGGAGGAAACTTCTGACCTTAAAATCCCCAAAGGGATTGTCCCTAAATTTGAGGAAGGTGATGATATCACCAAATGGTTCACAGCCTTTGAGAGGGCTTGTGATATCAGAAAAGTAAAGAAACCTCTCTGGGGGCACTCCTGTAGGAACTGTTCTCTGGTAACTGCAGAGACAGGCTTCTGACCCTTTGTGGGCCAGAGGCAGGATCCTATGACCTCATGAAGAGAGCTCTGATTGAGGGATTTGGATTCACCACTGAGGAGTATAGAATTAGATTCAGGGGGGCTCACAAAACCCAGACCCAGTCCTGGATTGATTTTGTAGACTTCTCAGTGAATACACTGGATGGTTGGTTAGCTGGACATGGTGTGCAGGATTTTACTGGATTGTATAATTTATTCATGAAGGAACATATATTGAGTAACTGCACAAATGAAAAGTTGCATCAGCATTTGGTAGACCTAGGTCTAATTTCTCCCCAAGAATTGGGAAAGAAGGCAGACCACTGGGTCAAGACTAGGGTGACCAAGACAACCACTGGGGGTGACCAAAAGAAAGTGGTCCCAAAACCTCCCCAGGGGAAAGGTGGTGAGAATCCCCAAGATAAAAAGTCTGAGTCTTCCAAAGGGCCCCAAAAACCTGTTCCGGTGGGTGGGACCCAAATTACTCCCTATGTGCCCCAATCATATAGGGGGAAGAACTTTGATCCCTTAAAGGCCTGGTGTAATACCTGCAAGAAGCAAGGACACCTAACTGTAGCTTGCCCCCAAAACAAAGCCCCTAAGGCACCCAGTACAGCTACTCCTGGGGCAGCAAGCATACAAATGGGGTCAGAGGTGTACCCTGAGCAAATCTGGGAACACACTGAAGCAAGTCTAGTCTCCTTGGGAGAAGTGGAGTTTGCCACTGTAGCTGTGTGGCCCCCCAACTTAAAGAAATACTTACAATACCCCTGGGTGAATGGAACTAGGGTAGAAGCTCTGAGGGATACAGGTGCCAGTGTCACTATGGTGAAAGACACACTGGTTTCCCCTGAGCAACACTTGATTGGTAAGTCTTACCCAGTCACCAACGCTGACAGTGTCACCACTAGTCATCCCATGGCCATGGTAACATTAGGCTGGGGGGGGGGTTACTGGCCTGAAACAGGTAGTGGTCTCTCCAAAGTTGCCAGCTGCCTGTCTGCTTGGAAATGATCTGGAAACCTCAACCTGGGCTGAGGTTGAACTAAAGGCCCATGCAGCCATGCTGGGCATCCCTGAATTGGTGTGTGTGCAAACCAGAGCACATAGCAAGAGGAAGGGTGAAAAAGTAGGTCTGGAGCCTGAAATAATGGCCCAGCCAACCAAGAGAAAAGGAAAGAAGACTGGAGAACCAGCTTCTACACAGCAAAACAATCAGGACCCCTCTCCCCAGGGAGAGGATGTGGATTCCCCTGAGGGAACTGAGTCCATGGAGCTTGACCCTTACCAGGTTGAACTCTTGGGCCCAGGGGGACCCTCTAGGGAAGAGCTGTGCCAGGGTCAGCGAGACTGTCCCACTCTTGAAAGCCTGAGGCAGCAAGCTGTTTCAGAAGCAAGGGGAAATGTCAGTGGTACTCACAGAGCTTATTGGGAAGAGGGATTGCTGTATGCTGTGGCAAGAAACCCCACTCCTGGAGCCACCAGGAGGGTGGTAGTGCCACAGAAGTACAGAGAGTTCCTCCTAACTTTGGCTCATGACATCCCCCTAGCTGGACATCTGGGGCAATCCAAAACTTGGGAAAGGCTAGTGAGTCACTTTTACTGGCCCCAGATGCACCAAAAGGTGAAGGAGTTTGTCAGCTCCTGTGTCACCTGTCAAGCCAGTGGCAAGACAGGTGGCCACCCAAAGGCCCCCCTCATCTCACTACCAGTGGTGGGGTCCCCTTTGAAAGGGTAGGAGTGGACATTGTGGGTCCACTTGAACCTCCCACAGCCTCAGGGAACAAATTTATTCTAGTGGTAGTGGATCATGCCACTAGGTACCCTGAAGCAATTCCACTTAGGACTACTACAGCTCCTGCAGTAGCCAAGGCCCTCCTGGGTGTCTTCACCAGGGTGGGTTTTCCTAAGGAGGTGGTTTCAGACAGAGGTTCCAACTTCATGTCTGCTTACCTAACACACATGTGGAAGGAGTGTGGGGTGCAGTATAAATTTAGTACCCCCTACCACCCACAAACCAATGGCCTTGTTGAGAGATTCAACAAGACATTGAAAGGTATGATCATGGGGCTCCCTGTAAAACTCAAAAGGAGATGGGATGTCCTGTTACCATGCCTGCTTTTCGCTTACAGGGAAGTACCACAGAAGGGAGTAGGTTTCTCACCCTTTGAACTTCTGTTTGGTCATCCTGTAAGGGGACCACTTTGTCTTGTAAAAGAGGGCTGGGAGAGGCCTCTTCAAGAACCCAAACAAGACATAGTGGACTATGTGTTTGGCCTAATGTCCAGAATGGCTGAGTACATGGAAAAAGCATCCAAGAACCTTGAGGCCAGCCAGGAGCTCCAGAAGCACTGGTATGACCAAAAAGCTGCACTGGTTGAATTTCAACCTGGGCAACAGGTGTGGGTTTTGGAGCCAGTGGCACCAAGGGCTCTCCAAGATAAATGGAGTGGCCCTTACCCTATCCTAGAAAGAAAGAGTGAGGTCACCTATCTAGTTGACCTGGGAACTAGCAGGACACCCAAGAGGGTCATCCATGTGAACCGCCAAAAGCTCTACAACGACAGGGCTGACATCACCATGCTGATGGTGACTGATGAGGAGCAGGAAGCAGAGAGTGAACCTCTCCCTGACCTCCTCTCCTACAGCCCAAAGGATGGGTCAGTAGATGGTGTGATCTTCTCAGACACCCTCTCTGCCCAACAGCAAACTGACTGCAAGCAAGTCTTGCAGCAGTATGCTAGCCTCTTCTCTCTGACCCCTGGTCTGACAAACTGGTGTACCCATGATGTGGACACTGGTGACAGTGCACCTGTCAAAAACAAAATCTATCGACAGTCAGACCAAGTCAAGGAGAGCATCAAAGCTGAGGTCAGCAAGATGCTGGAGTTAGGGGTCATTGAACCCTCTGAGAGCCCCTGGGCCAGCCCAGTGGTTCTAGTCCCCAAACCTCATCAACAGGGTGAAAAGAGAGAGATGAGGTTCTGTGTGGACTATAGAGGGCTCAACTCTGTCACTAAGACAGATGCTCACCCTATCCCAAGAGCAGATGAACTGATAGATAAATTAGGGGCTGCCCAATTCCTCAGTACCTTTGACTTAACTGCAGGGTACTGGCAGATTGGCATGGCCCCAGGAGCAAAAGAAAAGACAGCATTCTCCACCCCTGATGGGCATTACCAGTTTACTGTGATGCCCTTTGGGTTAAAGAATGCCCCTGTCACTTTCCAGAGGCTGGTGAACCATGTCCTGGCTGGGCTGGAGTCCTTTAGTGCAGCTTATCTTGATGATATTGCTGTCTTTAGCTCCACCTGGCAGGATCACCTGATCCACCTTGGAAAAGTTTTAGAGGCGCTGCACAATGCAGGCCTCACTATCAAGGCATCCAAATGCCAGATAGGGCAGGGCACTGTGGTGTACTTGGGCCACCTTGTATGTGGAGGCCAGGTACAGCCCTTACAACCTAAGATCCAGGCCATCATGGACTGGATAGCTCCAACAACCCAGACCCAAGTCAGGGCATTCCTTGGCTTGACTGGGTACCACAGGAGGTTTGTGAAGGGGTATGGGTCCATTGTGACCCCCCTCACAGAACTCACCTCCAAGAAAATGCCCTAGAAGGTGAACTGGACAGTTAGTTGCTGTTAGAAATGGGGGTCTCTAGTTGGCAATGGCTGGCCACTGTACAAGTAGGGACCCTTCTTCCTAAGTCAGAGTAAGCAGCCTACACCCTTTGACAACCCCTGCTCAACCCTGTGGTAACGTAGCACGAGCAGCTAGGCTTATCTCAGAGGCAGTGTGTTAAGCATTTATGACCATACACAGTAATATAATGAGGAACACTACAAACGGACACCACTCAAGTAGTTATGAAAAATAAGAATTTTTATATAGACTTAATCACAAGACCAATAACAGTAAAAATCCACAATACGATAAAAATAGAATTACTTTAGAAATGCTGCAAAAATAGTTCAAGGTGCACAAAATGATGTTCAGTTCAATGCAGTGGTCTCTGCGACCCTTTTACTCACAAAGTATCTGGTTCCTGGAGCAAAGCAACAAAAATGTCGCTAAGGAGCTGTATCGATAAATTTCCTCACGCTAACCAGCGATGCGTTGAATCCTTACCGCAAGGGAGGATGATGCGCTGGGTCGCGGGCAGGACAAAGCGACAAACTTCTTCACGCTAAGCCGGTGATGCGATGAAATCCTTGCCGCGAAGGGAGGATGACGCACCGGGCCTGTTGCGTGTGCGATCGTGCTGCGATGACGAAAATGGCGCTTCGCGAGGGAGCGATGATCCAGATGCGATGCGGGGAAAATGGCGAACGCTCTGCGTCCGCGCTGCGATGATCCTGTTGCGATGATTTTCAGATAGCGGGCGTTTTCAGGCCCGCTGACAAATGATGCGATCTTCTTGGGGATAGCGAGCACTCGGCGACAGGGGAGCGGCGATTTTCCTCACGCTCACCTGCTGCAGCGGCTCGCTAACGGGGGTTAGCGACGATTTTCAGCGCTCTCTTCTCAGCAGTAGAAATAGAGGCCCTGGAACACACAGGGGCCTCACCTGCAGATAGTAATCCTCGCTGGGAGGAAACAGGAGGCTGATGGTGGAGTCTGATGTGCCTGAGACTCCAGCAGGAGGCTAGCTCTCTTCTAGCCCTTGGGTGATTGCTGTAGCAAAAATAAAAGTCCAATCAAAGTTCTTTTCCTCTTCTTGAAGTCCAGTAGTAGCAGCTGCAGGCCAGTCCCAGAAACAGCACACAAGGCACAAGGACAGTCCTTCTCTTGCAGATTCCTGTAGCCACACGGACAGAGGTTCTTCTTGTTATCCAGGAGCAATACAATTTGTAGGGGTTTGTGCACAAATATTTATACCCCCAAAGTCTTTGTTCTTAGGGGTCCCAAGTCTCTGAACCCAGCCAGAACCAGTTCTGCCCAGCCCTGGAGCACTTTGTTGATCAGGCTGCATCCTTCCTTTCAGAAAGAGGGGGTCTGCCTCAGACGCACAGTGGGAGGTGGAGCCAGCGTTCACCTTGCCAGGCACAGTCCTATTCAAGTGCAGGAGCTATCCCTCCCCTCACACCAAGGCAGGTCGCTCTATTCAACCCAGGTCTGACTCAGCCTGCCCTGTCCCTCCAAAACCAGACAGCCAATACACATCATAGCAGAGCAAACTGGGAGGCTTAGGCAAGAAAGTACCTATACTCTAAAAGTGGTAGTTTCAAACACAGAATATAAAAATAACCTTCACTAAAAGATGTATTTTAATATTCTGAGCTCAGGCATACTAGATTCGTTTTTCTACCATGTTCTGTGGGTCAGTTAGGACTATAGAATGTAATAGCCCAGACCTCCCATTCTGGCCTATGGAGAACAGGTAGCCTTACAGTAGTGAAAAACGAAATGGGGTGTAATTCACTACTAGGACATGCTACATACATCAGGGCATGTCCTACCTTACACATACAATGTGCCCTATTATAAGGGGGGCTTACAAGATGCCAAGGGAAGGTTTAGGGGCTGGGAAGTGGGTGCACTTCACAGCCAAGATGGCAGTTCTGGACTGCACGCAGACACTGCAGTGGCAGGTCTGAGACACACTTTACAAGCTGCTTCTGTGGGTGGCACAAACCAGTGCTGCAGGCCCACCAGCAGCATTCGGTTTACCAGCCCTGTGCACACACAGGCCACGCTACTAGGGACTAACAGGTAAACCCAATAAGCCAATCATGGATGTACCAATTCATATGTCATCTTTACAAAGGGAGCATTCGCGCTGTGGCACTGAATGGCAGTGGCACAGCGCCCAGAGCATCTATAACCAGCAAAAACAGAGGAGACACAGCGAAAAAATGGAAGGGAGACTCACGCCAATGGTGCCAGGTCTAACACACGTCCCCTCCAGCTGAAATGTGGGGAGAACTACCCATCCCCTGGGAGGTTCTCATCACTAAGGCGGAAAAATCTGGACAGACCATCAGCATTGGCGTGTTCTGTACCAGGGCGGTGTTCCACCGTAAAGTCCATACCCTGTAGGGAAATGGACCACCTTAACAACTTGGGATTCTCACCCCTCATCTGCATTAACCACCTGAGGGGCCTGTGGCCGGTCTGAACCCGGAAGTGAGTCCCAAACAGGTATGGTCTCAGCTTCTTCAGCGCCCAGACCACAGCAAATGCCTCTCGCTCGATCGCACTCCACCTCTGTTCCCGTGGAAGTAACCTCCTACTGATGAAGGCTACAGGTTGGTCTAGTCCCTCCTCATTCATCTGTGACAGAACAGCCCCCACCCCATGCTCTGAAGCGTCTGTCTGGACAATAAATTCCTTAGCAAAGTTGGGCGCCTGGAGTACGGGTGCTGTACACATGGCAGTCTTGAGAGCATCAAAAGCTTTCTGACAGGTGTCAGTCCAGTTCACAATCTTGGGCTGCTTCTTGGAAGTCAGCTCAGTCAAGGGGGCAACAATGCTGCCATACCCCTTGACAAACCTCCTGTAATAACCCGTGAGTCCTAAGAAGGCCCTCATCTGGGTCTGGGTCCTGGGGGGCTCCCAAGCCAGGATGGTCTCAATCTTGGGCTGTAGAGGGGCCACCTGGCAACTCCCTACCTGGTGTCCTAAGTACACCACCGAACCCTGCCCAATCTGGCACTTACTGGCCTTGATTGTGAGGCCTGCTCTGCGCAGCGCTATCAACACTTCCCAGAGGTGGCGTAAGTGGCCCTCCCATGAGGAACTAAATACGGCAATGTCGTCCAGGTAGGCGGCACTGAAATCCTCCAGCCCAGCCAACACCTGGTTGACCAACCTCTGAAAGGTGGCAGGGGCATTCTTCATCCCAAAGGGCATCACACGGCATCACACGGAACTGGGAGTGCCCATCGGGGGTGGAGAATGCGGACCTCTCCTTTGCCCCATCAGTTAAGGCGATCTGCCAGTACCCAGACGTTAGATCAAACGTGCTGAGGTACCGGGCAGCCCCCAACCGATCTATGAGCTCATCAGCTCTGGGGATGGGGTGCGCGTCGTGACCGAATTGAGACCTCGGTAGTCCACACAGAACCTAAGTTCTGGCATGTCACCAGGCGCTGCAGCCTTTGGCACCAAGACCACGGGGCTGGACCAAGGGCTGCTAGAGGACTCAATCACCCCCAGGGCAAACATTTTGGAGACCTCCTCCTTAATGCAGGCCCTTACCCTGTCGGTCACCCTGTAAGCCTTGTGCTTGACAGGAGGACTGTCCCCGGTGTCTACCTCATGGACGCACCAGTCAGTGACACCAGGTACCAGGGAAAATAAATCTGGGAATTGCCCCAACAGCTGGTGGCAATCTCTCTGCTGTTCTGGGGTCAGTGTGGTGGAGAGGACCACACCCTCCACTGAGCCATCCTTCTCTCCCGCACACAGGAGGTCAGGAAGAGGCTCACTCTCCTCCTCCATCCCTGCATCTGTGGCAAGAAGCATGCCCACTTCAGACCTCGCAAAGTGGGGCTTTAGGCGATTCACATGCAGGACCCGCAGGGGGTTCCTGGGAGATTTAAAGTCCACCAAATAGGTAACTTGACTTTTTCGCTCCACCACCTCGAATGGACCGGTCCACTTATCTTGGAGCGCACAGGGCTCCACTGGGGCCAGTACCCAAACCTTTTGACCAGGTTGAAACTCGACCAGAGTGGCATTCTGGTCATGCCAACGTTTCATCTCCTCCTGGCTGGCTTCCAGATTTGCCTCAGCAATGTTTCTGAAACGCCGAGTTTGGTTCCTGAAGGCCAGGATGTAGCTAAACACATCCTGGGGAGGTTTCCTGGGAGATTGCTCCCAGCCTTCCTTGACCAAACTCAGAGGCCCTCTTACCGGATGGCCATAGAGCAGTTCAAAGGGGCTGAACCCTAAGGACTTCTGTGGCACTTCACGGTATGCAAACAACAGGCATGGCAAGAGGACGTCCCACTTACGCCTCAGGGGCTCCTCTAGGCCCATGATCATGCCCTTCAAGGTCCGGTTGAATCTCTCAACCAGACCGTTACCCTGGGGGTGGTAAAGAGTGGTGAACTTGTAAGTCACCCCACACTCCTTTCACAGAGACTTCATATACTGGGAGATGAAGTTGGTCCCCCTGTCGCTCACCACCTCTCTGGGGAACCCCACACGGGAGAAGATCCCCATCAGTGCACGTCCCACCACGGGGGCCGTCACTGTCCTGAGCGGGATGGCTTCAGGGTACCGGGTGGCATGGTCCACCAAGACCAGGATGTACCTGTTGCCCATGGCTGTCTTGGGGTCCAGAGGCCCCACAATGTCAATGCCCACTCGCTCGAATGGGGTGCTAACAACTGGGAAGGGTTGGAGTGGGGCTTTGATCTTCCCCCCACTCTTCCCACTTGCCTGGCAAGTCTCACAGGTCCTACAATACGTATCTGAACTCTTGCGCATCTGGGGCCAATAAAAGTGGGTGACCAGCCTTTCAAAGGTCTTGGTCTGCCCCAGATGTCCTGCCAATGGAATGTCATGAGCCAACCCCAGTAGGAAGGTTCTGAAGCACTCGGGTACCACCAGCACACGGGCTGACCCCGGCTCAGCAACCTTAGGCTCGCTATACAGGAGACTGTTCTCCCAATAAATCAGATGTGAACCGGACATATTACCTGCTGCCTGGGCTGCAGCCTGTTCCGCATACCCTCAAGAGAGGGGCAAGTTCTCTGCTGTTCACAAAACTCCTCCCTGGTGGGCCCCCCTTCCTGCTGCCACTGGGTCAGCTCAGGCAGGTCCCCCAGGTCGGTACTCTGCTCCCTGGTAGGCTCCAGGGCATCCCCCTCAGGGTCTGCTCCCTCCTGGGCCGTGGGAACCAAGGGGGCCGGTTTCCCGCGCCCCCTGCCATCTCCCTCTAAGGCAGGGACCTGGGCCATATTCTCAGGCTCCAGGTCTTTCTCAACACTCTCTTTGGCTGCCATGGACCGAGTGGTAGCACATGCCCACTCAGGCAGTCCCAACATTTGCAAGTGAGCTCTCCTCTCCACTGTAGCCCACGGTGAGTTCTCTAAATCATTGCCCAACAGACATTCCACAGGCATGGCGGGCCTCACAGCCACCTGAAGAGTTCCTGAGACCCCCCCCCCCACTCAAAGGGAACCTGAGCCACCTCACATTGGCTCTCGGTGTTGTCTGCAGACACTACTGGGTAGAATGCGTGGGGCACAACCTGCTCTTTGGACACCAACCGGGAGCTGACAGCGGTTACACTGGCTCCTGTGTCCCTCAGAGCCTCCACTCTATGGCCATTGATGGTTACCCACTGCCTGTATTTTTTAGTGTTATCAGGCAGTGCAGGCTTAGGAACCATTTCAAAGTCTCCTAGTGAGACAAGGGTCAACTCTACGGGGTCCCACCCACCGGGGGCACCCATCTCCTCCTCCCCCAGGGCTACACTAGCAAGCTGGCGGGGCGGTGCACGGGGTGGTGCAGGAGCATCCTTTTGGGGACACTGGGGGTCATAGTATCTGTGGCCCACCTGGCCACACTTAAAACAAGTAGGGGGCCTCCTTGGAACAGGATTACCTGTTGGAGGCACTGGCTTCTTATCTGGGGGAGGCTGGGATACCACCACCTGGTTCCCTTGGGAATTATCTTGGGGCCCTCGGTGGAACTCCCTTGGTTTACCCCTGTCCCCCCCACCTCTCTGCTGGGGACCCTGCCCACTTTTGGCAAAGTCTCCCACTGGACCCTTGCGAACCCGGGTGCTCACCCAGCGGTCCGCCTCCTCAGCAAGCTTCCTAGGGTTAGTCAGCTTGCAATCTATCAGATGCTGGCGTAGCTCAGGAAAACAGTTACTAGAAAAATGCTCCCATGCAATCAAGTCATACAGTTGCTCAAAAGTTTCTACTTTGCTGCCTTTTACCCAGCGCTCCATTGCTCTGCCAAAAAAAGACACATATTCTACCCACGTGGTACCCTCTATCTTTTTGCAAGTTCTAAATCTCTGCCTGTACATTTCAGGGGTCAAACCATAGCGGGTAATCAAAGCTTCCTTCATGTGGGCATAAATCATCCTACTTTCTGGGGGTAGGTCCAACAAGGTATCCCTCCCCTCACTCACAAAGCGTCCCCACAACCCCGCTCCCCAATCCTTCTCAGGGACCCGGTGGGACACCATAGCTAATTCATAAGCGGCAAACCATTGCCCAATATCCTCACTTTTATGAAAATCCTTAATAACATCTTTAGGGATATATACTCTACTCTCAGTATGCACTACTGGTATGCTGCCACCAGAGGGGGAGATCTCAATACTCTTGGCCTTAATCTCCAATTCCCTCAAAATTCTCTCATGTTCAAATTTCATCTTCATTATCTCAACTTCCAACTTCTTATTCTCTAGGTCCTTCTGACCATCCAATTTAAGCTTGGCCATCTCCATATTATGCCGCCTATCTCTTTCCCTGTCCTCCATCTCTTCTGGAGTCAGGCCCCTTGAGGACACACTAGTGCCCGGGCTGGAAACTGCTTTATCCCCTACCAAATCTACAATTTCGTCCTGCTGCTCTCCTGCATTCTCCCCCCCCTCCACAGGCTCTTCCACATTCCTAGGGGCATCCCTGGCTTCTAACCAGGCCTTCAGCGCCTTGTAATACTCTTCCCTTCTAGTGAGACCTGTGATAGGGACTGTGAAGCGTTGGCAAAAATATTTGAGCTGCTTGGCATTGTAGGTGTCTAATTTCTCTTCTTCCCAGGAGAGATCCTCAGAGGCATTGGATCTGGGCTTGCCCATTGTGGCAATAACTGGCAATAACGATCAAAAATAGAATCAAAAAATCTCAACAACGTACGTGGTTATGTTATCGTCTGCACTCACTAGTAGTGTACACTCTAATTACTGTATGCAATCATAAATGCAAGTCCAGATCCTCACCGCTGACCACCAATGTTAGAAATGGGGGTCTCTAGTTGGCAATGGCTGGCCACTGTCCAAGTAGGGACCCTTCTTCCTAAGTCAGAGTAAGCAGCCTACACCCTTTGACAACCCCTGCTCAACCCTGTGGTAACGTAGCACGAGCAGCTAGGCTTATCTCAGAGGCAGTGTGTTAAGCATTTATGACCATACACAGTAATATAATGAGGAACACTACAAACGGACACCACTCAAGTAGTTATGAAAAATAAGAATTTTTATATAGACTTAATCACAAGACCAATAACAGTAAAAATCCACAATACGATAAAAATATAATTACTTTAGAAATGCTGCAAAAATAGTTCAAGGTGCACAAAATGATGTTCAGTTCAATGCAGTGGTCTCTGCGACCCTTTTACTCACAAAGGGCCTCATGTAGGTAGCCAAATACCGGTCGGTAACGGCCGATTTTCGGTAATTATACCGTTACCGACCGGTATTTTGGCCATTGGTATGTAGGGGTACAAATTTTGCTTTTGGAATTTACCGAATCGGTAAAATTACCGATTCGGTAAAAATACCGAATCGGTAATGTTACCGAATCGGTAACTTTTCCGAATCGGTAATTTTACCGATTCGGTAAATTCCGAAAGCAAAATCGAGATGTAGGGGGAGTGTGTGTGTGTGTTTAAGAGTCGGTATTTACCACCAACTTATAGTTGGTGGTAAATAATGAATGTATGTGTAAATGCATTTGTACGCGCGTAGCAGTGTGCAATGTGGCATACATACATGCCCTTAGGGCATGTATGTGTGCCACATGTGCACACATGGCCGAATCAGGGGTGCAACAGGGTGTCAATGTGACACCCTGCCACCCTTGTATGTGTTCCCCCCATTACCGAATCGGTATTTACCGATTCGGTAATGAGGCATACCTTCCCCTCAATGGGAAGGTATGCCTCATTACCGAATCGGTAAATACCGATTCGGTAATTACCGACTAGTAACGATTCGGTAAAAAATACCGACTCATTACCTACATACCAGTTACCACTTCTAAAATACCGATTCGGTATCGTTCGGTATTTTAGAAGTGGTAACTGGTATGCTACCTACATGAGGCCCAAAGTATCTGGTTCCTGGAGCAAAGCAACAAAAATGTCGCTAAGGAGCTGTATCGATAAATTTCCTCACGCTAACCAGCGATGCGTTGAATCCTTACCGCAAGGGAGGATGATGCGCTGGGTCGCGGGCAGGACAAAGCGACAAACTTCTTCACGCTAAGCCGGTGATGCGATGAAATCCTTGCCGTGAAGGGAGGATGACGCACCGGGCCTGTTGCGTGTGCGATCGTGCTGCGATGACGAAAATGGCGCTCCGCGAGGGAGCGACGATCCGGATGCGATGCGGGGAAAATGGCGAACGCTCTGCGTCCGCGCTGTGATGATCCTGTTGCGATGATTTTCAGATAGCGGGCGTTTTCGGGACCGCTGACAAATGATGCGATCTTCTTGGGGATAGCGAGCACTCGGCGACAGCGGAGCGGCGATTTTCCTCACGCTCACCTGCTGCAGAGGCTCGCTAACGGGGGTTAGCGACGATTTTCAGCGCTCTCTTCTCAGCAGTAGAAATAGAGGCCCTGGAACACACAGGGGCCTCACCTGTAGATAGTAATCCTCGCTGGGAGGAAACAGGAGGCTGATGGTGGAGTCTGATGTGCCTGAGACTCCAGCAGGAGGCTAGCTCTCTTCTAGCCCTTGGGTGATTGCTGTAGCAAAAATAAAAGTCCAATCAAAGTTCTTTTCCTCTTCTTGAAGTCCAGTAGTAGCAGCTGCAGGCCAGTCCCAGAAACAGCACACAAGGCACAAGGACAGTCCTTCTCTTGCAGATTCCTGTAGCCACACGGACAGAGGTTCTTCTTGTTATCCAGGAGCAATACAATTTGTAGGGGTTTGTGCACAAATATTTATACCCCCAAAGTCTTTGTTCTTAGGGGTCCCAAGTCTCTGAACCCAGCCAGAACCAGTTCTGCCCAGCCCTGGAGCACTTTGTTGATCAGGCTGCATCCTTCCTTTCAGAAAGAGGGGGTCTGCCTCAGACGCACAGTGGGAGGTGGAGCCAGCGTTCACCTTGCCAGGCACAGTCCTATTCAAGTGCAGGAGCTACCCCTCCCCTCACACCAAGGCAGGTTGCTCTATTCAACCCAGGTCTGACTCAGCCTGCCCTGTCCCTCCAAAACCAGACAGCCAATACACATCATAGCAGAGCAAACTGGGAGGCTTAGGCAAGAAAGTACCTATACTCTAAAAGTGGTAGTTTCAAACACAGAATATAAAAATAACCTTCACTAAAAGATGTATTTTAATATTCTGAGCTCAGGCATACTAGATTCGTTTTTCTACCATGTTCTGTGGGTCAGTTAGGACTATAGAATGTAATAGCCCAGACCTCCCATTCTGGCCTATGGAGAACAGGTAGCCTTACAGTAGTGAAAAACGAAATGGGGTGTAATTCACTACTAGGACATGCTACATACATCAGGGCATGTCCTACCTTACACATACAATGCGCCCTATTATAAGGGGGGCTTACAAGATGCCAAGGGAAGGTTTAGGGGCTGGGAAGTGGGTGCACTTCACAGCCAAGATGGCAGTTCTGGACTGCACGCAGACACTGCAGTGGCAGGTCTGAGACACACTTTACAAGCTGCTTCTGTGGGTGGCACAAACCAGTGCTGCAGGCCCACCAGCAGCATTCGGTTTACCAGCCCTGGGCACACACAGGCCACGCTACTAGGGACTAACAGGTAAACCCAATAAGCCAATCATGGATGTACCAATTCATATGTCATCTTTACAAAGGGAGCATTCGCGCTGTGGCACTGAATGGCAGTGGCACAGCGCCCAGAGCATCTATAACCAGCAAAAACAGAGGAGACACAGCGAAAAAATGGAAGGGAGACTCACGCCAATGGTGCCAGGTCTAACAGTTGCCAAAAGGCTTTTGACACCCTAAAAGAAGCAATGTGCTCAGCACCAATTCTAAAAGCTCCAGATTATGCCAAGCAGTTCATAGTGCAGACTGATGCCTCTGAGCTAGGGATAGGAGCGGTCCTATCCCAGACCATTGATGAAGGCCAAGACCAACCTGTTGCTTTTTTAAGCCGGAGGCTACTCCCCAGAGAGCAGCGTTGGAGTGCCATTGAGAGGGAGGCCTTTGCTGTGGTTTGGTCCCTGAAGAAGTTGAGGCCATACCTGTTTGGTACTCACTTCCTGGTTCAAACTGACCACAGACCTCTCAGATGGCTAATGCAGATGAAAGGGGAAAATCCAAAACTACTAAGGTGGTCCATCTCCCTACAGGGAATGGACTTTAAAGTGGAACACAGACCGGGGACTGCCCATGCAAATGCAGATGGACTTTCCAGGTTCTTCCACTTGTCCAATGAAGACTCCATAGGACAAGGTTAGTCTCATCACCTTTCGTTTGGGGGGGGGGGGGTTGTGTGAGAAAGTGCCATCTTTCTTGCATGGTATGCCCCCACTTTTTGCTGAATTGCTGAATGTACTTTGATTGAGTGTGCCATGGACTCCTGCCAATCAGGTGCCCAGGGCCTATGTTCCTTCCCTAAAACAAACCAAACCCAAATTGGCAAACCCTGGCCACATGTCAGCCCCTAGTAAATGGTTCCCTAAGTACCCAGGGCTTTGTGACCAAGGAAGGCCTCTAAGAGCTGCAGCACACCTTGTGCCACCCTTAGAGGCCCTGTACCCTTACACACACACACTGCCTTTGCAGGCTGAGTGTTTGGGTGCAAGACAAAAACAAAGTCGACATGGCACACATCCCTGTGTGCCATGCCCATCACCTACACTGCCATGGCATACATCAGTCACCCCTCTAGCTGGTTGCCTTATGCCAATGGTGTGGGCACAGGAGCAGGAGCCCTGTGCCCCTACAGTGCCCAGGTCCATTCCTGAGCCCTGTAAGTGCAGTGCTGCCATTTAAGAGTACATGGTGCTGAGAGCTCGTCAAACACGAGCTCCACAGCACCATAATGGCAACACTAAAGACTGAGAAGTTTGGTATTAAACTTCTCAGCACATTAAACCCACACTGATGCCAGTGTGGGATTTAATGTACCCAACACCCCAGAGGGCATCTTAGAGGTGCCCCCTTAAACCTAACCTACAAATCCACGTCTACTCTGAGGCTGCCTAGGCTGCCACCCAGCAGACATGTTGCTGGACTCCTGGGTAGGAGAGCCCCTGCTCTCCTGGTCCTGCAACAATGCACATCCTGGGTGAGGTGCTAAATCTCCTCCCCCAGGATGGGCAGGGGGAAGCTTCAAAGGCATGCTGCCTCTGTGAGCTTCCCCAGGCCCCTGCAACACCCCACTCTGGCGGGAAGCTTTGGCCAGAAACCCCAATCCTCGAACCTGCTCCTGCTCCAGCCCCGCACCTCTTGTGGCCAGCAACCTCTCCAACCCCGGAGGACCTGGCTACCTTTTGGCTCTAAGCCCCTGGAACTCCCATGAGTAGAGGCTCTACTCGAAAACCTATCTCTAATTCCTGGCAGCAGCCCGGAACCGCGAACCCAGCACACTCTGCACCAGCCAAGCCTGGCCAGTGCCGGAGTGAACAAAGACCCTGAGGACGAACCCACGGTGACTGTGACCCCGAGTCCGGCACCCAAGGACCTCCCTCGACACTCCTGAAGAAGCCTGCAGCCTCTGAACAAGGTGCCCCCCCCCAACTGCGATCAACAGAGGGTAAGATTTCCCGACACCTAAAGGCACCCCTGCACGCGGCACCCCACAGCCCCTTGTGCCTAATCCCGGGGTACCTACCTATCTTCCAACTACCCAACCTACCTCTCGAAGTGGTGGTGGCACCTGAAGAGTCCTCGTCCCCGAGCTTGCAGTCTTTTTCCAAACCAGAGATTTCCCATTGAAATCCATTGAGCGCCCGAAGGCTCAAAAGCCCTCTGCACCCAGCCGCCCGAGTGGCCCTGGCAGTGAAAACTCTACACCTACCTACTTCCCCACTTGCCCTGAGTAAGTGACCAGGAGCCCAGCTCCCACAGCCGCGTGGCTTGCCAGACAGCAGCCACCAAACAAGGCCCCCCTATCCCTCGTTGGATAATATTGGGCCTAACTCTCTCTGCACCCGGCCGCCCTAGAGCCGCTGAGGGTGAACCAACTGTACCTACCTGACCCTGGGAGACCCCTGAGTCTGTGCCCAGAACCTCAACTCTGCCAGTCGAGTACTTACCCTTAAACCGCAAACTCTATTTTCCTCATAGGGTAACATTGACTGGCTTTTTCCTGAAATTTCTTCTGTGTGGACTTTTCAAATCTTCAAATATTCACCAAAAATCAGCCGAGTGACAAAAACGAATTTACTCACCTGCTCTTAGGTGATCTCACAGTGCTGGATCTTGGTGCCCAGCACTGACTCTGAAAAATACCCACAACTGTACTTACCCTTAACTCAATTTTCTTCCATAGGAAACCATTGACTGTTTTTCTGTGAAATTTCTTCTAAGTGTCAATTTCTGCAATCTTTAAATATTCTTCAAAAATCGTATAATCTCTGAAAACGTAATTACTTACCTGTTTTGGATAAAGGTTCCAGTACTGAGTCTAGGCACCCAGTACTGGATTACAAAAGTAACGAGAACATACTGTACCTATAACCTGAATTTTTTTCCATAGGGAATCATTGGCTGTTTTCTCTGAAATATTTTCAGTGTCAACTTTTAAAATAGCTAAATATTAGTTAAAAATCATTACAGTACTTAAGTCGACTTTCATCACTTGATTCTGAGAACTGACCCAGGACTGAATCTAGGATCCAGTCCTGGAATTACAAAAGTAATCTAAAAAGTAATCCGTTGCAAATAACTTGAATTTACCATTGAGCTCAATGTATTGTTGTGTTTAGAAATAGAGTGGCCTACTGCAACCACTTGTAACTGTTTACTAAAGTCTATTGCATATACAAAAGTATTTATATGAAACATCTCCTGTCGCGAAAGTATATTTTAAATCCAAGTGTTGGTTCTAAAATAAAACAAGCATATATTTTTTATATATAAACCATTGGCCTAGAGTTCAGTTATTGAGTGTGTGGAACCTTTTGCTGACTGAGTGTGTACAACAAATGCTTTACACTGTCCTCTGATACTGCCTTACTGCTCGACCAAGCTACCACTTTAGAGAGTAAGGTTATATCTAACTTTAACCTCTGTTAATCCCTGGGGGTCTGTGGACTCTGTACACCCTGTACCTATTAAGGAACAGTATATACAGAGCCACTTTCTCACAATAGAGTAGTGCAGATTAGAGTGCAGGGCGTAGAGTAGATTGTTTCAAAGTAAAATGAAGTGACAAGGTGGAGTGGTGCAGGGTAAAGTGGAGTGGTGCAGGGTAGAGTGCAGAGGTGTAGCGTAGAGTGGTGTAGAGTGCAGTGTTGGGGAGCGGAGTGGTGTACATGCAATAGTGTGAAGTGCCATGGTGCAGAATAGATTAGACTGTTGAGGAATGATGCGGTGTAGTGGCATACAGTGAAGTGGCGTAGAGTGACGTAGAGTGATGTAGAGGTGGTGCAGAATAAAGTGCAGTGACATAGAGTGTAGTGGCATAGAGTCGATTTGTGCAGAGCAGAGTGGTGCATAGAGCAGTGCCGTAGAGTAGAATACAGTGGCGTAGAGAGCATTGACATAGAGTACAATGGTGTATAGTGGCATAGCGTGCAATGGCATAGCATGCAGTGGCATAAAGTATAGTGGTGCAGAGTAGAATAGAGTGGCAGAGAGAGCAGTGACGTAGAGCACAATGGTGTAGAGTGGCGTAGCGTGCATCGGCATAGCATGAAGAGGCGTACAGTGCAGTGGTGCACAGTAGAATGGTGCAGGGAGCAGTGGTGCAGAATAGAATAGGGTGGCGTAGAGTGCATTAACATAAGAGTGCAATGGTGTAGAGTGATGTCGTGTGCAGTGGAGTAGAGTGCAGTAGTGCAGAGTAGAGTGCTGCAGAATAGAGTGGTGTAGATGGAAGTGGTACAGAGTAGTTGGTGTACTGTGCAGTGTAGTAGAGTGCATTAGTTTTGAGTAAAGTGGTGTTGAGTGCATTGGCATAGAGTGCAGTTGTTTAGAGAGTAGAATGGCATAGAGCGCAGTGGTGTCAAGTAGAGTGGTGCAGAGTACAGTAGAGTTGCACAGCATAGAGTGCAGTGGCATAGAGTGCAGTGGTGCAGAGTAGAGTGGCATAGAGTGCAGTGGTGTAGAGTAGATTGTTTCAGAGGAGAGTGAAGTGGCGTAGAGTGGAATGGTGCAGGGTGAAGTGCAGTGGTATAGAGTAGTGGCATAGAGCACAGTGGTGTTGAGTAGAGAGGTGCAAAGTAGAGTAAACTGGCGTAGATTGGAGTACCTACGGGCCTACATAATTCAGCAAACATAAGAAATACAAATAGGCCTTTCATAGCAAAACGTGAACATTCATTTAGGCCTTTATACATCGAGAATTACGCGCATTAATAAATGTTGCATCTGCAAGTACTACATTTCATCACGTTTAAGTCACAATTAATCATCTCTACATGTGCAGACTTTAATATGGTGCACGTTTAAATCTTATGCATTACAATACACGTGAGCTACTCCATTAAGCATTCACAATGAATATTGCAGGTGCGTAGAGTGCTGTGGTGTAGAGCGCAGTGGAATAGAATCAAGTGGCAGAGAGTGCAATGTTGTAGAGTAGGCTGTTGTAGAATGCAGTAGCATTACAGAGGGTACAAAACGCAGCAGCACGAGCCCTCCTCGCTCTCCCTAAATATTGCTTGGTGTCAAAACACCTACACAGATTACATTGGCTGCCAATTGATCTTTTACAACCTTCTGCCTTGCCCATAAAATTCTCACTAAGCAAGCCCCGCCTCGTCTCTCCAGCCTGCTCGCGCATTACTCATGCGAAGCACGTTGCGCTCAACGGAACTGCACTTAGCATACATTCCCAGAGTCAATATTGCACGAGCCGGGGGTCGCTCTTTCAAAGTGTTGCCAGCTACACTCTGGAACTCCCTACCTGTATCCTTCAGAAACATCAACAACCATCTGGCCTTTAGAAAGGCCATAACAACTTGGCTCTTCCTGAACTAATTTCACAGCCCCCATGATTACTAGCCTGCAACGTGCATCTCCTGTGAGTAACTCTAGCGCTGGGATGCCCCGTTGCTGGGGCAGCCATGCGCTATACAAATTCTCTAACATAATATACATTAGAGTGTCTGTGGCATGGAGTGCAGTGAAATAGAGTGCTTTTCTAATTCTGCAATATACTGTAATATCTGCACAGTTCATTTAGAGACTTTTACATTTTGTTGTGAGCTAAATGAGAAAATAAAATTGTACAGCCTTCCTCAAGCACACCCCTGGTAGCCAGCACGATTGTCACATAAATCATCTCACTTTGAAGTCAGAGAAAGAAAAGTAAACACAGGAAGCCAGAGCCTGACATTGGATGTCTGTCTGTGATTGCACAGCAAATGTGATGACTAGATAAGAACAAGACTTAAAGGTTTGTTTACAGCACTGGTGGAAGAATAGAGTAAATAGAATTTGGGCGACGGATGGGACGAACTCAAGCTTTGTAGTTCGATTTTTATTCTGTTAATGATCCTCGCAACGTTGCAGTTCCCGTTGTGACTGGTGAATTTTACGAAGGACTGTCTTCTATATCGTCACCTGGTGCCAAGTTTTTGAACGTGAAAATGGAGGAGGGCTCGCGCCCCGGTTTAACAAAAGGGTGATAATATTCCTTCCGACCCTAAATATTACATGACTGTGTGATACGTGACTACGTGATGTATTCTTTTTTCTCATCATGTTTTGTATTTACCTTATTTAGTTTATTTTGTGACTTCTCTTTTCTCCACTTTCTTTATTTTCCTGCAGGAGGGAGATGTTCTAATGCAGTTCGTTGCTCTCACTGAAATACCTCGCTTTACAGTGATTGTTCATTAGGAGCCTACACTTTTTAGGTCTTGTCTGAGACAGCGCTTTAGCGCTGCTCTGGCGAGACTTATAGTAAGCGAGTTTTGGAAGTGCAAACAGTGCTTTTCAGGCCTCCAAATACAGTGCATGTGCGCCGTCTGGGCGCGCGCACCATTTGGCAGCCTGAAAAGCACTGCCTGATCACTTGCTTTGATGTCCTCAGTGAGCCGCGCGGCCATTGAGGACATCAAAGTGCACACCATTTGCCACCCCCTTCTTGTTTCCTTTGATCCCTATCTTTCCCTTCCTCAATCTCACCCTCTCCCTGCCTTTTACAACTGCGGCCCGCACCACTGTGCCCGCCCCCACTCCCCCCTCCCACTCCCTCCTCGTCAGCTTCAGTGCGCTCTTGTTCTCTGTCTACTTAAAGCCTTGATTATAATGTCAATATGGTATCTGTAGCGTTATGAATAAGGCACTGTTATTCTTTTGTTTCTTTCCCCTCACCAATTATCTTCACCACTTTTCTATTACCTCTTTGCCACCTGTTTCTTATGTACCACCATTTTAATGTGTCCAACATGTTAGTTTGAAAGTATTTTTCACAAATCAATGCAAATAAATCTGAAAGGCATCAAACCTAGCGTGGTTGAACAACCTAGGGCGCCTTCTTGTTTCTGCCTTCGATCTCATGCTTCCTGAACAGCAATGATTGTGGTTCTATTTTCAGAATATTACTCTGCATATAGCAAAGTGTTAATGGTTTTATATTTTAATTAACTACGTTTTCTGTTTCAATATTTACCAATTGACGTCATAGTTTACATTAAAAATTACTCCGCATTTGAGCTTTCTAAACTCAGTAAAAAACGAGTACCCTTGTGTCGCTTGCAACACTACAAAAAATTCAAAAACGAAATAACCGAAATACTACGAAAAATGTGTGAAATGTATTTACAATATCTTTACGAAATGACTTTCCCACTGGCGTTCGCAATTTGAGCATAACCTAACTGCGTTAACGAAAAGTGCTCAGTAAGTGTAATAAATTACCAAATGTTCTTCAGAATTAGAACCCTGCGTAGACCATATTTTACACATATCTTTGGCTGGTGCAGTGTTTTTTGTAACTTCTTATGTACTTTGTTTAGAATGAGCACATTGCCCCTCTATTCCTGTCTGAAAGGACGGGTATACATAATAATAATAATTTATCACTTTAAACGTCAATATTAGTCTGTCTTCATTAGTAGTCTGTCTTCATGCATTCCTCGTCTCAGGATTATTTCCCGGCACCCTGCTCAAAAGAAGGAAGACAATGACCTTTAAAAAAAGTCAAAAAAGGAGGTGCTAATAAACAGTCCTTCAGTTTAAGAAACATTTTTGAGGATTACATGGTAAACTCCGACAAATCAGATGTAGGCTGTTTGTGAAAGTGAAACTGATCTGTCTATCATTCAAATTTAGCAATACTTTCGTGTTCTGGCTAATTTTGGTCGTTAGCTGCATTATCAGATTAGGAAGCATTGTGCCGGGTTGATGAAAGGAGAAAGAGGCAAAAAGCCGAGCACTGGCTGAATGTGGAGGCCTTTAACCTGCCTGAAGTATGCCTGGTCCTGTTATGCAAATGTCCGCAATCCTCCGCTAACTTCAGGGGAAATATACGCCTTGAATGACAGGTTTATTCAGTGCGGATTCCGATGGTGGCTAATCCGCCTTTGATCTCGGTCTTTCACTTAACCAGCAGTTACCTTGTTCTGACAAAGTGGAGCCGAGATTAGGGAGATCACCGGGACACTATCAGAGATGTTGTGTCCTGCTGGACACAGTCTAGTGTTTCTGCCAGCCACTCCCCCGAGGGCTGGCCCACACACACCCCCTCACCCATCCAACACGGGTGTCACCAGTCAGGTGACCCCGCTAATAAAAGGGCCCGGGTGCACGTGCTCGCGGCTAGTCATTAGTACCACAGATCCAGGTGTCCGTGTGGTCACTCAACCATTATGTGGGCCTAGGGCCCAGAACATAACACTGGCGACGAGGGGGACTTGCCCGCCTGTGCAGCCGCTGTTTTGCACCCCCTTCTGATGTTAAAGATATCGTCGGAAGACCCGCGAGGCATGCGAAGAGCATCGGGGTGAAGAAGTTAAACGGGAGCCCCCCCCCGCATCTGATGTGCCGGTATGTGCATGGCGATACCGCAAGCCGTACGAACCGCCCACCCCGCAGGTGAACTGCACGCAACTATCCGGCGGACGCCAAGTGAGCTTCATGCGATAGGAGGGAGAGGGGAGTAGCTGCCCACCCCTCTCCTTTATGAGGAAGAGAAACTGTGCCCGCAATCAGGCCAGCCGTCAGCGGCGCTCGCTCAAGCCCAAGCGCAGCGATTGAAATGCAAGAGGCTGCCGGTGAGCCATCCGGCGTGAAGTGCCTCCCCTCTCCACCCGCGTATGCAGGGAAGGAAGATGAGCGCGGCCGGACTGTTAAGTTTGCCGGCCACCGCTGCAGGTAGTGCCTCGAGGTGGAGGCAGGCCCGTGCACCGTAACGGAGAAGACACGGGGGTCAGCAGGTGTGCCTCACACCTCCCAGCACCAACTAAAAATGAAGTCACTTACCGGGTGCGGGGAGGCAACGTGGCCGTTCGGCCAGAAGGATTTCCTGAGGAGTGTGCGATCCCCGTGTAGCCAAGTCTTGGTTTTGTGCCAGAGAAGGGAGCCCTGCCAGCTAATGCCAAATTGCTGTAACCGATCATGGCAAATCCCACGCAGCTTCACTGAAGCACACAGAAAGTCCGCAGCTCAAGGGTATTTGGTTTTGCAAAGAAAACAGCACCCAGTACGAGTTGCCTGCCCCAATGACGCCCAGGTGGACAGGAACAACGGCAGCACTACGGAACCATCCAGGTTCCAGAAAGCAAAGAAAACGGGCATGAAGTGCGATGTGAAGCCCTGCAGCGCCACCTAGTGGTCAGAAGTAATACCGCACCTAAAGGACGAACTCGCTTTTCAATACCAATAGGCCCAAGGAAACGGACACTGGCAGAGTCTTTCCTACAGCCTCACAATTATCTAGCATGAAGCGACCCCAGAAGGGTTCTCATCTTTAAAGGAGACGCGCTGCCCAGCATATAAAAAAAAAAAAAAAGAAAAAAAAAAAGCTGGTCACACCAAGCAAACAGTAAAAGCACACCGAGATGTCACACGAAGTGCTACACCCTCACTCCAGAATTGATGAGACAAATAGAATAAGTGCATTCAAGGCAGTGCCGCCAAAGGGAGCCAAAACAACTAAGCATAAGGAATGGCAGCTCCGAAAAGAAAACAGGACTGACCCGGAGAGCATGCTGCACCATTCGCCCTCACCAGCTCCGGGTACCCTGAAACAACAAAACATAATTTCACAGTAGCACAGAGAGCACAATGCAAACAGAGAGGGTGAGGAGAGCATCGCGCACGCTCCCTATCCATGGTCTGTCAACTACTCAAGGACGTTGCCGAGGGTCCCATCCTCAAGAGCAACCACATCGTAAATCCCGAGGAGAGCCAATGCACAACTGCACCAGAGTGAGAAAACCCAGACTGTTTTCTAAAAGAGGCAGTGCAGATGAGCTCATGTGGATTCTCCATAGAGACTGCTAACTCTCACGCCTGACTGCTAGGCCCAACGATGGCAGCCAAGGAAGCTATCCTAGCAGTGAAGAGGAAAATTACAGACTTTTCTCCTACACAAGTGGAAGACCACTTCATGGTCCTGATAGCAGGACGTCATCACGGCAACAAAGAACAAACTGAGCAAAAGTGTATATAGACAAGAGATGCATCAAAGGGCCAAACAAGGTCCAGTGAAGGTGACCGGACTGGGAAACAATAAAGCTCATGAAGACACAGCGCGCAGAAGAGACCCCCCAGGCTGGTGGAAAGAAGAAGAGACCCCCCAGGCTGGTGGAGAGAAGAAGAGACCCCCGGGCTGGTGGAGAGAAGAGACCCCCCAGGCTGGTGGAGAGAGAAGAGACTCCCCAGGCTGGTGGAGAGAGAAAAGACTCCCCAGGCTGGTGGAGAGAGAAGAGGCCCCCCAGGCTGGTGGAGAGACGAAGAGACCCCCAGGCTGGTGGAGAGAGAAGAAGAGATTCCCCAGGCTGGTGGAGAGAGAAGAGACCCCAGGCTGGTGGAGAGAGAAGAGACCCCCGGCTGGTGGAGAGAGAAGAAGAGACCCCAGGCTGGTGGAGAGAGAGCCCCGACCAGGAGAGAGAGACACCCTGCTGCTATGCACCCGGAGCCACACAGATGCCACTACCAATGTTTTCAGTCAGAGAATTACCAACCCTAGAAAGCTGAAAGTGTAGTGAACCGTGAGAAGAAGCCACGCAACAGTGACATGCTCTAATGAAAAATGCGAGCATCTGCACGCCAACTTGCGGTGAATGGTCCCATCGCGGTAAAGAGAACCTGGCTGATATTTCTCAGAAAAGTAAGAGACAAGCATATACACTAGGTGTGGCAAGTGACCACCACAGAAAGGAAAAGCAAGTAGACAGCACCACTGCTGCCAGAGCAGAGGCAAGGAAAAGAGGAGACGGAAGGGCGATTACCCGCCATCTGCAAAGCACCAAGGAAATTCCCAGAAGGGAGAGGGGCCCTGTGTGGTCCGAAAGCAGGAGGAAGAGAGTTTGTAATCACCCAACCTGCATCAAAATCGCCCAGCAGGGAGCTAGTGATTATTCAGGGAGTGCCCCCGCTATTGCCTTAAAGACTGTGGTGTGCAACGGTCCATTTGCAGGCAGGAGGAGAATCCAGCACTCCGAGTGGCGCGTCACCACTACTGACGCAAGAACAGGGAGATAATTACCTCCCACAGCAACCCTAAATCACAGCCGGACTATACGGATCCCTCAAAGCACGCCTACTTCCACTACCATCCCTGAAATTGGCGGGCGCACCTGAGAAGACGCCCTATCCTACCTGACCGGACCGGTGAGAGATCGGTGGCGGGAGCAGATGTATAGCCCAGAGAACACAACGGAGCGAGCAGGAGGTCCCTGTGAGATTTCGTGGCCCTATCGCCACATTTCAGAGCAGGTGTAGAAGCGACTTGCATTGCGCGGCTACTGCAACACGATGCCACTGCAACACTGCCATTGCAGCACGATGCCACTGCAACATGATGCCATTGCAGCACGATGTCACTGCAACACGATGCCATTGCAGCATGATGCCACTGCAACACAATGCCATTGCAGCACGATGCCACTGCAACACGATGTCATTGCAGCAAGATGCCACTGCAGCAAAATGCCACTGCAGCAAGAAGCGACCTGCATTACAAGTCTGTCGACACATTTTAGAGAAGATAAGGAGTGGCGAGATATAGGACAGTGAAAGTCCTATTCCAGGAAAACGGACGACAACAAGTGAGCAGTGGGAATCAACGAAAGGGGACTAGAACAAGTACTCGCACGATCACCTGAGTGCACCATCTAAGATATGACAGCCACTGGGGTGGGGTGACATCATTCTTCATAGTGACCGTCATCCACCTGTCGCAGGCTGCTGAAAGGAAAGGGCATCCCTGTTCTACTTACACAAATGCCAAATCAGAAGAACTACACCAAGTGTCCGACGAGTATCATGACTGCCAAGATTCGCCAGTCATCCCTACTCACTGCTAGTTATCACCAGATGTGGTGCGAGTCGTCTCATGGCATCCACTCCATATCTGTCATGTGCATCACTACCATCCTTGGAGCTTCAAGTACAACACCTGGAGTCCCACACCACTTGCCAGAACAATCGACGATCCGAAAATGCAGTGACCATCCGTTTAACCGGCGCATGTTCTGATCCTGGTAGCGAGGGCATGTTTCTGACCAAGACACATCCACCCCTGAAGTTTGCACGAGTGACGAGGCAGTGGCTCCAGAGTCAGAGCCCATATGCAGTCCCAGGGCAACTCATCCAAGGGGCCTCCCAGAGCGTGAGAGATGGACTTTACTGTGCCCCACCAATGGATTCCAGGAAGTAGCCAGGCCATCTAACCGAGAATTTCAACAGGTCACAGAATGCCAAGTCTGTCGTCAAAGGGTCAAGCGACGCAATCGTCCGGTGTGGCAGTGGACTCATCTATACGCTCCTGATGCACCCATGTTGAACAATAAACACTAATCGCCTCACAGCAAGAGTATGCTGGACTGATGAACATCTCGTAGGTGGACCATTCCTCAACTGAAGCGAAGCCGAAAGGTCCGGATATCATAAGCACTGTGTTCGTCCCCAGATATACCTGGTTAAAGTATGGACATGTGCCAAGATGTCTTGATGCTCACAGCTGCACCTGTCCATCGCTGTCCTGCGAACTACATCTCTGAACTGTGAGGCTTCCATTTCTTTTAGTTTTTTTTTTTTCTCATTTTCTTTCCATAGGTTGGACACTTTTGTTTGTTGTCTTTTCGTTTTATTAAAATTTGGGAGGAATGTTGTGTCCTGCTGGACACAGTCTAGTGTTTCTGCCAGCCACTCCCCCGAGGGCTGGCCCACACACACCCCCTCACCCATCCAACACGGGTGTCACCAGTCAGGTGACCCCGCTAATAAAAGGGCCCGGGTGCACGTGCTCGCGGCTAGTCATTAGTACCACAGATCCAGGTGTCCATGTGGTCACTCAACCATTATGTGGGCCTACACAGATTACATTGGCTGCCAATTGATCTTTTACAACCTTCTGCCTTGCCCATAAAATTCTCACTAAGCAAGCCCCGCCTCGTCTCTCCAGCCTGCTCGCGCATTACTCATGCGAAGCACGTTGCGCTCAACGGAACTGCACTTAGCATACATTCCCAGAGTCAATATTGCACGAGCCGGGGGTCGCTCTTTCAAAGTGTTGCCAGCTACACTCTGGAACTCCCTACCTGTATCCTTCAGAAACATCAACAACCATCTGGCCTTTAGAAAGGCCATAACAACTTGGCTCTTCCTGAACTAATTTCACAGCCCCCATGATTACTAGCCTGCAACGTGCATCTCCTGTGAGTAACTCTAGCGCTGGGATGCCCCGTTGCTGGGGCAGCCATGCGCTATACAAATTCTCTAACATAATATACATTAGAGTGTCTGTGGCATGGAGTGCAGTGAAATAGAGTGCTTTTCTAATTCTGCAATATACTGTAATATCTGCACAGTTCATTTAGAGACTTTTACATTTTGTTGTGAGCTAAATGAGAAAATAAAATTGTACAGCCTTCCTCAAGCACACCCCTGGTAGCCAGCACGATTGTCACATAAATCATCTCACTTTGAAGTCAGAGAAAGAAAAGTAAACACAGGAAGCCAGAGCCTGACATTGGATGTCTGTCTGTGATTGCACAGCAAATGTGATGACTAGATAAGAACAAGACTTAAAGGTTTGTTTACAGCACTGGTGGAAGAATAGAGTAAATAGAATTTGGGCGACGGATGGGACGAACTCAAGCTTTGTAGTTCGATTTTTATTCTGTTAATGATCCTCGCAACGTTGCAGTTCCCGTTGTGACTGGTGAATTTTACGAAGGACTGTCTTCTATATCGTCACCTGGTGCCAAGTTTTTGAACGTGAAAATGGAGGAGGGCTCGCGCCCCGGTTTAACAAAAGGGTGATAATATTCCTTCCGACCCTAAATATTACATGACTGTGTGATACGTGACTACGTGATGTATTCTTTTTTCTCATCATGTTTTGTATTTACCTTATTTAGTTTATTTTGTGACTTCTCTTTTCTCCACTTTCTTTATTTTCCTGCAGGAGGGAGATGTTCTAATGCAGTTCGTTGCTCTCACTGAAATACCTCGCTTTACAGTGATTGTTCATTAGGAGCCTACACTTTTTAGGTCTTGTCTGAGACAGCGCTTTAGCGCTGCTCTGGCGAGACTTATAGTAAGCGAGTTTTGGAAGTGCAAACAGTGCTTTTCAGGCCTCCAAATACAGTGCATGTGCGCCGTCTGGGCGCGCGCACCATTTGGCAGCCTGAAAAGCACTGCCTGATCACTTGCTTTGATGTCCTCAGTGAGCCGCGCGGCCATTGAGGACATCAAAGTGCACACCATTTGCCACCCCCTTCTTGTTTCCTTTGATCCCTATCTTTCCCTTCCTCAATCTCACCCTCTCCCTGCCTTTTACAACTGCGGCCCGCACCACTGTGCCCGCCCCCACTCCCCCCTCCCACTCCCTCCTCGTCAGCTTCAGTGCGCTCTTGTTCTCTGTCTACTTAAAGCCTTGATTATAATGTCAATATGGTATCTGTAGCGTTATGAATAAGGCACTGTTATTCTTTTGTTTCTTTCCCCTCACCAATTATCTTCACCACTTTTCTATTACCTCTTTGCCACCTGTTTCTTATGTACCACCATTTTAATGTGTCCAACATGTTAGTTTGAAAGTATTTTTCACAAATCAATGCAAATAAATCTGAAAGGCATCAAACCTAGCGTGGTTGAACAACCTAGGGCGCCTTCTTGTTTCTGCCTTCGATCTCATGCTTCCTGAACAGCAATGATTGTGGTTCTATTTTCAGAATATTACTCTGCATATAGCAAAGTGTTAATGGTTTTATATTTTAATTAACTACGTTTTCTGTTTCAATATTTACCAATTGACGTCATAGTTTACATTAAAAATTACTCCGCATTTGAGCTTTCTAAACTCAGTAAAAAACGAGTACCCTTGTGTCGCTTGCAACACTACAAAAAATTCAAAAACGAAATAACCGAAATACTACGAAAAATGTGTGAAATGTATTTACAATATCTTTACGAAATGACTTTCCCACTGGCGTTCGCAATTTGAGCATAACCTAACTGCGTTAACGAAAAGTGCTCAGTAAGTGTAATAAATTACCAAATGTTCTTCAGAATTAGAACCCTGCGTAGACCATATTTTACACATATCTTTGGCTGGTGCAGTGTTTTTTGTAACTTCTTATGTACTTTGTTTAGAATGAGCACATTGCCCCTCTATTCCTGTCTGAAAGGACGGGTATACATAATAATAATAATTTATCACTTTAAACGTCAATATTAGTCTGTCTTCATTAGTAGTCTGTCTTCATGCATTCCTCGTCTCAGGATTATTTCCCGGCACCCTGCTCAAAAGAAGGAAGACAATGACCTTTAAAAAAAGTCAAAAAAGGAGGTGCTAATAAACAGTCCTTCAGTTTAAGAAACATTTTTGAGGATTACATGGTAAACTCCGACAAATCAGATGTAGGCTGTTTGTGAAAGTGAAACTGATCTGTCTATCATTCAAATTTAGCAATACTTTCGTGTTCTGGCTAATTTTGGTCGTTAGCTGCATTATCAGATTAGGAAGCATTGTGCCGGGTTGATGAAAGGAGAAAGAGGCAAAAAGCCGAGCACTGGCTGAATGTGGAGGCCTTTAACCTGCCTGAAGTATGCCTGGTCCTGTTATGCAAATGTCCGCAATCCTCCGCTAACTTCAGGGGAAATATACGCCTTGAATGACAGGTTTATTCAGTGCGGATTCCGATGGTGGCTAATCCGCCTTTGATCTCGGTCTTTCACTTAACCAGCAGTTACCTTGTTCTGACAAAGTGGAGCCGAGATTAGGGAGATCACCGGGACACTATCAGAGATGTTGTGTCCTGCTGGACACAGTCTAGTGTTTCTGCCAGCCACTCCCCCGAGGGCTGGCCCACACACACCCCCTCACCCATCCAACACGGGTGTCACCAGTCAGGTGACCCCGCTAATAAAAGGGCCCGGGTGCACGTGCTCGCGGCTAGTCATTAGTACCACAGATCCAGGTGTCCGTGTGGTCACTCAACCTTTATGTGGGCCTAGGGCCCAGAACATAACACTGGCGACGAGGGGGACTTGCCCGCCTGTGCAGCCGCTGTTTTGCACCCCCTTCTGATGTTAAAGATATCGTCGGAAGACCCGCGAGGCATGCGAAGAGCATCGGGGTGAAGAAGTTAAACGGGAGCCCCCCCCCCGCATCTGATGTGCCGGTATGTGCATGGCGATACCGCAAGCCGTACGAACCGCCCACCCCGCAGGTGAACTGCACGCAACTATCCGGCGGACGCCAAGTGAGCTTCATGCGATAGGAGGGAGAGGGGAGTAGCTGCCCACCCCTCTCCTTTATGAGGAAGAGAAACTGTGCCCGCAATCAGGCCAGCCGTCAGCGGCGCTCGCTCAAGCCCAAGCGCAGCGATTGAAATGCAAGAGGCTGCCGGTGAGCCATCCGGCGTGAAGTGCCTCCCCTCTCCACCCGCGTATGCAGGGAAGGAAGATGAGCGCGGCCGGACTGTTAAGTTTGCCGGCCACCGCTGCAGGTAGTGCCTCGAGGTGGAGGCAGGCCCGTGCACCGTAACGGAGAAGACACGGGGGTCAGCAGGTGTGCCTCACACCTCCCAGCACCAACTAAAAATGAAGTCACTTACCGGGTGCGGGGAGGCAACGTGGCCGTTCGGCCAGAAGGATTTCCTGAGGAGTGTGCGATCCCCGTGTAGCCAAGTCTTGGTTTTGTGCCAGAGAAGGGAGCCCTGCCAGCTAATGCCAAATTGCTGTAACCGATCATGGCAAATCCCACGCAGCTTCACTGAAGCACACAGAAAGTCCGCAGCTCAAGGGTATTTGGTTTTGCAAAGAAAACAGCACCCAGTACGAGTTGCCTGCCCCAATGACGCCCAGGTGGACAGGAACAACGGCAGCACTACGGAACCATCCAGGTTCCAGAAAGCAAAGAAAACGGGCATGAAGTGCGATGTGAAGCCCTGCAGCGCCACCTAGTGGTCAGAGGTAATACCGCACCTAAAGGACGAACTCGCTTTTCAATACCAATAGGCCCAAGGAAACGGACACTGGCAGAGTCTTTACTACAGCCTCACAATTATCTAGCATGAAGCGACCCCAGAAGGGTTCTCATCTTTAAAGGAGACGCGCTGCCCAGCATATAAAAAAAAAAAAAAAGAAAAAAAAAAAGCTGGTCACACCAAGCAAACAGTAAAAGCACACCGAGATGTCACACGAAGTGCTACACCCTCACTCCAGAATTGATGAGACAAATAGAATAAGTGCATTCAAGGCAGTGCCGCCAAAGGGAGCCAAAACAACTAAGCATAAGGAATGGCAGCTCCGAAAAGAAAACAGGACTGACCCGGAGAGCATGCTGCACCATTCGCCCTCACCAGCTCCGGGTACCCTGAAACAACAAAACATAATTTCACAGTAGCACAGAGAGCACAATGCAAACAGAGAGGGTGAGGAGAGCATCGCGCACGCTCCCTATCCATGGTCTGTCAACTACTCAAGGACGTTGCCGAGGGTCCCATCCTCAAGAGCAACCACATCGTAAATCCCGAGGAGAGCCAATGCACAACTGCACCAGAGTGAGAAAACCCAGACTGTTTTCTAAAAGAGGCAGTGCAGATGAGCTCATGTGGATTCTCCATAGAGACTGCTAACTCTCACGCCTGACTGCTAGGCCCAACGATGGCAGCCAAGGAAGCTATCCTAGCAGTGAAGAGGAAAATTACAGACTTTTCTCCTACACAAGTGGAAGACCACTTCATGGTCCTGATAGCAGGACGTCATCACGGCAACAAAGAACAAACTGAGCAAAAGTGTATATAGACAAGAGATGCATCAAAGGGCCAAACAAGGTCCAGTGAAGGTGACCGGACTGGGAAACAATAAAGCTCATGAAGACACAGCGCGCAGAAGAGACCCCCCAGGCTGGTGGAAAGAAGAAGAGACCCCCCAGGCTGGTGGAGAGAAGAAGAGACCCCCGGGCTGGTGGAGAGAAGAGACCCCCCAGGCTGGTGGAGAGAGAAGAGACTCCCCAGGCTGGTGGAGAGAGAAAAGACTCCCCAGGCTGGTGGAGAGAGAAGAGGCCCCCCAGGCTGGTGGAGAGACGAAGAGACCCCCAGGCTGGTGGAGAGAGAAGAAGAGATTCCCCAGGCTGGTGGAGAGAGAAGAGACCCCAGGCTGGTGGAGAGAGAAGAGACCCCCGGCTGGTGGAGAGAGAAGAAGAGACCCCAGGCTGGTGGAGAGAGAGCCCCGACCAGGAGAGAGAGACACCCTGCTGCTATGCACCCGGAGCCACACAGATGCCACTACCAATGTTTTCAGTCAGAGAATTACCAACCCTAGAAAGCTGAAAGTGTAGTGAACCGTGAGAAGAAGCCACGCAACAGTGACATGCTCTAATGAAAAATGCGAGCATCTGCACGCCAACTTGCGGTGAATGGTCCCATCGCGGTAAAGAGAACCTGGCTGATATTTCTCAGAAAAGTAAGAGACAAGCATATACACTAGGTGTGGCAAGTGACCACCACAGAAAGGAAAAGCAAGTAGACAGCACCACTGCTGCCAGAGCAGAGGCAAGGAAAAGAGGAGACGGAAGGGCGATTACCCGCCATCTGCAAAGCACCAAGGAAATTCCCAGAAGGGAGAGGGGCCCTGTGTGGTCCGAAAGCAGGAGGAAGAGAGTTTGTAATCACCCAACCTGCATCAAAATCGCCCAGCAGGGAGCTAGTGATTATTCAGGGAGTGCCCCCGCTATTGCCTTAAAGACTGTGGTGTGCAACGGTCCATTTGCAGGCAGGAGGAGAATCCAGCACTCCGAGTGGCGCGTCACCACTACTGACGCAAGAACAGGGAGATAATTACCTCCCACAGCAACCCTAAATCACAGCCGGACTATACGGATCCCTCAAAGCACGCCTACTTCCACTACCATCCCTGAAATTGGCGGGCGCACCTGAGAAGACGCCCTATCCTACCTGACCGGACCGGTGAGAGATCGGTGGCGGGAGCAGATGTATAGCCCAGAGAACACAACGGAGCGAGCAGGAGGTCCCTGTGAGATTTCGTGGCCCTATCGCCACATTTCAGAGCAGGTGTAGAAGCGACTTGCATTGCGCGGCTACTGCAACACGATGCCACTGCAACACTGCCATTGCAGCACGATGCCACTGCAACATGATGCCATTGCAGCACGATGTCACTGCAACACGATGCCATTGCAGCATGATGCCACTGCAACACAATGCCATTGCAGCACGATGCCACTGCAACACGATGTCATTGCAGCAAGATGCCACTGCAGCAAAATGCCACTGCAGCAAGAAGCGACCTGCATTACAAGTCTGTCGACACATTTTAGAGAAGATAAGGAGTGGCGAGATATAGGACAGTGAAAGTCCTATTCCAGGAAAACGGACGACAACAAGTGAGCAGTGGGAATCAACGAAAGGGGACTAGAACAAGTACTCGCACGATCACCTGAGTGCACCATCTAAGATATGACAGCCACTGGGGTGGGGTGACATCATTCTTCATAGTGACCGTCATCCACCTGTCGCAGGCTGCTGAAAGGAAAGGGCATCCCTGTTCTACTTACACAAATGCCAAATCAGAAGAACTACACCAAGTGTCCGACGAGTATCATGACTGCCAAGATTCGCCAGTCATCCCTACTCACTGCTAGTTATCACCAGATGTGGTGCGAGTCGTCTCATGGCATCCACTCCATATCTGTCATGTGCATCACTACCATCCTTGGAGCTTCAAGTACAACACCTGGAGTCCCACACCACTTGCCAGAACAATCGACGATCCGAAAATGCAGTGACCATCCGTTTAACCGGCGCATGTTCTGATCCTGGTAGCGAGGGCATGTTTCTGACCAAGACACATCCACCCCTGAAGTTTGCACGAGTGACGAGGCAGTGGCTCCAGAGTCAGAGCCCATATGCAGTCCCAGGGCAACTCATCCAAGGGGCCTCCCAGAGCGTGAGAGATGGACTTTACTGTGCCCCACCAATGGATTCCAGGAAGTAGCCAGGCCATCTAACCGAGAATTTCAACAGGTCACAGAATGCCAAGTCTGTCGTCAAAGGGTCAAGCGACGCAATCGTCCGGTGTGGCAGTGGACTCATCTATACGCTCCTGATGCACCCATGTTGAACAATAAACACTAATCGCCTCACAGCAAGAGTATGCTGGACTGATGAACATCTCGTAGGTGGACCATTCCTCAACTGAAGCGAAGCCGAAAGGTCCGGATATCATAAGCACTGTGTTCGTCCCCAGATATACCTGGTTAAAGTATGGACATGTGCCAAGATGTCTTGATGCTCACAGCTGCACCTGTCCACCGCTGTCCTGCGAACTACATCTCTGAACTGTGAGGCTTCCATTTCTTTTAGTTTTTTTTTTTTCTCATTTTCTTTCCATAGGTTGGACACTTTTGTTTGTTGTCTTTTCGTTTTATTAAAATTTGGGAGGAATGTTGTGTCCTGCTGGACACAGTCTAGTGTTTCTGCCAGCCACTCCCCCGAGGGCTGGCCCACACACACCCCCTCACCCATCCAACACGGGTGTCACCAGTCAGGTGACCCCGCTAATAAAAGGGCCCGGGTGCACGTGCTCGCGGCTAGTCATTAGTACCACAGATCCAGGTGTCCGTGTGGTCACTCAACCATTATGTGGGCCTAGGGCCCAGAACATAACAAGAGAGTGCGTTTATTCTCCATAACGTCTTCAGGCGCGGGCCAGGAATGCAATCTATTTCCAGTATTTGAAGATGAAAAATCCCGTCTGCTGAGTCAATTGAATAGCAAATGGAGTTTGTTTCTGGTCTGCGGAGGCCGGCTGTCTTTTTGGCTCTGAACACAAAGGCGGGCTTCAAGGGCTCGCTTCTTTCCCTCCAAAAAAAGACATTGCAAATACAGCTAAAATAATTGCGCAGGCACTATTCTGCAAGTACGACATGCATAAGGTCTTGCGCATGGTCAAGCAGGTTACCCGTCTAATAAGGAATGAAGCATTGTTTTGTATTTATTGCACTTTACGCAAATTTAGTTTTGCATTTATCTGCCACACACATTAAAGGATTCCAACAATTCTGTTAGGCGAGCTCGGGCTGTCCCACCTATTACATGCCAACATGTATGACGCCATAAAATCGTGCACCACTTTGTTCAACGTAGAACAAACTTGTCATTACTAGTTGCCGCCATTGGGGTCGAAAATCCAGCACATTGGTTTTGTACTAGGAATGAGGGTTACTTTTGGAACAAGCATTTGCAATGCAATAGGTGTCGCATTTATACGAGTTTGAGCTATTGGCATTGTAAATGGCAATGCTTTTTATTTAAGTTTTTTTTTTTTTAAACATAAATAAAAGGCACTGTCATTTACAATGCTAATAGCTCAAACTCGTATAAATGCGAGACCTATTGCATTGCAAATGCTTGTTACTGTTGACTCTCGTCTCTCTAGTTACATTTTAAAAAGCAATAATTATATTGTCCAGTAGAGGGCAATGCTACCCCATCAAACTTAACGCCGGAACCTAAAACAATTCCTCCTGAAAACGCCTAGACATATTTTAGTATAAGGATTTGTTGGTAAGTTTATTTAAGTCTGCAGATTGTAACAGAAATTGCACGTTAAATATTTAATAGGCATTTGCAGTGGTCCGTTAGCTTTATAAAGTGAATTTATGCCTAAGAGAAGAAACATGGGGGCATATTATCAACAAACGGCGTTAAAATTATTATCGGCGCTTTAGCGGGAGAAAATTGCCGCTAAAGCGCGATAATGGGCTTGATAATATGCCCTGGAGAATTCCCATAGAAGCCCATGATGACACCAGAACATGGGCTTCTATGGGAATTCTCTGCGGCATATTATCAAGCCCATTATCGCCGCTTTAGCGGCAGTTTTCTGCCGCTAAAGCGGCGATAATTTTAACGCAGTGCTTGATAATATGCCCCTCAGTATGCTTTGTCTCGACGCTTGGCTCATGCATTTTAGGTGCAATGGGTGGCTTCTCTCTGGGTCAGGCGGTGTATTCGGTCTGGGATGGGCTAACCTCAGGACAGGTCAAGCAGCAAGCGACCACCCCTTGGGCGAGACTACGCCACCACAGCAGCCTATCAGTTTGCTGCTTATAAGGACGTTTTAATTTTTTTCTTCACTACACCAATTTAGTAGTAGATCTTCAGTAGCAGATTGCATGCTGAGTTTTACTATCAGGGGGTCTTACTGGTTATTTAATTTGCACTTTGCCAATGTAATCAGTACATGACAAGACTGAAGTGATGATCTTTGGAAACAAAACCTTCCCGTGGAACGGCACCTGGGGCCATATTATGGAAAGTGTTGATTACGCCAGATTCTATCATAAAATCTCACTAAGAACCCTCGGTCGACTGGACCTTTGTTACCTGCTGAAAAGTGTAAAGGGGCGAAACCAATACATTCACAACTAGACAACCTGGACCAATTTACTTAGACTCTGAAAGGATCACTGACTCCGAATTTCAATTTAAGGGTTTTATTACAAAGCCAAGAATAACTGAACGTACAAGCACCTCATGACGAGGTTAAAGAAATACATGGGCACTAATACAAAGTTCATCCTACGCACCAGTCATAAAGAGAATAAGCAACTCCAGAAATAATAAACTGGCAATGACTGCTCCAACATCTAAATTAGTCTTCATAAGTGGCTGCAAAAGAAATTCATTAATCTATCCCTACACTATCACTAAAGTGGCATCCCTACTTAGCATTTCCCAGGCAAGATCAAGAAAAGGTGTCAGCTCATTAAGACTTCCTAAGAAGTACACTCACGTTGTAAGGGTCAGTAGCCAAAGCTACCAAGTTCGTTCTAGGTCTCCCTCCTCAGTATCAATCCTTTCCTTCTACCCTCTAACGGCTCTCTGCTAACTCATCCCTCGGGGCACTGTCCCTAATACAAAATGCACAATTGATAGAACACGCCCCTGAAACACCTCCTCTGGCCAGGCACCTCTCGTAGGTAATTTTCCACCAAAACTTGTACTCAGTCCAGCAACGGTTGGTATGTCCTTGGTTCGCAGGCTTCTTCAGCTAAAAAGAGTATTGGCTCCCAATTATCGGCATTCCTGAATACATTATTGCAGGCCTCCTCCATACCTAACTCCTAAAACAAAAGGCATCAGTCTAACTAACGAAGACAGTGTCCTTGCAACGGCAACAGAAGCATGAGAACAACCTTCCACGCACATGAATTTCGCTGACTGCCTCCAAATGAGAGCTCTACCGGGAAAATACACTTCGGGCCTACATAATTCAGCTAACATAAGAAATACAAATAGCCTTTCATAGCAAAACGTGAACATTCATTTAGGCCTTTATACATCGAGAATTACACGCATTAATAAATGTTGCATCTGCAAGCACCACATTTTATCACGTTTAAATCACAATTAATCAACTCTACATATGCAGACTTTATTATGGTGCATGTTTAAATCTAATGCATTACATTACACATGAGCTACTCCATTATGCATTTGCAATGAATATTGAAGGTTACATAATTCCATTTAAGTGACCTGTCCCAGGACACCCCCGCGCCGCATGGCCACCAGCTGTGTGTGTGCCCCTCGCCCTCTGCTGCCCGCAGCCTCGTTGGGACTGCCTCTCTGCTCCCAGACCCTCCGCAGCATTTCTCGAGCGTGTGTTGTACTATTTGTGTGAATTCCCTGTGTGACATTGTTTATTTCCTCCTTTAACTGCTTTTATTTCCTTTCTGTATTGTGCCACTGCCAGGCTTCTTTGCTGTTGTGTCCCCCTGTGCCCACCCCGCTCCCCGCTTCCCGCCGCCGTCCAAGCGGCCACGCCCCCTTTTGTTTTGTGCCCTCCCCGCTCCCGCCTCCCAGCTGCTCCTCCCTCCCTCCCACTTCGCCATAAATGGAGACCGCACGTACGCGCAGCGGTCACGCACAGCGGGAGCGCCGATTGTGCACCGAAGACGTGCCAAAGGTAAGCCCGTCTGCGCCCATCCGCGCCTGGACCGCGCCCAGCGCCAGAACTCCTGGTCCCCACCGACGCAAGAGGACCCGACAGACCTACGACGCCGCCGCCCTCAACGCACTCAATGCCGGCCAGAACCCCGCCTGCTGCCGGGCCGCCCCGAAACGCTTCCACGGACCCTTCACCTGCACAACCTGCAAGTTTACCTGCCTCCGAACATGTACCGCGCCCGCCAAGCCAAATCCCAGCAGCGACCTCAAGTGCATCCTGCTCAATACCCGCTCCGTTCACAGACACGCCGTCGAACTCTGGAACCTCCTCGACACAACATCACCAGACGTCGCCTTCCTCACTGAAACATGGATGAACGCCTCCTCAGCCCCCGACATTGCCATTGCCATCGCCATCCCAGATGGATACAAGATCATCAGGAAGGACCGCGTGAACCAGACAGGAGGAGGCATCGCCATCGTCCACAAGAACACCATCCGCATCACGACCAACGCCGACGACACCCACACCGCCGCCGAACACCTCCACTTCCAGATCCTCACCGACCTAAAGACGACCCTCAGAGGAACCCTCATCTACAGACCCCCGGGACCACGCACACAATTCAGCGAAGACATCACGGACTTCATCAGCCCACACGCCCTCCGCTCCACCGACTACATCCTCCTAGGGGACCTCAACTTCCACCTGGAGAACACCAAGGACCGCAACACCGTCACCCTGCTGGACAACCTCGCCAACCTCGGACTCAAGCAACTGGTCAACACCCCACCCACTACGCCGGCCACACGCTTGACCCCGTCTTCTCATCCAGCAAGCACATCGCCTTCAGCCACTCCACCGAACTTCACTGGACCGACCACAGCTGCGTCCACTTCAGCTTCAGAAAAACCACCATCCACCACCACCCGCAACAGGTTCCTCACAGGAGCTGGAGCAAGATCACCGCCGACCAGCTCACCGCCTCCCTCAGCCAGAACCCACCTGCCAGCACACCGGACCCCAACGAAGCAGCCCGCAACTTCACGCAATGGCTGACCGCCTGCGCCGACGACCTCGCACCACTGAAGAACCCCCCCAGCAAACCCAGAAGCAAGAAGGCCCCCTGGTTCACCGAAGAACTCAAGGACTCCAAGAAGACCTGCCGCACCCTCGAGAAAGCCTTGCTCCTCGACCGGACCATTGACAACAGGACCGCCCTCAAACACGCGACCCGCAAGCACCACCAGCTCATCCGCACCACCAAGAAGAAATCACTGAAGGATCGACTAGACAACAACGCCCACGACAGCAAGGAACTCTTCAGCATCGTCAAGGAGTTCTCCAACCCCAGCACCGGCAACAACGACATCACCCCTTCACAAGATCTCTGTGACTCCCTCACCTCGTTCTTCCACCGCAAGATTGCCGACATCCACAACAGCTTCGACACACCATCCTCGCACCCTACCGTCGAACCAACGCACCCCACTGCCACCCTCCGCACCTGGACCGCAGTGACCACCGAAGACACAGCCCGCACGATGAACACCATCCACTCCGGATCTCCGACTGACCCCTGCCCCCACCACATCTTCAACAAGGCCGACTCCACCATCGCACCCCAACTCTGAGACGTCATCAACACCTCCTTCGACACCGCCACCTTCCCGGAGAGCTGGAAGCATGCCGAGCTCTGCGCCCTACTGAAGAAACCAACAGCGGACCCCACCGACTTCAAGAACTTCCGCCCCATCTCGCTCCTCCCTTTTCCTGCCAAAGTCATCGAAAAGATCGCCAACAGACAGCTTGCCGCCTTCCTCGAGACAAATGGATCCCTCGACCCCTCGCAGTCCGGTTTCAGAGCCAACCACAGCACCGAGACCGCCCTCATCGCAGCCACCGACGACATCCGAGCCCTTCTCAACAACGGGGAAACAGCGGCACTCATCCTCCTGGACCTCTCCGCCGCGTTCTACACTGTCTGCCACCGCACCCTAGTCCAACGCCTCAGCAACACCGGCATCCAAGAGAAGGCACTGAAGTGGATCATCTCGTTCCTAGCTGGAAGAACACAGAGAGTCCGCCTCCCCCCGTTTCGTTCCGAGGCCACCGAAGTCATCTGCGGCGTCCCGCAAGGATCATCACTCAGCCCCACCCTCTTCAACGTCTACATGAGACCACTCGCAGCCATCGCACGCCAACACAACCTCAACATCATCTCCTACGCCGACGACACCCAGCTGATCCTCTCCCTCACCAGAGACCCCGACACCGCCAAAACCAGCCTCCACGAATGGATGAAAGACGTCGCCGAGTGGATGAAGAACAGCCGCTTGAAACTGAACTCAGACAAGACGGAAGTCCTCATTCTTGGACCATCACCCTCCGCCTGGGACGACTCCTGGTGGCCCCCTGCCCTGGGCACTGCCCCCAAGCCGACAGACCACGCACGCAACCTGGGCTTCATCCTGGACTCCTCCCTCTCCATGACCAGACAAGTCAACGCCGTCTCCTCTTCATGCTTTCACACCCTCCGCATGCTCCGCAAGATCTTCCGATGGATCCCGATCGAAACCAGGAAGACGGTCACCCAGGCCCTCGTCACCAGCCGGCTGGACTACGGAAACACCCTCTACGCCGGAACCACAGCCAAGCTACAGAAAAGACTACAACGCATCCAGAACGCCTCCGCCCGACTCATCCTAGACATCCCTCGACGCAGCCACATCTCCGGCCACCTGAGGAACCTGCACTGGCTCCCCGTCAACAAGAGGATCACGTTCAGGCTCCTCACCCACGCACACAAGTCTCTCCCCAACCTGGGCCCCAAGTACCTCAACGACCGCCTGACCTTCCACACGCCCACCCGCCAGCTACGATCCGCTAGCCTCGCCCTCGCCGCGGTACCACGCATCCGAAGAGCCCCCGCCGGAGGCAGATCCTTCTCCTATCTGGCGGGCAAGACATGGAACTCCCTCCCCATCCACCTTCGGCTGACCCAGGACCACCTCGCCTTCAGGAGACAACTCAAGACCTGGCTGTTCGAGCAGTAGCGGCCCCCTTCCCCCAAGCGCCTTGAGACCCTTCCGGGTGAGTAGCGCTCTATACAAGTGAAATGATTGATTGATTGATTGATTGACTTTACTTCCTAAAATGGCACGAAATAAATTTCTATCATCCCACTTACACATTTCGTTATCACCCCACATTTCTAATTATCACATTTTAGTACAACACAAGAATATATGCGGGTGCGGACTATCCATGATTATGATGCACCCCTACAAATTTCGGAATATCATGACGCTCTATCAGTTCCCCCCTTCGATGACTAGTGTTATCAATAAAAATCACAACTCCCTGGAGAAAGAACCGACCTGTCGGAATTTCTCTAGGTTCTTGATATTCTCGTAGTGACTGTCCTGCAGTCTAGCCATCTTTATCTCCTGCTTCCTAAGGGACCTTTCGACTTGGTTCTCCTTATACCACTGATAAGCTCTAGCAAATCCCCACAGGCAAATCACACAAACCACAATGATAATGATTGGCTTTAGAATATAACCAGGAATACCTTTTCCCAAATTCGTAAACCAATTTCCCACTCTGCCAAAACCTTTACCAACTTTTTCCCAAACACCCTCTTCAGTCAAATCCCGAATCTCATGATAGATCACAGTGATGTTACTTATATATTTCTCTAGATCTTTACTGTAATATGGTATATAAGTACAGCACTCTTGAATCTTCAACATTTTACATACTCCGCCCTCTTTTGCCAATAATTCATCCAAAGCAAGGCGGTTCTGCATCAATCAATCAATCAATCAATACATTTATAGAGCGCGCTACTCACCCGTGAGGGTCTCAAGGCGCTGAAGGGAGGGGGGTGCTGTTACTGCTCGAATAGCCAGGTCTTGAGGTGTTTCCTGAAGGTGAGATGGTCCTGGGTCAGTCGTAGGTGGGCGGGGAGGGAGTTTCATGTCTTGGCGGCCAGGTAGGAGAACGATCTTCCTCCGGTGGTGTTTCTTTGAATCCGTGGGACGGTGGCGAGGGCGAGGCTGGCGGAGCGGAGCTGGTGGGTCGGAGTGTAGAACGTGAGGCGGTTGTTGAGGTATTCGGGGCCCATGTCGTGGAGCGCTTTGTGTGCATGGGTGAGGAGCCTGAACATGATCCTTTTGCTGACGGGGAGCCAGTGCAGGTTTCTCAGGTGGGCAGATATGTGGCTGTGGCAAGGGATGTCGAGGATGAGTCGTGCGGAGGCGTTCTGTATGTGCTGAAGTCTTTTCTGAAGTTTGGCTGTGGTTCCTGCGTATAGGGCATTCCCGTAGTCCAGTCGGCTGGTGACGAGGGCCTGGATGACCATCTTTCTGGTTCCGGTGGGGATCCACCGGAAGAGTTTTCAGAGCATGCGCAGGGTGTTCAAGCATGAGGATGAGATGGCGTTGACTTGCTTGGTCATCATGAGGGAGGAGTCCAGGATGAATCCCACGTTGCGTGCATGGTCCGTGGGTGTCGGTGCGGCATCCAGCGCTGTGAGCCACCAGGAGTCATCCCAGGCGGATGGGGACTGTCCGAGGATGAGGACCTCCGTTTTGTCTGATTTCAGTTTCAGACGACTGAGCTTCATCCATTCCGCGACGTCTTTCATTCCTTCCTGGAGGTTGGTTTTGGCGGTGGTTGGGTCTTTGGTGAGGGAGAGTATCAGCTGGGTGTCGTCGGCGTAGGAGATGATGTTGAGGTTGTGTTTGCATGCGATGGCAGCGAGGGGGCTCATGTAGATATTGAAGAGGTTGGGCTGAGTGAAGAGCCTTGGGGTATGCCGCAGATGATCTTGGTGGCCGCGGAGCAGAAGGGAGGGAGGCGTACTCTCTGGGTTCTGTTGGAGAGGAACGAGGTGATCCAGTCCAGGGCTTTTCCTTGGATCCCAGTGTTGTGGAGGCGGGTTATTAGGGTGCGGTGGCAGACGGTATCAAAGGCGGCTGAGAGGTCTAGGAGGATGAGAGCGGTTGTTTCCCCGTTGTCAAGCAGGGTCCTGATGTCGTCGGTGGCTGCGATGAGGGCGGTCTCGGTGCTGTGGTTGGCTCAAAATTCGGACTGGGATGGGTCGAGGGAGTCGTTTGCCTCGAGGAATGCGGTCAGCTGTTTATTGACGGTCTTCTCAATGACTTTTGCAGGGAAGGGAAGAAGAGAGATGGGGCGGAAGTTCTTGAGGTCTTTAGGGTCCGCTGTGGGTTTCTTCAGAAGGGCGTTGATCTCTGCGTGCTTCCAGCTCTCTGGGAAGGTGGCGGACGTGAAGGAGTTGTTTATGACGTTCCGGAGGTGGGGTGCGATGATGGTGTCGGCTTTGTTGAAGATGTGGTGAGAGCATGGGTCAGAGGGAGAGCCAGAGTGGATGGTGTTCATGACGTGGGTGGTGTCTTCAGTGCTGATGGGGGTCCAGGCGCTGAGGGTGGTGGTGGGGGGGTGTTGGTTTTGTGACTGGAGGCGGAGTCTGGGCACCGAAGCTGTCGTGTATATCGGCGATGTTGCGGAAGAAGAACGTGGCGAGGGAGTTGCAGAGGTCTTGCGACGGTGTGATGTCGTTGCTGCTGGCGCTGGGGTTGGAGAGCTCTTTTACGATGCTGAAGAGTTCCTTGCTGCTGTGTGTGTTGTTGTCCAGCCGCTCTTTGAACGATGTCCTTTTGGTGGTGCGGATCAGCTGGTGGTGTTTGCGAGTGGCGTTCTTGAGAGCTGTCATGTTTTCTGTCGTCTGTTCGTGGCGCCAGGTTTTCTCGAGAGTTCGGCAGGATTTCTTTGATTCTTTGAGGGCGTCGGTGAACCATGTAGTTTTCCTGTTGCTGGTCTTGCCTGGGGGGTTCTTCAGTGGAGCAAGGGCGTTGGCGCAGTTGGTGATCCACTGTGCGAGATTGTGGGCTACGTCGTTGGTGTCAGAGGTGTCGGTTGGAGGGTTCTGGCTCAGTGATGTGGTTAGTTGGTCTGTGGTGACATTGCTCCAGCATCTGCGGGGGATCTGTTGTGGGCGGTGGTGGGATGTAGTCTTCTTAAAGGTGAAATGGATGCAGCTGTGTTCGGTCCAGTGTAGTCCGGTGGAGTGGCTGAAGGAGACGTGGTTGCTGGCAGAGAAGATGGGGTCGAGCGTGTGGCCGCGTAGTAGGTGGGGGTGTTCACCAGTTGCTTGAGTCCGAGGTTGGCGAGGTTGTCGAGCAGGGTGGTGGTGTTGTTGTCGTTATTGTTCTCCAGGTGGAAGTTCAGGTCCCCTAGGAGGATGTATTCTGATGAGGCGAGGGCATGCGGGCTGATGAAGTCGGCAATGGTTTCACTGAATTGTGTGCGTGGGCCCGGGGGTCGGTAGATGAGGATTCCTCTGAGGGTGGCCTTGGGGTCGGTGTGGATCTGGAAGTGTAGGTGTTCGGCGGCGGTGAGGGTGTCTTCGATGTTGGTTGTGACGCTGATGCTGTTCCTGTAGATGATGGTGATTCCTCCTCCGGTTTGGTTGACGTGGTCCTTATGGGTGATCTTGTAGCCGTCCGGGATGGCTATGACGATGTCGGGGTTGAGAAGGCGTTCATCCAGGTTTCCGTGAGTTTGATGGCGTGCTTGTGAACAGAGCGGGTGTTGAGTAGGATACACTTAAGGTGGTTGTTGCTGTTGCTTGAATTTGCAGGCTTGGCAGGAGGAGGGTCAGTGGGTGCGCTTCGGGGTGGCTCGGTAGCAGGCGGGTGGTCGTCCGGTGTTGAGTGCATTGAGGGCGGCGGTGTCGTATCTCAGTCGGGTTTCCTGGCTGCGGCGGGGTCCAGGGGTTCTGGCGCAGGGCGCAGTACAGGAGCGGACGGGCGCAGATGGGCTTGCCTTTGGCGCGCCGGCGGCGCGCCAGCGGCACGCCCGCTGCGCGGTCTCCATATGTGGGGAAGAGGGAGGGAGAAGCAGCTGGAAGGCGGGAGCGGGGCGGCGAATGGGGGACCAGGGGGGCGGGGCCTCAGGGGACGCAGCGGCGGGAGAGAGTGAGGGGGGGAGCGGGAGGGTGGCACAGAAGGCAAAAGGGGGCAGAATGGGCACAAAAAAACGGCGGGGGAGACAGTAGTGTACAGAAAAACAATAGGCAGCAGTAATCAAGCACAGATACAATAGCAAAACACGAAGGAAGCAAAGACCAGACTACGGAGTTCAGCAGTCGGGCGCAGCAAGTGGCAGCAGCGGGAAGCATCACACAGGAGGACCGTGTGGTGGCTGAGGGGGCGACCTACCTGGTGACAGGGTCAAGGGTCGCCATCACCATCATCCTTATCGACAACATCTCTCCATCCACAAGTATCAGCGACTTAGCTGTATTAGTCGACAACTTGTCAACACCAGTCGACAACTTTCTAATCTTCACATCATTCAGAATCATTCCCAAACTTGGTATTGCTGCTCCAAAGATATCTCCAATCACTGCTCATGCACCTACATCCCTCTTTGCTCTAGAATGCTTTTCACCTTCCAGGAGTTCTAGTTCCTCTGCATGGTAGATCTTGGGGAAAATAATTCCTAAATAACAAGTACCATACCAATTCGCAGGCAATCTCACGTAAGCATTCTTTCCACACACATAACATACTGTTGGCACCGCCTGCACTGGACCTTGCAAAAAGTTATTTGCAGATTCTTCCATAGTGAAAACATGATCACACATACTCTGTCCCACATAGACCTTATCATAATAGGTCTGCACATGTTTCACACACAGCTTCCCCTTCTGCACTAGATCAATGCTATAGGGCCGTAGCTCCCCTTCGCTCTATGAGCCCTCTCCTCCTCTGTCCAATCTACTGGACTTTCTCCGGTGTTACATGTTTGTGTTAGCTGTCTATATCTATCTTCTGCTTTATCTACAAAATTCTTCTCTACACCAGTTAGTGAACACGTTAAGGTATGTCTATGGGCATAGGCTGTATCCAACGTTGTAATTGGTATGAAATACTTTTCAATCCTATCTTCCTGCTTATAATAGTCATACTTATTGAGGTGCTTGTAAGCTGGTACCTCTGAAAGCATCGCATCATAATTGGAAAAGAAGTACTCATAATGACCTCCCCCATAGAACATACTAAGCAAAAAACTACACGAAATCCCATACGTCCGTGGAAGATGGTGGTATTTAATGCCCTCATCCACTGAGGCAGGCAACTGCATACACACATAACAATCTTTCGCATCCATTGCCTCGACATATTCATATAGCAGCTTGGCATACGCATTAAGCTTAAAATCACCTCTAGACATGCAATCTACGATTGTTAAGATCTAGCATAGCCTTTTCAGCTCCTATGATACCCTCTTTCTTGGTTGAAGTGTTCCTTTCACCTCTCCGACTTCTACCTCATGTGGAATAGCAACTGACACGACTATTGAAACTATCACTCCTACTATGAGTGTACCTATCATACATTTGGACCTACGGTTCGGATTTCCAGCCTCCATTCTCGTTGTCGGTTGGGCTTTTCAGAAAACAAACACTCAGAGTCCTTTTCTCCACCACAAATTCCTGTTTAACCAGTTCAAACACCACTCCAGAAGTGCTGGAAATTCCCTTTACAGTACTCTTGTTCTTTATTTACACAGTCCAAAAAAGACTTCCTTAACCCTCTTTCTTCTTCTACGGAAAGTCCCTAAATTTCTTCTTCTTCCACTCGGGCCTAGGTTATCTTCTTTAAAGCACTTATTCACAAAACACAGTTCATTCACAATCCACAATAAGTTCAGAACCAATTACAGCTAAAACATGTTGTAAAATTTCAAGACGAACATCTACCATTTCATGAGGTGGTGGTTTAAATCCAAACGTTGGGAAAACTAATCTGTGCAATATCAGAATTCACACCTTGCTCAAAACTGGAGATTTCGGAACCGTGATGGTCAACACCTCTTCGATTTTAAGTCCTGATTCAGATTCCTGCTGATCACTTTCACGGACTTCAGTCTCCCGGAACTCCCTACTCTTGTCATCAGTTACTGCGTAAGTCCATTCCGGGGCAGCATATCTCTGGCAAGGCACTCTTGTCCTTCTTGATCTCCTCAGGCCTCCTTGAGCTTGTTCTTCTTCACTCACTTCCGATTCAGAGCTCTCGGACACAGGGGCAAGATCTCTCTCGGGAGCCAGTCTCAGATTCAGCCTTCTCTGTCTCTCAGGCCACACTTTTTCTGCTTGTCTAGCCCTTCTGCTTTCCTCCTGAACACTCTGCGCACCACTTCCTTCCGCTGAGTCTGACTCTAAACCACTCACGACGTGACCTTCTTCCTCAGAGTCAATATCTGGGTTGTGTGTAGCGTAACCCTCTGCGTCTGGTCTGGTGAGCAACCAGCTTCGTCAGCAATCCTCACAGCTTGACTTGTCCCCTCTTGTGGCCCTGTCACCACAGCTGGATTTTCATTCGTGAGAGGAGCTATTTCTTCTAAGGGTGCTGAAACTCGGCGGGTGTGGGCAGCATGTACCCACTTTGTCAATCCTCCGCACTTCACTGCTGTGTTCGTTACCAGTATCACCTGATAAGGGCCTCACCACCGAGCATCCAGGCAGCTCTTCCTCACGTTCTTGCGGACAAGTACCAAATCACCCGGGCACATGTCATGGCATTGATCACTTGAAGCTGGAACGGAGGCAGCTTGCACCTGCTGGGACACAGAACGGACCACATAAGCTAGTCCTTTGCAGTAATCAAGGATTAAGTCATCAGTGATGTTAATCAAAGCTGTGGATGGTACTGCGGTCAATCGCATCGCCGTCCCAATAAGGATTTCATGCATGGAGAGACCGGTCCTCCTATCTGGGACACTGCGAACACTCATCAACACCAAAGGCAATGCATCAGGCCATTTCAGAGATGTAAACGAACACACCTTCGCCATCCGTGCTTTCAAAGTTCCATTAATCTGCTCCACTATCCCAGAAGCCTCTGGTCGATAGCTACAATGGAGTCTCTGATCAACATCTAAAGCAGCGCAAAGCAACTTCATGATTTTGCTGTGTAAGTGTGTTCCTCTATCTGACTCCAACGAGGTTGAAAAACCGAACCTGGGGATCAACTCCCTCAATAGCAGCTTTGCTACTGTGAGGGTGTCACACCTTCGTGTTGGGTAAGCCTCCGGCCCACCTTGAAAAAGCACACACCACCACTAGAATGTACCTCAATCCATTGCACTTAGGCATCTCGATAAAATCGAACTGCATTCTATTGAAAGTTCCCCCCGACCTCCCAATGTGACTCAACCTAACCACAGTTTTCTTTGCAGCGTGAATTTATTGACAGGTAGCACACCTCTGACACACTGCTTCAGCAACCGTACGAAATCGTGGGTTATACCACGTCTGTCTGAAAACTCGCACCATTGCATCCCTTCCAAGGTGCACAGCATCATGAATCTGCCTTGCCATCGGGCGCAATAGGTCATCTGGTAACACTGCTCGACCATCACTTGAAACCCAAATGTCAATATCCCCTTTCTCACATCCTGATTTGATCCATACATCCTTTTCCTGAAACCTCTTCCTGCAGGCGCTTGAGTTCATCCCAAGTGTCTGCCATGGCTAACATCATCTTGCAATCCATTCTTTCTTTGCTCTCTTCTGTGTAATCTCCAGTAAAAATGCACCCTTGTTCAGCGCAAAAACGTGCAACTTCATCGGCATACTTGTTGCCAAGAGAAACAAAGTCGGTTCCCCTCCCATGGGCTGCACATTTTACTACAGCAATTTCCTTCGGACACTGTAAAGCTTCCAACAATTGTCTCACATATTCTCCGCTTCTAATTGGAGAACCAGATGATGTCATGTAAGCCCTCTGAGACCATAGCTGTCCGAAATCATGAACCACACCGAACCCATACTGGCTGTCGGTGTAGATGGTGATTAGGATCTGATCAGTTGCCAAACAGGCACGAGTCAAGGCAATAATTTCGTCCACTTGCGCGGAGTGTACTCCTTCTAAGCAAGCAGCTTTAACTACTTCCGTAATGGTACATACAGCAAACGCTGCTCTCAACTGACCCACATTGTCTCTTAAACATGAACTGTCGACAAAGAAAATTTCATCAGGGTCAGGCAGAGGTTTATCAACAATGTCAGGTCTCGGTTTGGTGCCAAGTTCAGTCACATCAAGACAGTCATGGTCTTCACAATCGTCATCATCTGCATTTGGCAAAGGCATCAGTGTAGCAGGATTTAAAACGGAACACCTTCTCAGAGTCACATTCTCTGCGGCAAGTATGACTTGCTCGTAGCGTGTGAGTCTATTGTTGGTCAGGTGCTGTGTTTTAGTCCTCGTCATCCACAGTTCAACAGAATGCGGAACATAGACTATCAAAGGGTGACCCATGACAATGCTTTCACATCTCGCAATGCTGACACCGGTTGCAGCAACGGATTTGACACATCTGGGCAACGCTAAAGCTAATGGATCAAAAGTAGCTGGAAAATAGGCAACTGGTCTACGGACACCTCCATGACTCTGAGTCAGGACTGACAATGTGCAACCTTCTCGCTCACAACAGAACAATAAAAAGGACTTGTAGTCAGGCATTCCTAGAGCCGAAACACGACACATGCCCTCTCTCAACTCCAAGAATGAAACCAGACAGTCGTGGTCCCATGGTACCAGATCACTCACATCCTTGTGTGTTAGCCTTTGCAAAAGCTTCGACTTCAGGGAGAAATTGGGAATCCATAGGCAACAGTAGCCAACCATCCCCAAGAAAATTCTGACATCCCTCTGAGGTCCAGCCATATTCATGATCGCCTCAATTCGATCTGGTGACACCTTTCTCTTGCCTTTCTCAATTCTATGACCCAAGTACTGAACATCACTCAAACAGCATTTCAACTTGTTTGGGGACACCTTGTGTCCATTCTCTGCCAAATGATTCAGTAGGGCAATTGTGTCGATCCTGTAAGCATCTCCAGTTTCTGACGCAATAAGGAGATCGTCAATGTATTGCACGAGGACTGAGTTCTGCGGCAATGCAAGACTCTCAAGATTCTTTTTCAAGATCTGATTAAAGATCGATGGACTCTCTGTATACCCTTGAGGGATACGACACCACGTTAACACACGATCTTCCAGCCGGAAAGCAAACAAAAATTGGCTTTCCTCGTGAAGAGGTATCGAGAAGAATGCTTGACACAGATCAATCACAGTAAACCATTCTGCATTGCATGGAATCTAAAATAGTATCACTGATGGATTCGGTACCACTAGACAACATGGAACCACAATGGTGTTGACCTTTCGCAGGTCTTGCACGATTCTGCATTTCCCGCTTGTTTTCTGTAATCCCATAATGGTAGAGTTGCATGGACTAGCCATTATCTCCTTCAGGATTCACTGCTTAATCCTTGCGATCATTTCAGGTGACAGATTATACTGGGGTGTTCTCGGGAATTCAACATTCTGCTTAATCTGGATCTTAACTGGCTCAACACCCTTGATTTTTCCAATCTCTTCTCCTGTGAAATCCTACACATCCAATGAAACAGAGTCTCTTAGGTCAAGTGGAAGCTCCTCCACTTTCAACATAGGATACATCTATATGCACAAATTCTGATTCGCAACCTTAAAGGTGGCATCATCATCATTCATCTGTAATTCCACTCCCTTTGGCGTGCAGTAGATGGTACAATTCAACGTGCACAAAAGATCACGTCCTAGCAGACAAAGTGGACTTGAATCACCGCCACGAACTGGTGTCGATCTCGGAAGGTTCCTATTCTCACAGGAATCGGCTCTGTCAATGGATTAGTCATTGTCTTATTTGCCACTGCTACAACTTGGATTGATTGTCCCAAGAAGGATAGGTTGGGAACTACTGCAGATCTTACAGTAGAACGGGTAGTACCAGTATCAACCAAAAAGGTGGTGGGATGACCGTCAAAATCCGCCTCTACAAACGGTCCCCTCTGGTCTACCTCTAAGACTTCCCCAAGAGTGCAGTCTTCCTCCCCTCTCAGGCACCGTAATTTCAACGGGTACTGAGCTGTACTCATCATAGTTCTCAAAAAGGGGCATCTGCTGGTACGTTCGATTTCCCTATAGAATCCTCGGAGGTTGCGGAACTTGCACCTGCGGGACCATTGTCCCCCCTTGCATGAACCTAGGTCTTGTTACTGTATTGACGACATCAGGTACCTGCACGATCTCTGCCTCTTGTTGCACCTGGTTTGCTGGGTTCAATCTACACTCGCACTTCCAATGCCCGATCTTGTGACAAAGGTGACATGCAGTGGTCTTTTTCAGTGTTGTCACATCCATACCTGTCTTGGGGTCTACAAGTTTCCCCTTCCCTTGACCCTGTGCATTCTGGGTCCCTCCTTGATTGTTTCCCTGTCTTCTTCCGAGCGTCCCTCTACTTGGCTGTGTCTGGAGTTCCCTGTCAGCAATTTGCATTTGGACCACCATCAACTTATCCTTAAGCTTCCTATGTTTCGAATCCACTTCATCGCTGCAGTACCTGGCGTACCGCAGTCTTTTGTCCACTGACTTGTTCTGCCAGCAGATCAAATGTTGCTGAATCATGAAGCTAACTTATGGTCTCAGACACAAAACAAACTTGGAAACAAACTGTCCCATGTCTTTGGGGTCTAAGGTGTCTAGCCCACAGTACTGCTTAAAGGCTTGTAGGAGCCTCTCATAGTATTCATGTATGGACTCTTTCGGTTCCTGAACAGTTCGATCTATCTTAACCCAATCAATATCTTGTGGCAAGATTTTGGACTTCAGCCATGTGATTACCTGTTCAAACTTGTTCATAACAATGGGTGAAGGACTATTGGTAACAGAATCCCTGTCTGGTTCAGAGGTTGGCCAATCAACTGCAACTTTACAAGCTGCCTACAATTCACTTGGTACTACGATATCAAACAATGTATTCAGGTCAACCCACAACACTTTCGAGATTTTAACAAAACAATCAATCTGCTTGTACCATTCGACAGGCTTCTCACTCAGCCGAAGAAATTAATTTGTAAACGCTGCCAAATCACCTCTACTCAAAGGCACATGCACATACCTCTCGCAAAGGATAGTTCTCCACTCCTCTTATTCTCCCTCCTGGAGGCGGCGTCTCTCCTATGCTCTTTTTGGTGCCCTTCTTCTTGGACCATCTTTCCTCCCACTTATCAAGCATGCTCCATGCACGTATCCCTATAATCAATTCTCGAATGTGAGCTTTCAACCCTATGACTCTCTTCTCTCCCAATTCCTGATCACTGCACTACAGTCTGCGACTTCCCTGCAACATCTTCGTTTTGGACAGACCCACCTCATACCCTTTTGCCAACTCTGTCAGTTTTTCATGTGCTGTCCTTGCTTTGCGAGTTACGTCCTTTGCTACAAACAAGAACTCACCTGGCTCATCAAGTTCCACTCTTTCCAAAGGCAGGTTCCCACTAATTATCTCATCTACTTCAGCTCTCAATCTCACCACATTCAACATCTTTGCTCTTAAAGCAACTTTCAGGGTCCCTCAACTAGATGCGCCACTCGATTCTTCGTTCTCGCTGCTCTGTTCTCCACAACGGTTCCCTTCCGCTATATTCCTAAGGGCTGGTCGGCTTCCTGAGTTTCCACAATCCCACTTCTCACTGGTGGTTCCCACATTCTGAGGTCGGATCTTCATCGGCCAAAGACCTTGGTCTCGCCGTTCTTACATCCACCTGTCCTCTAGAGGTGTCTGCAGTGGCTGGCAATGGCATGCTCGATTCTATGGGTCTCGGAAGGTGAGCTATTCTACTCACTGTGCCATTCCCTCCAGAACCAGTCCCTTCTCCTACTGCTGACAGTGCCAAGCTTCCATTCCTCGCCTGATCTGGGTCATATATTGATGTGGATTTGGGGGTCTTTTGGGGGACCACCCAAAAGTGCAGGGTCCACCCTTCGTCCACGGGTCCGGGATAAAAACTGAGACCAACACTGGAGCACCGAGAGAAAGGATATTTATTACAATCTCATGAGATGGAGAGAGAGCATCGGCAACAGACACCCGCAGCTTGTCTGAGGAGGCACTCTGCTGAGTGCTTTGCTTCTGCACCTTATATACTCTTCATCCCCACCCTGTGCGTGCTAGGTGAACAATAACAAACACCAATAATTTACAGACAAGCAGGTGGTGGCTGTTTGGCCCCTGCAGGGCATAGGTGAAAAAGGCATGATTATATGTCAAACAAAGGGTAATCTGATAAGTTCACAGATGGTAGCGGTGAGGCCCCTGCAGGGTGTAGGTGAAAAGCATGTTTATACGACAAGTAAAGTTTGATCGGATAAGTCCGCAGATGGTAGTTGTTGGACTCCTGCAGGGCACAGGCGAGAGGAATGATTACACAGCAAGCAGAGGTCAATCTGATAGGCCTGCAGATGGTAGCTGTTGGACGCCTGCAGGGCATAGTGTGCAGGGTGAGGACAATAAACATCGGGGAAACTCCCTGTCCGACTGGTTGAGCATGGGCTGGTCAGTTTGTGGCAGGTCAAAGCACGAACAGGGTGTGAGCATCCGTGCAGGAATGTGGGAGGTCAGAAGTGGAGCTCCAGAGTGATCGTGAAAGAGAGAGAAGGTCAGTCATGAAGGGTATAGCACAAAATGGCGGAGTGAATGGCAAGATAACAGACCTACTTTTCCACACTGACACTATGGGACCAATGGTAACCGGCACCGGTAACCTTGTAACACCTGTAACTCCATTAGCTTCAGTACCTGCTGGAGTCTGCTTTCCCATCCCTTCTGTTCCTGTTTAGATTCTCCCAACTACTCTCGCACTAGGTTGAGCCTGCGATTCTCCAATTCCGTCCGTTGGTACTGATTTTCTCTCTTCTGAGTCTGGGTTATATGGAGGTGGTCTTTTTGATAGTAATTTGTCTAACAAGCTGTCATCTGTATCACTATCGTCTTCCTCGCCACACTTCTTCTGGCTATCTCCTACTTTCACCATCAACGGGAATAGCCTATCCCCCTCAATAGTTCCCACCCTCCATCTTTTCTCCAATGCATCCCATTACGCATCTTGAAATGCCCTAATCTACTTTTTCACCCTTTCCTGACTTCGATCTCATTTCCTGTCATGTGCTGCTCTTATTCATGCATGTAACGCCTCAAACTGTGTCGGTCTGAGTAAAAGTCGCAAGGAAGACATCACGGATTTCAACTGGTACAACACTTTCAACCTGAAAGTACCATAACGCGGAAAAGCCAATTCTCCCTCTTTTTCATTCATTGTATGCCAATTTTTAAGCCAAATTATGGTATGCAATCCCACATTCATAGCCATGTAAAGGGCTGGGGTATCGTCAGGCGGGGCTTCTTCTCCTCCCCGAGTAACCATCCTTCTATCTCCTCTACACATAACTCGTAGAACTTTAAAACATTTCTTGATTTTTCTGTTTACTTCCTGATGTCTATCCACCAATACCAGTGCAGCTTCACACTAACCGACCTATCGCAGCGCGAAACTCCCTCACGTCACTCTTCCTTCGCATGCAGCAGTTCCCCTCCTTTACAACTCGTCTCTCACACACTCACGCGTCTCTCTCATACAATGAAATAACTGTTTGTCCACCAAATGACCGAACAGTCACTTCTCTGACTGTCTGTCCACCAAACTACTGGACAGTCTCTCACAATTGTCGACCTCAACTCCGGCAACTGTCTATCTGCGAAACGACCGGACAGCTGCCTCAGACTATCTGCCCATGAACGGGTGGACAGTCATGTACTTAATCGATAGGATCCACTCTCTCAATGGTCCACATACAGTAACCCACGACCTGCGTTGGTTACTCACGCACTCACACACACGTTTCCCTATCACCGGTGGGTCAGTCAACAACATCTCATGACTCCCACAATCACTGGTCAGACAATTTCAACTCTGGGTGTCTTCTATACCACGATCTCTTAGCCCGGGATATCACAATCAAATCTCATGGACCGCACGCGTTCGGCCTGAAACCACAATCAACTCTCATTCCAACTCCGCAAGACATCACACAATCAAAACAATACCGCAATCTAACAGACACACATCCCTGTTCATACTCACTCTACCACAAACTGCTGCTTCCGCCGCACCGTCACTCTCCATCGGTTTCCATCAAACGTCGTCGTCCTCCGCTCGCGATCCACTGGATCACCATCACATGGGCTCTATGGGGACTCAATGACTAACCTTCTCTACATCTCCCCTTACTACAAAAGTAACCATCCTACTCCGCTACCAACTGATTACACCGGATTCTATCATGAAATCTCACTAAGAATCCTCGGTCGACTGAACCTTTGTTACCTGCTAAAAAGTGTAAAGGGGAGAAACCAATACATTCACAACTAGACAACCTGGACCAATTTACTTAGACTCTGGAAGGATCACTGACTTCAATTTTCAGTTTAAGGGTTTTATTACAAAGCCAGAATTACTGAACATACAAGCACCTCATGACGAGGTTAAAGAAATACATGGGCACTAATACAAAGTTCATCCTACGCACCAGTCTGATCCGGTGAAGCATAAAGAGAATAAGCAACTTCAGAAATAATAAACTGGCAATGACTGCTCCAACATCTAAATTAGTCTTCATAAGTGGCTACAAACTAAATTCATTAATCTATCCCTGCACTATCACTAAAGTGGCATCCCTAGTTAGCATTTCCCAGGCAAGATCAAGAAAAGGTGTTAGCTCGTGAAGACTTCCTAAGAAGTACACTCACGTTGTAAGGGTCAGTAGCCAAAGCTACCAAGTTCGTTCTAGGTCTCCCTCCTCAGTATCGATCCTTTCCTTCTACCCTCTAACGGCTCTCTGCGAACTCCAGCAACGGTTGGTATGTCCTTGGGTCTCAGGCTTCTTCAGCGATCAAGAGTATTGGCTCCCAATTATCGGCATTCCTTAATACATTGTTTCAGGCCTCCTCCATATCTAACTTCTAAAACAAAAGGTGTCAGTCTAACTGACAAAACAAACGGTGTCCTTGCAACGGCAACAGAAGAATGAGAACAAAACAACCTTGCACGCACATGAATTTCGCTGACTGTCTCTAAATGAGAGCTCTACCAGGAAAAATACACTTCGGCCCTACATAATTCAGCTAACATAAGAAATACAAATAGGCCTTTCATAGCAAAATGTGAACATTCATTTAGGCCTTTATACATCGAGAATTACACGCATTAATAAATGTTGCATCTGCAAGCACTACATTTCATCACGTTTAAATCACAATTAATCATCTCTACATATGCACACTTTGATATGGTGCACGTTTAAATCTAATGCATCTAATACATGTGAGCTACTCCATTAAGCATTTGCAATGAATATTGAAGGTTACATAATTCCATTTAAATGCCACTTTACTTCCTAGAATGGCACAAAATAATTTTCTATCATCCCACTTGCACGTTTTGTTATTACCCCACATTTCTAATGATCACATTTTAGTACGACACAAGAATATATGCGTGTGCGGGCTATCCATGATTATGATGCACCCCTACAAATTTCAGAATATCATGATGCTCTATCAGTGTCACAAGGGCGCAACGGGCATGTGCATTCGCTGTGAACACCCCGGGGCACTTTGGTATTACAGAAAGGACTGCAAACGCTTATGCTGCCCTTTCTGTAAAACAGATAGCGCTGGAGCACATAACAGCACCAGCGCTATCACCAGAAGGTGTTCCTTCCTTTGCATGGGGCTGTGGCCCCATGCAAATGAGGGAATCCCTTTATCACTGCACTAGAGTCGTATTATAGACGTGGGCACAGAGGGAAAGAAGCTGTCAGGAGGCGCAATGACAGTGCCGTCTAAAAGGTGGTGCGCTGCCTGTGCAGCCACGGATAGCAGCCTTCTGGAGGGGAAATGACGGTCCTATGGACTCCCCAGACATCCCCTTGCACGCGGATGCAGTCACTCACTGTACCCACCTGCAAGGGGATCTCTAATACCCCTTAATAGTGCAGGCGAGTTGCTGACTATACAGTGAAACACGGAGCTGCTGCTTCAAAGCCGCTCCATATTTCACTTGAGTGCGCTGTCCCCAGGGCAGCACAAATTCGCTGTTGCCCTGGGAGCAGAGCATTCAATATAATACAGTGCATTCTGCTTGTTTGCGCAGGGCGTACCTTTTGAAAGGTGCCCCCGGCGCAACCTAAGAGAGCTTGCGTATTCTGTAATATGGCCCCTGGTGGATCTTTGAAATCGGGCCCACACCGACAGACCACGCCCGCAAACTTGGTATCACCCTGGACGCCAAGCTGACCATTTATTTGAAGAGTTTTATATAGCGCTGGCTAGACCCGGAGGTATCAGAGCGCTTAACATGAGGATCAGCGAGTTACATGTTACATAGTTACATCATTTAAATCAAAGAATCACGGAGGGAGGAGGGAGGAGGAGGGGGAGAGGGAGGGAAGGAAACACAGCGGGGAAACGAGGTAAACAATGTCAGATGACCGTCTGGGTAGGTGACAGCCGAGGGGGTGAAACCAGGGCCAGACTCCTCTATAGCTACATATGACAGCTCCACCGGGCATCGGCCAATGTGGCTCGTGCGCCGAGGTAAGTATGAACAGTTTTAGTATCCGCCCATGGGGCATCGTCAAAGGTCAATCGAAAGTTCTATCATAGGCCATATTGATCCGGCTCCATGGTGTGTACAAAGTTCAAGGTTTCAGTCCGGGGGGCATCGTCATAGAACCATAGTCAGCACCCATCCCGGAGTAACTGGGAAGCTAAGACTCAGCCCTACGTCTCAACTCTCTACCAGACGTTCCCTGATTCCTCTGCGCATCAGTGTTGCCCAGCCCAGGTTTCCTTTCCTTGATTCGATCCCTATAAACTTCTCCGGAGTAAATCTGTGGTTCATCTCAGCAGTGTGAGAGTTGAAGATCGTCGTGGTAAAAGACCACTATGGTGGCCATCTTGGGGTCAGGCAAGAGAAACTCCACCCCTGTTGTTCCATTTGGCCGGCCCGCCAGCCACAGTACAGCTAAACTCACGAGAAGGGAATGTGATCACTCCAATAATTACATTGTTATTAAATTTCGCCCTCTTTCTCAGAATGATGCAGGGGCTCTCTTGAACATTGCCCGATGCTGCCCACGGCAGTTTTTGCGGCCCCCTGTTTGGAACCAACAACCTGTTGGTGGTGTCTGGACAATTTTTGCAGCCCCCGGCTGCCTATTCCTGCTCCCGTCGGTGCTTCCCAGCGCCGTCCCGGCACACGAGTCACCAGCAATGGGAGTATGAAACACCAGATCAACGCAGTCACCTTTGCTTGCTTCCACACCCTCTGCATGCACCGAATGATCTTCAGATGACTCCCCATCGACACTAGGAAAACTAAGCCCTAGACGCCAGCTGATGTGACTACTGCAATGCGCTACACATAGGAATAATTACCTACACCTGAAGAGACTCCAGATGATACAGAACTCAGCTGCCACACTCATCCTCAATTTCCCCAAATGGACCCACACCACCCCTCAACTCAGGAACCTTCACTGGCTCCCTGTCCAGAAAAGATGCCAATTCAAGATGATGCTCCACGCCTAAAAAGCCCTCCACGACCGAGGACCTTCATACATCAACACCAGTATTAGTATGCATCAAGGTCCCACACTCCCATCTTCTTGAGGAATAATCCAGATGTGGGGAGTAGTACCAATCTACAGGTTTGGACCTACTTGACCTTTTGCCATTCAAATGAGAGAAAAGCTTGAGTGTTTCTCTCCGATGAATTGAAAAGTAACACAAGTTGCTCGTTGTTTTGTATTTATTCTTTCAATGTTCATTAGTAATAGGATAATCCTTTGGGTGTTGTTTCTCAATAAATTTTACAGAGAAGGCCCTTTCTTGTATGTCATTTGTACTGTTGATATGTTAAAAACAGCCGACGCATGTTTTGCCCCCTTTGTGGCTATTCTGCCTGGGGCTTTTTCAAGGCTGGAAATTTAAAGAGTGCATTTACTGTTGTTATGATAATAATAATTATTTTTTGTAAAGCGCAAACATATCGCCCCCTTAAGGGTTTCAAGGCACTGGTGGCCATCAGGGAGATTGAGTGAGCTATTTCCCAGAGTCACATGATGCTGAGCTGCCGCGGGCACCAGGGATTGGCCTGTGAACCCAGTGCACCGGAGTCAACCCCTCTGGCCGCTGAAATGTAAAATGTAAAAGCAGTATGGACAGTTGGAATCACCCTAGGTGCTTATGGTAAAAAATAAAGATTTGTGAATTTAACAACCGCATAGTTCTGTGTTGGTGTAATATCATCAGGGTGAGATGAGACATTGCACCAAAGAGATGTTAAATTGACAGTTGAAGAAGTAACTACTATCAAGGTGAGTAGTGCCAAAGAATGATAAATATGTGGGGTCGCAGAGACTGTGGGACCATGGAACATCTCCTGTCTCTATTTCTTGGGTCCACTCCTTCACGGCATCTCAGATCAGCTATTACGTCCTTCAAACTGGGTCCCATACAGTCCTTACTGTGCTATCCACACTAGTAGCTCATTGCAGCAGACTCTCCTCTTTTGCTAGGAAGTCATTGAAATATTGCACCTAAATCGAAACAAATGATGAATAATACAAAGATCTACTGCCGCTTTATTGGGGACAACCCTATAAAGCCCCCCAGTACTACCTGCGTGAATGAACTGACAACTCTGTTCCTCCACCACTTGGTTCAACTTCGGCCAAACTACTTTAGGCCTGGCACAGGCTGGCCTCCACCTCCCTACCCATCAGTGCAGACTCGGGTCCTGTAGACTAATCTCCCCACGAGCATCTCTTGCACACGCCAGGTGAACCCCAAAACCAAGCATTTAGAACCCTTACAACTTGCCTCTGAGAATCTATCCGCGTAACCAGCTAGACACATGTCCCTGTATACCTGTTAAATGTAGATTCTCGCACATTTTTTGTTCGTATGCACAAGTTTACAATATTGATCCTTGAGACTCATATTTTGGGAATTTGCAAACGTCTTTGCTGCTATGAGAAGTTATTTGTACGCTTTCCAGTGTGTATAATGCCTACTATTGAAATGTACTAAAGAAATACGTTTGTACTGTGAAGCACTCTGATACCCTATGAGGTCAAGTTGCTCTGTATAAAACACTGAATAAATAAAGAAAGAAAATGTACAAAATCCTCCTGTAATATTTCTACAACTTCTGTGTCCGTTTAAAACGTCCATCAGTGCTCCACCACTTCCTGCTGGAAAAGAAGCCTTTCTAAACACCCCCCCCTCCCCTCCTTCATCATCCTTCCTGTCTCGACCCACCTTCCTCCCATGCCCAGAACACTGTGTGCCTCGGTGTTGTTCTTCTCAGTTGCCTGTCCCTGTCCTCTTGTCACAGTCTCTAGCCTCAACAAGGCGCTGGGCCAAATAAAGGACTGACATGGTGCTGGTAGCCCCGTTGTCATGTGTGTTGATGCCACCAGCCCCGCTAGTACCATGCATTGGAGCCACAAATCTACATTAAGCTCACCCCAAACCACATCTGGGTCTTGTCCATTCTTGCCATGAACTCTTTGTCTCATCTAAGCCAGACAAATCTGCCAATATTAACCTGGGCGATCCTGATCATGTCTAAATATTTATGCGCTGGCAAAGCTAATAGACCCAGCCTTTTGGGCCTATTGGCTTTGCCAATGCAGATTGCTAATGTTGGGCTGCATTGTCAAAAATTTTTTTTTTTACTTATGCTGTGTGATATCGTACAAAAAAAGAGAAATTAAAATGTGCAATGACGTAGCTGCTGGCAGTGTAATTTCTTTGGTGGCACATGCATGATGAGGTACAAGTGTGCATGAGCCACCACACAACCACGCGCCTAGTGACATCTCACTTGCATGAAAGCACTTTTTATAATGATGGGGCTGGCTACGATGGAAGGCAATGGAGGAGCGGGTGGGGAAGCAGATGGAGTGAAGCAACGGAGAGTAGCGAGCAATGGCATAAAACAACAAGCATTGGCAAGCCAATAGGTCTTGGTAATCCAAGAGCTATTGACGTTGTCAATGACAATGGGCCTGATTACGATCTTGGCAGATGGCATACTTCATCACAAATGTGACGGATATTCTGTCCGCCATATTACAAGTTCCCTAGGATATAATGGAACCTGCGATTCAGCGGACGGGATATCCTTCACATTTGTGACGGAGTATCCCATTCGCCAAGATCGTAATCAAGCCCAATGTCTTTTAGCCATCTGTAATGGAGTGGTGTGGATGTATGTGATGTGGAGTGGAATTATGTGATTTCGATTTGAATTGTTTGTTGTGGAGTTGTGTGGCATGGAATTGTGTGGTGTTGAGTGGAGTTATGTGTAGTGGAATTATGTGACGTGGTGTGCAGTGGAAATATATGGATAGTAATTATGTGTTATTGAGTGTACTGAAATTATGTGGAGTGATATTATGTGTCATGGAGTGTAATTATGTTGAGTAGCAGTGTGTGTTGTGGAATGGCATTAGTGGAGTGGTATTATGTGATGTGGTGTTGAATTTTGTGGCATGATGTGGAACTCTGTGGTGTGGATTAGATACATCTGGTGTGTGGTGGAATTGTGTTGTGGAGTGGAATTATGTGATTTGTTGTGGAATGGAAATATGTGGAGTTGAATTGTGCGGTGTGGAACTGTGTGGGGTTGAGTGAAATTATGTTATGGGGAATTATATGGCATGTTGTGTAGTGTATTTATGTTGACTGTTGCTATGTGGCTTAGAGTGTTTTTATGTGGGGTGTATCCTGTCGCCAGGATCTTTAATTTCAGGGACCGCGACGCCATTCTACAAGCATCACGAGTGTCCGGCCCGATGACTTTTCAGAACACCACAGTGAGTTTTTATCCGGACTTTACCCAGATGGTGCAGAAGCAACGGCAAGGTTTCCTGGCGGTCAAGAGAAGGCTAAGAGAGATGGGACTGAAGTACGCCATGCTCTTCCCGGCCAGGTTGCGTGTGGTGTATGAAGAGCGCACATTCTTTTTTGAATCACCTGACATGGTCGGAGACTGGCTGGACACATTGCCCCAACGACGGACTAGCGGGGAACATGACGGTGGAGCAGAAGGTGGACAATGAGCGAGGACTTGGGTGCTAGATCACTTTGATTTTGTTCAGGACGGTGACTCACAGTCTTCGGTTCCTCCGGGAGGGTGGTAGTCCGGGGGGTGGCGGGGGTAGGAAGGGAGCTTTTTCCTCCTCTGGGGTTCTTTTTGTAGATTAGTCTTTGAATGGGGCGACAGGCACACTGCAAGTTGGGGGGGCTTTTTGAGCTTACGCAGGGGTGCAGGGTGGGGGGTGGAATGGGGTTGTTGCAGTGGTTGTTGTTGTTTTTTGTTTTGCAAGGCGTAGTGATGCAAACTTCTGTAGCTCGAGTGCGGTTCTACGGGGAGGGTGGAGGTCTCCTTACATTTTGGGATGGGGGGTAGGGGCTTAAAGATACTCAGTTGGAATGTTAATGGCTTGGGGGATCGTATTAAGCGAGGGATTGTCCTGCAATTTCTGAAGCGATGCTCCCCTGATATAGTCTTATTGCAAGAGACACACTTGATAGGTAACACGTGCTACGCACTCAACAGGAAGGGCTACAAATTTTTCGCACACTCGGGGTTTTCCTCGGGCTCTAGAGGGGCTGGAATACTTGTCAGGTCCTCGCTGCCGTTTGAGGTTGACTCCACCACTGTTGATGATAGGGGACGATTTGCGGCTGTGGCGGGGAGGTGGGAGGGCAGGACGCTGGTCCTGGTGTCGGTTTATGTCCCTCCTGCGCTGCAGCCCTCCACATTTGCGGACCTGGGGAGGGCTCTGTTAGATCTCCCAGAGGGAATGTTGGTGGTGGGTGGTGATTTTAACGCTGTTGGCTCCGGATTGCTTGACAGACACCCGCCAAGAAGTTCTGGGGGGGCACATAAACGGCTTCCAGATTTTGTAGATACCCTTGGTCTGGTTGATTGTTGGAGACTGCTGCATCCCACACAGCGGCAGTACACTTTCCACTCCGGGGCGCATGGCAGTCTCTCTAGAATTGATTATGTGCTTACCTTGGCCGCACACGCCTCCTTTGTGTCCGAGGCTAGGCACATGGCTAGGGGTATTTCTGACCATTCGCCGGTGTGGATCTGTATGGATGTTGGTAGAGGAGTGGGGGGCAGGGTGGCTCCGATTAACCCCTGGTATCTCTCCGTGACCCTAAGACTCGTAGTGCGGTGCTGAAGGCGGTCGATCGCTATTTCCAGGAAAATCTCGGCTCGGTCACGTCTGCGGTGTCTTTGTGGGAAGCGTTTAAAACTGTGCTGAGAGGAGAGGCCCTCTCCTTGATAGCGGCAGCCAAACGCCGGCGGGATGCGGAGGTCGCTCAGATCGAGGCAGAGATGGCGGCTCTAGAGTTGATTTTGGAGGAGGAGGTCACGGCAGCAGCGCTGCATAAATTGAGCCTTAAGCAGTCGGAGTATAAGGCCCTGGTGACGGATGCGGCCAAAGCTCTGAGTAGGGAGCAGCAGGGGCGACTGTACGACGTCGGGGACAAGGCCGGGAAATTAATAGCGTGGCTGGATAAAAAGGAGCGGGTCAATCGTGTGGTGCCAGACCTAGTGACAGAGAGTGGCGTTATTGTCACTGAGCCGGATGGCATAGTCCAGTGCTTCGCAGATTATTTCCGCACGGTCTATACCTCTGTGTCAGACAGGCCGGTGGAGGACTCGTGTGAACTTCTGCGCGATCTTGCTTTGCCTTGCCTCTCTAACATAGACAGGGAAGATCTAGATGGTGACATCACAGCTGACGAAGTCGCGGGTGCTATCCGCTCACTGCGCCCGGGCAAGGCCTCGGGCCCGAATGGCCTGCCAATTGAGTTCTATAAACTCCGGCCTGACAAGATCGCTCCACATCTGCGAGCTATGTTTGTGGAGGCGCGGGAGACCGGATGCCTTCCATTCGACCAACGCCTGGCGACAATTGTGGTCATACATAAAGATGGCAAGCCCAGGAATAAGTGCAGCTCATATAGGCCGATCTCGCTACTTAATGCCGAGCCGAAAATCCTTGCTAAAGTCCTGGCCAACCGTTTGATCAGGGTGATCGGGGACCTGATCCACCCGGACCAATCTGGTTTCATCCCGCACCGTAACACTGCGTTGAACCTTAGGCGCATCCACGGCGTGCTCGCAAGGACGGGGACGCTGCGGGAGCCGACCATTGTGGCAGCACTTGACGCCACGATGGCTTTCGACACGGTGGAGTGGGCATATCTGTGGGCCGCACTTGCAAAATTCGGCTTTGGACCTGGCTTTGTTGGCTGGGTGAGACTACTGTATGAAGGACCCCTGGCTAAAGTCGCGGTCAATGGTAGGGCGTCCCGTCCGTTCGAGCTGGGGAGGGGCACCAGGCAGGGCTGTCCCCTGTCGCCGTTGTTGTTTGCTCTCGCTCTTGAACTGCTGGCGGCCTGGATACGATGGCACCCAGATGTAAGGGGAATTCGATGGTCACCAGATCATGAGGACCGCATTTCCCTTTATGCCGACGACATTCTGCTATACCTCACTTCACCCAGGAAGTCTCTCATAGTTGTCTGTGACATTTTGACTTCTTTTGGTAGGAACTCGGGTCTCACCATTAACTGGGGGAAGTCGTATCTGTATGCCCTGAGTGTCGACGTCCCTGTTCTCCCGCGGAATTGCTCAATCCAGATCGCCCGGGAGGGTTTCTTGTATCTGGGGATCTATATCTCCACCGATCCAACTGTTCGATATGAGAGAAACCTGCTCCCTCCGTTGACACGCCTGCGGCGGGATGTGGCGGGCTGGCGGCGGCTGCCGCTTTCCCTCCTTGGCCGTGCTGTGCTGTTCAAAATGATGTCTCTTCCCCGGTTTCTCTATGCCCTGCAGAATACCCTGGAGCTGGTCCCGGCCAGCTATTTTCGGGAGGTTGAGAGCCTCCAGCGCTCGTTGCTGTGGGATGGCCGTCCGCGTATAGCGATAGCAAAGCTGACCCTTCCGTGGTACGATGGGGGTATCACGCTTCCTGACATCAGAAGATATTATTGGGCCTCTCAGTTGAGTGCGATCAATCACGGAGTCTACGGTCCGGCGCTGAGCCCCGGCTTCGCTATGGACCGGTGGTTGCTGCGCGGGGGTAATTACTTTAGAGCACTCTACTCCAGGTCAACGGATGGGTCCTTCACGGGGCCAACCAAGGTGGCGGTGCACGTGTGGAAGGCGGTTACGAACTCGCTGGGTTGGAAGGATAGGCTCACCCTCGCCACTCCGCTGTTTGACTCCGATATGTTGGGGAAACTTTGGCACACGAAGGGATTCGAGAAATGGGATCTGATCGGCATATCCAGGGTGGGGGACCTGCTGGCTAAGGGGCGAGTTAAATTGTTTGACGAGCTACGGACGGAGTACGCTCTGGAGGGTACGGAATATTTCCGGTATGCACAGGTACGCCATGCTCTGCGGTCTGTCCTCGTCGAGGGGGAGAAGGTGCCTGAGTCCTCTCCCTTGGAGGATCTGATCCTGGATGGCCATATGCCGGAGAGTACAATCTCCTTAATTTATAAGAAGCTCGTTAATGTCCGGACCGACCTCCTCCTAGGGGTGCGTGATCAGTGGACTAGGGACGGCCTTGAACTGGATGATGAGGACTGGCAGTACGCCATCTACTCTCCTAAGGAGGTCGCGATCCCCGCACGACTAAGGCTGGTCCAGCTTAAGATACTTCATAGAGTCTACGTCACTGGGCCCCGACTGATTCATATGGGTTTCTCCGAGGATGGTTTATGTAAGAGGGGCTGTGGGATGGTGGGCACCTTTCTACATATCATATGGGAATGTGGTGTGATCGCGGAGTTCTGGAAGCAAATTCATGTAGTGATGCAGGAGGTCACGGGCATTGCACTGCTGCCAGAGGCACGGCGCTGTCTTTTGAATGTCTGGGGTCCTACTGATTATGACGCGGCGCAGACTCAATGGGTGACCCTAGGAAATATGGTGGCGAAGCGTGATATTGCGCGACTGTGGGGCTCTCAGAGACCTCCCGCTCTGGATGCATGGATGGACAATATGGACTGGAGCATGTTTAGGGAGAAAATGGTGTATAGTGCCCGGGGGCGGCCTAAGAAATGGCATAAGATATGGGGACGATGGAACCAGTATAGGGGTGATATATGTCTGCCCCCGGCCACTGAACCGTTAGAGGAGCAACTTTCCCCCTAGCCTCACTTCCAAATTGGGATTTTCATGATGCAAATATGCTAGAATGTTAGCGCCTCTGCTTTTCCCTCATCCACCCGCCCTGGTGGCTTTCTCCTGATTTTGGGAATGGGGCCACGCCCCCATCGGGAACTGGCACAAGTTTATTGTGTATACTGCCTTGCTAGTGTTATTTATTGTAGGTTGTCTAAAAAACGGAACCTTTGTTTTTTTTCCTGTACTAGAACTACGGACACTTTCATGTGTTGCTTAGTTGGCTGCCGAACCTCCGGGATGTCGGCTGAATAGCTGTGTTCCAGACTGATATAAATAAAGGTTTTTTAAAAAAAAAAAAAAAGAGAGACGGAGGATGGAGCATATGAACGGAAAACACGAGTACTGTATGAAGTGCTCCAAGACAAAGAAAAAATTACCTCCCAACATGGCTTCAGTGGATGTCTACAAGTACTTGACGCATTCATGCCATGGACAAATGGAAACAAAGGATTCGAGAGCGACGATGGAGCAAGCAAATGGAAATCCTATGAGCGAGCTGAAGCCCAAAGATAGAACACTACAGATTTCTTCGAGCTAAGACCTAAAAATAAAGCTGAATGTGTATGAGGATGCTTTACCCATCCCAAAATGTACATTGGATTCCACAATAATAGACAGAAAGTGACAACCAAAATACATGTAACAGAACCAGCAGCAACCACACTCCTAAGCTTCAGCAGGGCTATACCTCATTCCCTTTGCACTGAGCATCTCCACTTGAGAGGTAGTTGAAATTCTGGAGGACTTCGAAGCACTGGTCACTAAGAAACTGACAAAGCCATTCAGCTACTGGTGTGGTGTGGCATAAGAGGCAGCAGTTGTGATTGACAGTGTGAAGGGCATGACACACTAGTACTCCTCATCGTTTTCACAAAATTAAATTAACTTGGAGAGGTGGAAATCTTTGGGAAGCTAAATGTTTTTTCAGAACTTGACCTAATTGCAGGATTTCATCGACTCCTACCTTCTGCCTTGGCTTTGGAGATTAGAGCTCTCAGGCTTTAAAGATCCCCAAGGCCTGCTGGAAGGATGATAAATGCAGGGTCAAAGATGGACAGGATGTGGCGCCCTTGATGAGTCAGGCAGTGGCGGCTCCTCGAAGGAGTGCTGCGGGGCGGTGTGCGGCGGCTGAACGGAGTTAAGTAAATAAATAAATAAAATGGATTACATTGCGCACGCTGCAACGCCGCAACACCCATTGATGTTGACGCTGTCCCCAATTACAGGGGCAGCGTAAATAGGAGGCAACTCCAAAATTAAGACCAGGGAAAACCTGGTCCTAAGTTGGCGAAATTAGGAAAAAATGCCCTGGATTGTTTATGTACAGGAAGGTCCCCCTTTCTTGTTTTTCTGCCCTCCATTTTGCCTTTTCTGCTAGTTTCTCTGTCCTCTGTTTTGCCCCCTTCTGCTATGTTGTGCCGTTTTTGCTTGTTTTTCTACTCTCTATGTTTTATCTTTTCTGCTTGTTTTTCTGCTTTCTTTTTTGCCTTTTCTGCTAGTTTTTCTGCCCTGTGGTTTGCCTTTTTCTGTTCATTTTTCTGCCCTCATTTTAGACTTTCCTGCTTGTTGTTCCGCCCTGTTGTGCCTTTCTGCTTGTTTTCCTGCCCTCTGTTTTGCCCTCTGCTGCTCTGTTTTGCCTTTCTGCTCGTTTTGCCTCATTTGCTTGTTTTTCTGCCCTTTGTTTTACCTTTTCTGCTCATTTATCTGCCCTCCTTTTTGCCTTTTCTGCTTGTTTTCTGCTCTCTGTTTTGCCTTTTAATGCTCGTTTTTCTGCCCACTGTGTTGCCTTTCCTGCTTGTTTTTCTGCCCTCTGTTTTGCCTTTTCTGCTTATTTTCAGTCCTCCGTTTTGCCTTTTCTGCTAATTTTTCTGCCCACCATATTGCCTTCACTGCTCGTGCTTCTGCCCTCTGTTTTGCCCTCTTCTGCTCATTTTTCTGCCCTGTTTTGACTTTCTGCTAATTTTTCTGCCCTCCATTTTGCCTTTTCTGCTAGTTTTTCTGCCCTTTGCTTTGCCATCTTCTGCTTCACTTTGCGTTTCTGCTCAATTCTCTGCCCTCCATTTTGCCTTCACTGCCTGTGCTTCTTCCCTCTGTTTTGCCCTCTTCTGCTAATTTTTCTGCCCTTTGTTTTGCCTTTTTTTGCTTGTTTTTCTGCCCTCTGTTTTGCCTTTCATGCTTATTTTTATGACATTCGTTTTGCCTTTTCTGCTCATTTTTCTGCCCCCCATTTAGCCTTTTCTGCTTATTTTACTGCCCTCTGTTTTGTCCTCTTCTGCTCTGTTTTGCCTTTCTGCTCATTTTTCTGCCCTCTGTTTTGCTTTTCTGCTCTGTTTTGCCTTTTCTGCTAGTTTTTCTGCCCTCTGTTTTGCTTTTTCTGCTCTGTTTTGCCTTTTCTGCTAGTTTTTCTGCCCTCTGTTTTGCTTTTTCTGCTTGTTCTCCTGCCCTCTGTTTTGCCCTCTTCTTCTCTGTTTGGCCTTTCTGCTTGTTTTTCTGCCTTTGGTTTTGCCAGGTCCCCCTGCAACAGTTCTCCTGTCCAGCTTGCCTGCAGTCCGCTACTCTCTGCTGCCTGTCAGCCTGTTGACCTCTGTTTGTGCCTCCTCTGCTCGTTTCTTGCCGTGTTTTGCTTTTTATGCTTGGTTTTCTCTCCTCTGTTTTGCCTTGTCTGCTCATTTTTTCTGCCCTATGTGTCGCCTTTTCTGCTCAATTTACTCCTCTCTGTTTTGCCATTTCTGCTCTGCTTTGCCTTTTTCGCTCTTTTTTATGCCCTTTGTTTTACCTTTTTCTGCTTGTTTTTCTGCCCTTTGTTTTGCCTTTTCCGCTCGTTTTACTGCCCTCCATTTTGCCTTAACTGCTCTTGTTTCTGCCCTCTGTTGTGTCCTCCTCAGCTCTGGTTTGATTATTCAGCTTGTTTTTCTGCCCTCTGTTCTGACTTTTCTGCTAGCTTTTCTTCCTTCTGTTTTGACTTTTCTGCTAGGTTTCTGCCCTCTGTTTTGGCCTCTCCTGCTCTGTTTTGCCTTTTCTGCTAGTTTTTCTGCCCTCTGTTTTGACTTTTCTTCTGCCCTCTGTTTTGCTTTTACTGCTCATTTTCTGCTCTGTTTTGCCTTTCTGCTTGTTTTTCTGCCCTCTGTTTTGCCTTTTGTGTTTCGTTTTCTGTCCTCTGTTTTGCTTTTTCTGCTTGTTGTTCTACCCTGTTTCGCTTGTTTTTCTGACCTTGGTTTTGAGTTTCCTGCTCCTTTTTCTGCCCTCTATTTTGCCCTTTTCTGCTTGCTTTTCTGCCCTCCATTTTGTCTTTTCTGCTAGTTTATGTGCCCTTTGTTTTGCCCTCTTCTGCTCTGTTTTGCCTTTCTGCTCATTTATCTGCCCTCTGTTTTGCTTTTCTGCTTATTTTCTGCTGTTTTGCCTTTTCTGCTCGTTTTTTTTTCTGCCCTCTGTTTTGCCTTTTCTGTTTGTTTTTCTGCCCTCCGTTTGCATTTTCTTCTCATTGTTCTGCCCTCTGCTTTGCCCTCATCATCTTTGTTTTGCTTTCCTGCTAATTTTTCTGCCCCTTGTTTTGACTTTTTACTAGTTTTTCTGCCCTCTGTTTTGCCTTTTCTGCTTCTGAACATTTTCTGCCCTCTGTTTTGCCTTTCCTGCTTGTTTTCTAGCCTCTGTTCTACCCTCTTCTGCTATGTTTGCAGTTTTTGCTTGTTTTTCTACTCTCTGTTTTATCTTTTCTGCTTGTTTTTCTGCTTTCTGTTTTGCCTTTCCTGCTAGTTTTTCTGCCCTCTGTTTTGCCTTTTCTGTTCATTTTTCTGTCCTCATTTTAGCCTTTCCTGCTTGTTGTTCCCCCCTTTGTTTTGCCTTTCTGCTTATTTTCCTGCCCTATATTTTGCCTTTTGTGCAATATGGAGGAGGGGCTTGTGGCACCCCTCCCTGGGCCAATTTCGTCCCCGGCGACCCCATCCTCCGAGTCCGGACCAAGTCTACCTGGGTACCCTGGCCCCACTCAGGGTACCCAGGTAGACTTTGATGGGGACTACGGGGGAAGCCTTAATGCCCCTGCGGTCAAAGCATGCTCACCACCTCCTGTGGGAGGCAGCATTTCTCCCGCATGCAGGAAGTGGCTAAATATGCAGCTCCCTGCATGCAGAAGCAATCTTTCATCAGTTTCCCTGCCTCATGACAGCCAACAGGAAAACTCTGCCCCCAGCAAGCAGGAGCAGTTTGACAGCTCCCGCTTGCAGGGAGCGGAGTTAGTGTTTGTTCTTGCATGCCGGGAGCTTGCACAGCTTCTGCCAAGCAAAAGCATACTGCTGTCTTAGGAGCCGGCCCTGGGGAGTGGTGGTACACAGGGCCATAAATAGCTCCAGGAGGGGAGGCTGTGCGCCCCACTTCCTTTATTTAGCAGTGGCTAGCCCCGGGATGGTGGTGGTTCTGGGAGCCACATATGGCCCGGGAGGGGGCTGCATGGCCCCCTACCACTTTTATAAATTTCATAGTCCCCGGGGAGGTGTGGTCCCTGGGCGGTCGGCGCAGCCCCCCTTTAAACATTTCATTTTAGCCCCGGGAGGTGATGGCACACTGGGCTTCAAACAGCCCCAGGTGAGGGGTCTGCGCGGCCCCCTCCATTATAATCATAGGGCCCAGATAGGTGGTAGTCCCTGGGGCTCTATAGAGCCTTATTCGGGGGACCCCTGCTTCCCCTCCTTTCTATAAAAAGGACCTGGCCCTCCCAGGTGCTATATTATGAACAAGCGGTAGGAGCCCACGCTTGTTTATTTTTTTATTTTGCTGAATTCTCAAATCCATCGTGCGTTTCGGGCAACAATTTTTTTAATGCTTTTTTTGCTCTGGCACGGTCCCAAGGGGACCACAGCACCAAGGCTGAGGGTCAGGGTATTCCTACCCTGCCCCCTTTTCTTCTTTTAATCTTTTTGTGTGGGATGGCTGCCAACACTTTCTCGATTGAAGTGTTGGCAGCCAATCAGATATCTTCATGAGATCGGTATGATTCATGGAGGAGTCGTGTACATATATATACAAATTTGGTTTTCTTTCATTAACTCTAAAACTACTGAATTTCACCAAATAAGAAAAAAGGGAGCTTTCTGGACCAAAAGCTATCTTTCTGCCACATTTGGTGTAATTATGTTTAGCGGTTCTGGCTGTAGTCGTGTTCAGAATACCCTTGGGAAATGTACTTTTTTTTACCCCCACTTTTTCTCGCCACCCACTTGATGGATCACCCCGAAACTTACCATGCACAACTAGACCCAACTTGACACTTTTTGGGAATATTTTGTGAAGATTTGTCAAATGACGCCAAAGTTATAGGCATTATATATATATATATATATTTTTACATTTTTTTTACTAAATACATCATACTGAACTGCGAGGTCTGAAGGGTTAGATTTTTTAAAAATTTCTTAAAGTATATCTTTTCTGTCAAAATCACATCTCTTCAGAACTATGAACAAAAACCCCAATGCGGGAAATGAGAGATTTGCCAAGATTTCTCAGGACTCACACGCTCCGCTGAGACACTACTCATTCTTGACAGGGAACAGTTGAAGGGCGGGATTTACTAAGATTTTGCACCATGTTTGCATCACAAAAGTAATGCAAATCGACGCAAAGTCTTTTTTTCCCAATTTTCTTTCCAGCGCCAAACTTGTTTAGCACTGGAAATAACAGAAAAGTAATGTAAAGAATCACAAAGCGCTGCTTTGCATTACTATGCGCCATGGTGGCATACCAAGGGTGGTGCATGGGCATTCCCATGCAACCACCGAAGGTTTCTCACGCTAAACCCAATTTACTAAATAAAGTAGATTGGGTTTAGCGTGAGAAACCTGCGCCCTTTTCAAGTAGGTGCAAGGAAGGAGAAATGCTTTAATTTCTCCTTAATTTTCCGACTTTGCATGTGTGCTGCATTTTACTGAAAAACACGAAGCGTGTCATAAATGCTGTAAGTGGTTTAGATTTATCATCTAGTTCAATTTGATGGCACAGGCTTCAAAGATCCAGTGTCACGAAAATGAAGGCACCATCTAGCATTGCCAAGAGATCATTCGCTTTAGGTAATGGGTGACTGTCTATGTTGATGTTTACATTTAAGGGTCTGAGGTCAATGCATAATCTGAAATCACTGCTACTCTTTATAATTAAAACAGTGGGTGAATTCCAATCCGAATACTCTGTTTCTGCAATGACACCTTCCTTTTCTAGGTTCTCCAGTAATAATCGTAATGCTTTATGGACACGGAATGGAGCATTTCTGAACGTCTGCCTTATGGGGATTGCCCCTTTCTGCAGGTTTATGTAATGGGAAAACCATCTTAGTTTCCCAATTCCGCTGTTGAATACTTTGGGCTGGGCATCTTTAATACTGTTACCAGGTTCCTCTTCTGAATCTATTAATACAGGATCTGCAAGGATTTAGAGTTATCTTAGGGACTTTTGATCACCCCAGTCAAGGATGTACACCCTTTCCTCGCAACATAAATCTTGATTTTGGCAGACTTGTTCTTATATTCAACTTTTCCAACAAAGTATCCAAGAAATGTATAACATTCCTGTTGTATGTTACTGCTTTGATACTGGGTCCTGCCAAGTTTGTGATCTTTTCCATGTGAAGATTCTCATAGAAATATTATGAAATAATGGTGAATGGCGAACCAGAGTCCGCCTGAATCATTATCTTAACCCCCATCACTGTTTGAGCACACATTTGTGGCTTGGATGGATTTTCTAGGACCATCATTTTGTTCTCCAAAGTACCTTCAAAATCTTCTGTATTGTCTAACAATGTCACCTGCGAGACTTGAGCTACTTGTACTACCTTAACTTCCTTTTTTTTTTTGACAGTTTCATTAACATAAACCACATTTCAACAACAAAACAAGCCAGTTGGACAGTACATCTTCCCACAACCATCTGTGCAATCGTGGGACAAAACATGGAGAAAAGAAATGCATCAACTAATCACACATTTGACTGAGCACCCTTTGCAGAACACTTTTATGAAACCTGCATCTTTTTTTCCTACGAGGGCCAACAATGGTGTGTAATCACTCTTCTGCAGTTCTACATCAAGACAGTCCAACAGGATTACAGCAGTTATACAATCTGGTCATTTATACCTGTATATTCATGCGTATCATTTGTTAAGGCGTGTGAGGAACCAAGGGATCCCACCTTACTCCCAACACCCCCATCCCCGAGTACAACCGCGAAACAAGAGCTCCCGCATATTTACTCAGCCGCGTCTTTCTGATTTTGTGCCCATTGCAGAAAGGGCTCCCAGATGTCACAAGGCCTAGAGGTGGGCGGCATGAGCTCCCAAAAAGTAGATAGCTGAGTGTGCCCAAATGTTACCGCAGCAAGCCAGCCCTCAATCGATGGCAGCCTTCTCCCACCCCAGCACACCGCCACCTGTCTTTTAGCAAATAATAATAGCAGAGCATGTAATTTACGCGTTTTTGGCAGGGTGTCTTTAACAAATCCCAATAGTCCTATTATGGGAGATGGCAAATCGGATCTTCCAATTATTTGATTCACTGAGGTAAATATCTTTGTCCAATAATCTGTTATTTTGGGCATTCCCATGCCATGTGCAAAAACGTGGCAGGGGAGAAACCGCATCTCCAGCATCCACTGTCCGCACGTAGCCCCATCCTATGAAGACCAATAGGTGTTCTATAAAATCTGTGCAGAAACTTGAAATGAATTAATCTTAACCTGTAGGTTGGTGACAACTCAGTGAGCTGCCCGCAGCAGAACTTCCACTGGTCCTCGGTCAGCGGGGCAGCCAGCTCGTCATTCCAGTATTGCAGGGATTTGGGGCAAACCACAGGGGCCGAGTCCTGCATGTTCTTATAGATCCGTGTTACCAGCCTGCGGGGGGATGGAGAGCCGACTACGTTTTCCAGAGCAGTTAGAACCTGCGGGGCTCTCGGAAAGTCTTTGCTAAGGGCTCTACATGACGCACAGAGTTTATGATACAGGAATTGCTCAGAAAAAGACACATCCCGGTCTCCGTCTGCAGAAGGAGGGGGTCTGAAAGAATTATCAGGAAACAAGTCAGCAAAAATTTGAAGATTCAATTTTTGCACAAGGGACCTGTCAATTCCATCTACGACACATGGTAGCAATGGATTCTGCGTCAGTGATAACGACGGGGCATACAACAACGGGACCCCCGCTCTTTTACGCAGCTCCTCCCAAGCCCATCTCAGCGTGCCTGCAGTGTCTATGTCAACCTTAGGGCGGCTAGCAGGTTTGCAAATTGCCACTTTCAGCGGAGTGGGCGCAACTACATCGCGCTCTACCGCCACATGAGGATGGAATGGTGTTGGGTGTACCCAGAAATGCAGGTATTGGGCCTGAGCGCATATAAACGCATATCCGGAGCACCCATGCCTCCCTGATGCAGTGGAAGTGTTAACATGTCCCAGGATACCCTCGCCTGCCCACCCGCCCACGCCAGTGTGACAAGATGTGACCTGAGAGTGTTGAAGAAATGCGATGTTAAAGGAATCGGAACATTGGGTAGGATGATCATTTTAGCTAAGGCCAGCCTACCAGTCAGGGACAGGGGAAGTTTCGTCCATATTTTGACCTTCTCCTCCAGCCACGTCATAGCTCTCCCATAATTTAGATTCCAGATTTCCTGCACGTCCCGACTAATCCATATTCCCAAATATTTTACTGCTTCTACTTCCCACTTCAGCGGGTACTCGGGCAACCGACTTTGACCAGTTAATAGTTATCCCAGCCAGTCCTCCGAACCGGATAAATTCCCGCAAAACGGGGTCCAGATTGTCCTTCGGGTTCATAAGGTAGAGAGTTACATCATCCGCCTATAGTGATATCAAAAGGCATCTGGAACTAAATCCTATTCCTCGTGCCATGTGATGCTGGCGTATGCACGCAGCGAGTGGCTCCATTGCTATTGCGAACAATAGTGGAGAAAGGGGGCCACCCCTGTCTTGTACCACGTGATATTGGGAATGGATCAGAGAGCAGCCCGTTGACCCTGATCCGAGCGCTGGGGGAATTGTAGAGTAGCCGTACACTGTTGATAAAAAGCGGGCTGAACCCCATACGACCTAGGATTGTGAACAGAAAAGGCCACTCCAGGGTGTCTAAGGCTTTTGTAGCGTCTAGAAACACTACTGCAGCATGGACGTCGGGATGCAAATAATGAAATACTGAAAAAATGGTTTGTAGGTTGTGCGACGTCGATCGCCCCGGAATGAACCCCGACTGGTCAGGAAGTGCAATCATGGGCAGCAGTGGCTGCAATCGATTAGCAATCAATTTCGCGTATATTTTGACATCTACATTTATCAGGGAAAGTGGCCTGTACGAATCCAACTCGGAGTCTGGTCTTCCTGGCTTTAGTAGAGTAATTATTATAGCTTCCCTCATGGTATTGGGTAATACTCCTGTTTCCAGGGCTTCCCCATAAACCTCCAGCAGCCTTGGCGCCAATTCGTCTACATATGTTTTGTAAAAAGATGTGGTCAGACCGTCAGGGCCGGGGCCTTGTCAGGGGGCAAGCTTTTTATAACCTGTGCAACATCTGCAGCAGTGTACGGGAGATCCATGTATTTTCTAAGGTTATCATTGAACCAGGCTAGTGCGATTGAGTCTAAAAATGATTGCGTACCCTCAGGGTAGCCTTCCTGCGTGGCCTTGTAGAGATTAGTGTAGAAATCAGAAAAGGCGGTCACAATCTCCCTCCTTCCTCTAAGCACTTCACCAGTCGCAGTGTGTATCTCGTGAATAAAGGTTGCGGCTCTGGGTGCCCTTGTCATACCTGCCAGCGTACGACCCGGTCTGTCACCCTCCCCATACCTCCTGGCCTCTGCGTACTTCCCCAGGAATTTGACCTCCCGCTGCGCCTCCTCAGAGTAGTCTAACAATTCAGCTTTAAGCAAGCCAGTAAGTGTTGGGTCCCTTGTTGCATAGAATTCTTCTTCTAGCGCCTTGATACTGGTCTCCATAGAGGCAAGTGTCCCTCTGATTGCCTTTAAAACACCCGCCTGTCTAGCAATACAATTACCTCTAATTACTACTTTAAAAGCCTCCCATGGTGAGGCTTCGGTATCCACCGAGCCCGTATTCAGATCAAAGTATTCGATGATGTCGGATCTAATTTCTTCTTTAAAGGCTTTGTCTAGGAGATCCTGAGGTGGAAGACACCAGGCAAAAACCCTCTGTGGTGAGTCAGGGAGTGCCAGCCGCAACATGCACGGAGAGTGATCCGAAAGTGATCTGGGCATGTGCGCAACATCTACAGACCAAATGGCGACATCCCGGGATACCAACAAATAATCCAGACGTGACTATGAATTGTGGTGATCAGAAATGCAGGTGCCCTCCCTCAGCTGGGGGTGTCTTTCGCGCCATATGTCAATAAGATCCACATCGGCCACTATCGCTTCCAGGGCGGCGCTAGCCGCCGGGTGTAAGGTGTGGGCAGTTCCCCTCCTATCAAGTGTATCATCTAGGACAGCATTAAAGTCTCCACCCCATAACACAGTCGAACAACCAGCAGCTCTAATCTTGGACCAAATGGTATGAAAAAAGTCCGGAGAATCAACATTGGGGCCATATATAGCCACAATAGTCACAAAAATGCCACATATAAGTACCTGCACCAAATATATACCGGTCCTCAGGGTCGCCCTGTGTATACCTCTCCCTCCAATCCAACCCCTTCTTAACTAGCACAGCCACCCCCGTGCATAGTTAGAATATACCGAAGAATATACATGTCCCCATCGATTGTGGCGGAGTCTCTGTGAAGGTGTCACATTCAGGTGTGTTTCTTGCAATTTGCATATGTCTACATTGTGGCGTACTAAATAGGCATGAACCAGTCTTGCTTTCCTACCATCATTAAGCCCACGGACATTCCAAGTGAGGCAATTTAGAGTGTTAACAGACATTAGCTAGGTTTTCTATTCCAATTGTCTTGCATATACCCACTGTGTGATACTTCGACCAGCTGCAATATAGTTTTGCCCATGATATACCTCCAACACTGGCATTAAACAATAACATAGACCCTACCCCCTTCCCCCCACCCACTCCAACCTCCCAAACAGGTTGTAGCAAACTCCCCCTAAAATAACCAAAACATGCAACCCACAGCATGACAATCGGGATCCTTCCCATGAGGGCGCAGCAACACTGGCGTACTTCCTTGCTGTACGCAAGGTGGCCGGGAATACTGCGGGTGAGGCTATCCGCATAAAACCACCTATGCACTGCATAGTCTAAAATGATGCTGAACAGAGCTGCAGAACAATTGGCAGTATCTCTCTCGGCAATGCGCAAGTCTCCCATTTGCACAACCCTATTGGCCAGAGAGCAGATCATGTTATATCCATATTAGTCATTGTCGCTTAAGTTAGCTTCCGCCCTCCCATCATCTTCTCGATGCCCCTTCTTCTGTTTCCCACAGACGTGTTTAGCAAACTTGAGCGCAGATTTCGCATCCGTGAAAAAGTGGGACTTCCCATCGACCGACACCTTTAGCTTCGCTGGGTACAGCAGCGAGTACGGGATTTGTGCCTGCAAGAGAATCCGCTTTGCTTGAATAAACTCACGTCGCGACGCCTGCACCGCCGGGGTGAAATCCGGGTAAAAAGAGGGGGCGTTCCCTTTGTGTGTTATCTTGCCTTTCTCCCTTGCCTTCCAGAGGATAAGGTCCCTATCCTGATAATTTAGGAGCTTCGCTATGATGGGTCTGGGCGGGGCACCCACAGGAGGCCTCTGGCCCAGCGACCTGTGGGCTCTTTCCACCACAAAGACTGGGGAGAGGTGAGGATCGAACAGTTCGTGCAGCAGCTCCGTTACGCAGGTCTCTATTTTAGAGATGGGCGTCGTCTCCGGAATCCCCGTGATGCAAAGGTTGCTGCGTGGCGAACTTGCCTCCAAGTCCTCGTTTTTAGCTCTGATGACCCCCAGCAGTTTATCCATGTGGAGTAGCTGTTCCTTTGTCTCAACTTGAAATTCGTGATACTCCGTGTGTCGGCCCTCGAGGGGATCCAGGCGAGTCTCGTGCGTCGACACCTGCGACCTGACTGAATCCAATTGCGCATCTAGGTTGTCCAGCTTGGTATCTATGGTACGCAGGCTGGATCTCATCTCTAACATGAGGGATCTCAGGTCTCCCCCCTGATCTTCCATTTGCGAGTTATGGGGACCCACAGCCTGCGATTCATGTTCCAAGTCGGTATGGCGGGAGGCGCGCTCATTTTCAAAGTTCAATTTCGGTTGTTTGGCGTCGTGTTTGCCCATGGTTGTATCGGTGCTGCAGGCTTAGCCAGGAGGTCTAAACCAGAATCAACCTGTCGATGCAACAGGCAAATGCCCGTCCCCTGTGTCACAATAGCGCGCTGGTGTACCCAAGACGGGGAACAACCTTTACAACGCAACTTTTACAACGCACTACCATTACAACGCATTTTTTACAACGCATAATCCATTACAACGCATGACATTACAACGCATGACACTACAACGCATTTTTAAAAACTACCTTTACAACGCATTCCATTACAACGCATACTACCATTACAACACATACCATTACAACGCATAATATTACACTATACTATCCAACACTTACCCTACTGATGCACCCCCTGGAGTTAGAATAGTAATTTTTACCCCTATACTATCCAACACTTACCCTACTGATGCACCCCCTGGAGTTAGAATAGTAATTTTTACCCCTATACTATCCAACACTTACCCTACTGATGCACCCCCTGGAGTTAGAATAGTAATTTTTACCCCTATACTATCCAACACTTACCCTACTGATGCACCCCCTGGAGTTAGAATAGTAATTTTTACCCCTATACTATCCAACACTTACCCTACTGATGCACCCCCTGGAGTTAGAATAGTAATTTTTACCCCTATACTATCCAACACTTACCCTACTGATGCACCCCCTGGAGTTAGAATAGTAATTTTTACCCCTATACTATCCAACACTTACCCTACTGTTGCACCCCCTGGAGTTAGAATAGTAATTTTTACCCCTATACTATCCAACACTTACCCTACTGTTGCACCCCCTGGAGTTAGAATAGTAATTTTTACCCCTATACTATCCAACACTTACCCTACTGTTGCACCCCCTGGAGTTAGAATAGTAATTTTTACCCCTACACTATCCAACACTTACCCTACTGTTGCACCCCCTGGAGTTAGAATAGTAATTTTTACCCCTATACTATCTAATACTTACCTTAAATGTAATTTAATATTATGCGTTGTAATGGTATGCGTTGTAAAGGTAGTATGCGTTGTAATGGTAATGCGTTGTAAAGGTATTTTTTTAAAATGCGTTGTAGTGTCATGCGTTGTAATGTCATGCGTTGTAATGGATTATGCGTTGTAAAAAATGCGTTGTAAGTGCATGCGTTGTAAAAGTGTGCGTTGTAACGTCATACATCCCCCAAGACGCTCCAACAATGTCTTAAATCACTGCAGCTCACTCTATGCACCGCTAAGCCTTCAAGGCCGCCTACAGGATCAAGCAGCCAAGGATAGAACCGGCAGGCCTCCACAGCAAAGTCTCACAACCCCAGCAGGGCAGCGTCGCTCCTAGGATTTCGCAATGTCCACCAGGTCTACAAGCTCTTCACACATGGCATTGGCAAAGCCAGCAATGGCTGTGAGTACCTCATCAACGCAGCGAGCATCGCCCATAGCCTATCAAGCCCACGTCTGGAAACCAGCAGAGTGCCACCACACAACAGGCCAGTGAGCACCCCCAAACACTTCCTCTGGAGCGGTACATGCACCGGCAACAACAGGGGCCCGCCACGTCTTCATACAGTTTCTCAGGGCCAGTGAGTTAGCTTGCAAAAGAGGCCTAAGGGTACTCACAGTGTTCAAATGCGTACCCTACAGCAGCGCGGGGGCACATCAGCAGCTCCCGATCTTCTTTGGCCCCCCCTGCTGCCTCCGCCGCACAGGAGCGACCTGCTACGGCGATGCCTCCACCAAGGCCGGAACGGCCCCGAGCAGCGCAGAGGCCACCAGCAGTCGCGGGTGCCGCCGATAGCACCTCCGGGGTCCGCACGTCCCAATGCTCCGGATGGACGCCACCGGCCGTTCCTCCAGGCCGCAGCACAGTCAGGCGAACCGCCGAATAAGCTTCTCCTCCCGTGCTGATATTAAGACCCGCCAGCCCTCCGCATCATCTTCTGGAGGCAGCGGGAGCCCAGCATTCCGCCACCAAGCCCTCGCCGCGTCAGCAACCGCGGACTCAATTTCAGCTCCACCCGACCAGCAGCTCTTGCAGAGGCCGCCGTTCCTCCCCGTAGGGGGGGAGAGGCTCAGGGGCCGGCGCCATAACCCTCGCCGCGCCGAAGGTGACAAGAAGGAACCGGTTTTGGGCGGCCTTGGCGACCAAAAGCGGCGAGCAGTAGCCCCTCCTGCCCACGCGCTGGCCTCGCGGCTACCACTCCCCCCCGCAGCCAATGGGGGGGCAAGACAAGCTGCAAACCCCCCAATGGGGGGACAGGCACGATTGGCGGGAAAAGGAGAATGAGGGATATAAGGGGCCGCTCTCCCAGGGAGCTCCTAACTTCGGGGAGCAGGGAGAGCGGCGCACCGACGACGTGGTTTCTGCAACGACGAAGGACGAAGGACGAAGTACTGCCCGGACGAAGTACTGCGCAGGGAGACGGCGAGGTACGAACGGTGGTGACCGGGCAGCCAACTTGCTGAGTGGCTGGGACTATCAGGTTGTGACCTGCATCTTTGGAGCGAGGCGCCCTCCAGTAACGGGAGAGCGCTGGGCGAGGAGTCTACCGGAGCCACAAAGAGCGAGACCCGTCTGCAGCCTTCGCCGGTGGGGGTTGAGGTGAGCGGACGGACAGGACCAGCCCCGAAGTGAGACTCACCTCTTCCATCGCTCTCGGGACCGTCGGTGCCCCTAACAGCTGGCTCCGCTTCTGCAGCGGCGCAGGCGCACTGCGCGCCGGTGGAGCCCCTTGACCAGAGGACTGCAGTGAAGGACCGGATTTTCTCCAGACGCAAGTTCGAAAACACGTGCGAAACGATCCAAGGGCCCCTCTGCACAACCCGGTAAAAGAGGGAGGAGCTCATCGGAGTCCTCAGCATCAACGGGCGTGGCGGAGCAGCTCCGTCTGTCGACATCAACACTCGCGCGCCGAGTCGCAGGGGCACCCGGCTTTTGAAACGCGCCGGAAGGAGTCGGGGGGGGGCATAGGTCACGGGCCGGCAGGCCTCGGTGGCATCACGCGCACTACGCGCCCCTCCCCCTTGCAAGGAACGAGCACAAAAGCAATTATTACACTGTCGGAGTGAGACGCCAGGGTGCCCGGATCGCAACAGCCCTCAGCACTCCCCAGTGACTGTCACGCTGAAACCCGAGTCCCCAGCGCTACCCCTGCCGGTTTGCTTTGGCGGCTCGGAGGGCTTGGAAAAGGGGGATTCAAGTATAATCAATTTGGTGCATAAGTGAGCGGCAGCACCCCGCTGGCAGCAATGGCAGAAGGGCAGCCGGAAGAAATTGCTGACCTCCTCAAGCGCATCAAAGAAGCGGCGGAGATTCACGGCAGGGAGTGGCTGAAGCCACATCTGGGCCTCGAAGGAGAGGAGAGTACGGAAACGCAGGCAGCGGAGGACGTTGACCCACCAACACCGAAAAGGCTGAAGACGACAGCGCCGGAGACTGCCACACCGGGGCTGGCCCAGAGGAAGGTGCCCAGAAAAAAGCTGCAAAAGAGGAACCCACCTGCGGGGGGCGCACCAAAAGGCGACAGCGAGGGGGAGCCCAGCAGAGCGGCGAGTGGTGAGCATATTGCAACTATTGTGCAGGAATGTGTTAAATCAATGGCGCCTTTATTGCTGAAGGGTCTTGGGCAGGGTGCCGGGGAAGCCCGGACACAGCGCGCAGATGACACGACCGGCTTGCCATGGCACCTGATAGATCCAGGGTGGGCACGGCAAACTAGACTGCAAGGACAAAGTGGGCAGAGTAGCCAGGGCGAAGCGGGGTCTCCCGTAGCAGCATGGGGATACACTGGCGGCACAAGCACACCAGCAAGTGAGTCTCAGGCTTCTGGAGGGTACAGCAGGCCATCCCCTGGCCCCGCGTCCTTGACCACAAGGGCTACGGGCCTGGCAAGTCTTATCCCGGTAGCGGTCAAGGAAAGGATATGGCGGAAAGAGTTCATAGATATCTTTTCCTTACTGGAGGTTCAAATGGAGGGGTTGGATCTCACAGCCTGTGATAGGAAGGAGGAAGACAGGAGGGAAAGGCGCGGCGCCAGGAAGGAGCGAAGCTTCGATAATTGGTTAGATGCATTCAGAATTATGGCATGCATCATCGTAGAGAAATTCCCGCGCTGCGCAGCAGATTTATGGCTATATGAGGCTAACATTCATTGGGCCCAAAGGCAATTCCCTGGCGATGCGTGGCTAGAATACGATAAAGGGTTCAGATTGAAGATGCAGAGACATCCAGAGATGGAATGGAACGAGGAGGATGTCTCTGGGTTCATACATAAGATGCTGGTGGCCAAAGAGGTCAAAGCCTGGGCAGGAAAGAGTGACCAGTCCTTTCGGACCTCCTATAGAGGGAAGGGGAAGGCGTTCCACAGACCCAAGTTTGGCGGGGGGAAACCGAACCCATCTAATGGCCCGGCGGCGATTTGCTGGAGATTTGATGCCGGAGATTGCACGTGGGGCGCAGCATGTAAGTTCTTGCACGCATGTTCCAAGTGCGGGGGTGGGCACCCGTCAGCTGGCTGCCGAGGCAAGCAGGATCAGAAGAGGGACAAAAAGGACAAGAAAAATAAACAGTGAAAGGGAGCGGGGGGGGCTGGAGGATTGCCAGTTAGCCAGGTCCCCAATTAATGTACATCAACTGCGTGAACTGGCAAATAGGTACCACAACAGAACAGACGCTGCAGCATTAGTCAAAGGTTTCGAGGAGGGTTTTGTTATACCGTTTAGTGGCACACCTCCCCTGGGGGGGCGGAGAATTTGAAATCCACCAGGCAGCACCCGGGGGTGGTCACCAAGAAATTGGCAAAGGAGAAGTCATTGGGCAGGATAGAGGGCCCTCTACCACTGCACCTCCAAAAGGGCCTGGTGATCTCCCCCCTGGGGGTCGTGCCCAAAAGGGAGCCGGGGCAATTCCGGCTCATTCACCACCTCTCTTTCCCGGAGGGGTCGTCAGTAAACGATGGTCTAAGCCCAGAGGCATGCTCGGTGAACTATGCATCCGTGGACGATGCTATCGATATGGTTAAAATGGCTGGAAGGGGGGCATTAATGGCCAAAGCAGACATAGAGTCCGCGTTTCGTCTGTTACCTGTCCACCGCTCCAGTTTTCATCTGTTAGGTTTCCAGTGGGAAGGGGACCTATATATTGACAAAGCCATGCCCATGGGCTGCGCCATATCATGCGCATACTTTGAGATGTTCGCCACATTCGTGGAATGGGCGCTGCACGATAGACACCCAAGAGGGGGGAAGCTCCATTACCTGGATGACTTCCTGTTCACGGGTCCCGCCCAGTCATCAATTTGTGGGAGCACGCTGGCAGCGTTTGTGGAGCTGGCGGGGGCGCTAGGGATTCCTTTGGCCCCAGACAAAACAGTGGGCCCTTCCACACAGCTCACGTTCCTTGGCATTGAGCTGGATTCGGTGGCCGGAACGGCTAGGCTCCCCAAGACAAGGTAGAGGACTTTAGGGCGGAAGTGAGAAGCCTGTGCGGTAAGAAGAAAGCTACGCTAAAGGAACTCCAAAGGCTGATTGGGAAGCTTAACTTCGCTGCCAGGGTTATCCCAGTGGGTAGGGTGTTCGCAAGGCGGCTCACACAGTTGACAGCAGGCCTCACACACCAGCACCATCACGTGCGGTTAGGAACGGGGGTCAAACAAGACTTATGTATGTGGGATAAGTTTCTCGCAAATTTCAATGGCGTCCTCATATGGAGGGAGGGCTGGGTAACAGCAAGGCAGATAGCCCTGTTCACCGATGCAGCGGGCAGTGCGGGATTTGGGGCAATTCTTGGCCGGAAGTGGTGTGCTAGGCAGTGGCCGGAGAGATGGCACAGAATAGGTCTCACAGGCAACATAACATTTTTGGAATTGTTCCCCATTGTGGTGGCCATGACGATATGGAAACAAGAGTTAAAGAACATGAAACTAACACTATGGTCTGATAACAAGGGGGTGGTGCAAGCCATTAACAAGGGGGCGGCTAGGTGCCCCGATATCCTAAGGCTAATGCGTCAGTTGGTTCAATTGCAGCTGGAAGGCAATTTGGAGGTGAAGGCCCGCCATGTCCCGGGGGTGGACAACACGGTGGCGGACGCCCTGTCCAGGTCGCAGATGGATCGTTTCAGGGAGCTGGCGCCCAGGGCAGACGAACACATGACACCTTTCCCAGCGCACCTGTGGGACCTGGGGGGGTAGATCTCTCGATCCTGGTGAACCAGTCCCTTACCCCCGAGGCGGCTAGGCGCTACAGGAGGTACGCTGCAACAGTCATGGAGATAGGTGGGGTCCAGTCCCTGACCGACAGGGTGGGGACAAGGAGGGCGGCAGAGCGCTTTATACAGTGGGCATTTGCCAGCAAAAAGACAAGGTCTTGGGCACAGGCACATCTAGCAGCCATGGCCCATTTTGCAAAAATACATACGGGGGAGGACCCGACAGCATCCTTATACCTCAAAGCAGCCATGAAAGGGTGGAGACGGGCTGAATGAAAAAGGGTGGACAGCAGGAGACCCATAGATTTTGAGAAATTGGGCAGTTTGTTGGAAGCATTATCATGGTGCACGAAGGATGACTTTGAGCTACGCCTGTTCCAAGCAGCATTCGCGGTGGCGTTCTTTGGCGCCTTCCGCATTAGCGAGCTAGTGGCTCCCAGGAGGCAGGGGCCGGCCGAGCGCTGCATCCAAGCAGAGGACGTCAAGCCCGGGCCAGCCTCAGTGCAAATAAAGCTGCGAAGGTCAAAAACCGACCAAGAGGGAAAGGGTGCGGTGGTGGAGCTGAGGTGCATCCAGAGCGACAGGTCATGCGCAGTATGCTGCCTGCGGAAATACATGGTGGCTCGCCCCACAGGCGGGGGGGCGCTGTTCAAGCATCAGGATGGTAGTAACCTGAGCAGGTTTCAGTTTACTACATTGATGCGCTAAGCCCTGGATAAAGCAGGGCTGCCCTCGCGAGCATTCGCTCCTCACTCGTTCAGGATCGGCGCAGCAACGGCAGCGTCACAACACGGCATGCCGGAGGCGAGAATCCAGGAAATGGGCCGATGGCGGTCCAGGGCCTACAAGACGTATATCAGGCCGCAGCTGCTTTAAACCTGCGGAGAGGGTCGCGCCACTCGCCTTGGGATGCCGCACGGCAGGGTCAGTGGCGCGCAGCATGCCACCTTGGGATGCCGCACGGCAGGGTGGCACGCGGCAGGAATGCCAAACCAAAAAAAAAAAGAGACTGTATGATGATCTGAGATTCTGATATGCGCCCCATTGTTCAACAGGAAAACGCCCTCGGCTGGTATGGGTAGTGGGCCACTCGTTCGTCGCCAGGATGGGTGCTTGGTGGCGGCAGACGGGCCACAGGCTGGCGGACAGGCCCAGAGACACGTGCATCCGGTGGCTGGGACAACCGGGGATGAGCTGGAGCAGGCTGACGACGACGCTCGAGCATCTCCTGGCAGATGCAGCGTGGCACCCAGACATACTGATCATCCACCTCGGGGGTAATGACTTGACACGCATGGGGAGGAGAGTGTTGAGCCACGCAATGCAGGACGACCTTGTACGGGCATCGGCGGCGTTCGGGGGAACAACCATCATCTGGTCAGAAATAGTCAGCAGGGGTCACTGGAGAGGCGCAGAGTCCCATAAAGGAGTAGAGAACAGCAGAAGGAAATTGAACATTGCCATGCATAAATTTTGCAGTGCCAACGGCATGGAGTCAATCAGACATGGCTTGATTCACCTGGGGCGCCAGGAGCTGTATGGCAAGGATGGGGTGCATCTATCTGAAGAAGGGATGAAGATGTTCTGGGGCAACCTTTGGGGCGCGATGGGCTTGGCAGGTTGCAGGTAAAAAAAAAAAAAAAAAAAAACGGAAAAGGGGGACGAGCGTAGGGGGGGAGCCGCAAGAAGACGGGAGCCTCCCTGCGGCGTGGCGGAATAACGGTACGACGGTTGGCTAACGAGACACACCGACAGGGCGGTGTGTAGGAGGAGGGCCGCTCACCTTGGGATGCCGCACGGCAGGGTGAGGTGGCCTGGCCAACGAAAGAGGGGTAGCAAACGGAGACGGCGCTCGCGGCCCAGACCCGGCCTGTCGGCAGGGCACAAAAGGTAGCGAGTTGGGGCCTAACTCCGGGGGGAGAGAAAGCTACCCCTCCCTACACGCAGAAAAGCTTGGGTGACCAACCAAACGGTGGTCCCAGTGGTAATTGGACCAGAGGAAGAATACTAACGAACAACAACAGATCTGGTTGGGGGTCGGGTCCTTTACGAACTGGAAGAGCAACGAACTACGAATGGGGGGGCACGGCTTTGTGTCCAAAGAAATGGCAGTTCGCAAATAACCCGATATGACCGATGTCATGCCAGATGTATGTAACCAGAATAAAACTGCGGCCAACAACGACCACAACTGTACCATTCTTGTTGGCTAAGTTCTTTGGGGGGCTCACCATGTAGGCAGGGTTGGGTTGGGGCAGGGGTGTAAGTCGCACCGGGTAGGCGCAGTGCGAGGGTTATTGCAGAGGCCGCCGTTCCTCCCCGTAGGGGGGGAGAGGCTCAGGGGCCGGCGCCATAACCCTCGCCGCACCGAAGGTGACAAGAAGGAACCGGTTTTGGGCGCCCTTGGCGACCAAAAGCGGCGAGCAGTAGCCCCTCCTGCCCACGCGCTGGCCTCGCGGCTACCACTCCCCCCCCGCAGCCAATGGGGGGGCAAGACAAGCTGCAAACCCCCCAATGGGGGGACAGGCACGATCGGCGGGAAAAGGAGAATGAGGGATATAAGGGGCCGCTCTCCCAGGGAGCTCCTAACTTCGGGGAGCAGGGAGAGCGGCGCACCGATGACGTGGTTTCTGCAAATCCCACCCGCCCACACCTACGATACAGCAATGTTGCAGTGCTGGACAGCAACACGAGCGTTTGCGGAATAACGGTACGACGGTTGGCTAACGAGACACACCGACAGGGCGGTGTGTAGGAGGAGGGCCGCTCACCTTGGGATGCCGCACGGCAGGGTGAGGTGGCCTGGCCAACGAAAGAGGGGTAGCAAACGGAGACGGCGCTCGCGGCCCAGACCCGGCCTGTCGGCAGGGCACAAAAGGTAGCGAGTTGGGGCCTAACTCCGGGGGGAGAGAAAGCTACCCTTCCCTACACGCAGAAAAGCTTGGGTGACCAACCAAACGGTGGTCCCAGTGGTAATTGGACCAGAGGAAGAATACTAACGAACAACAACAGATCTGGTTGGGGGTCGGGTCCTTTACGAACTGGAAGAGCAACGAACTACGAATGGGGGGGCACGGCTTTGTGTCCAAAGAAATGGCAGTTCGCAAATAACCCGATATGACCGATGTCATGCCAGATGTATGTAACCAGAATAAAACTGCGGCCAACAACGACCACAACTGTACCATTCTTGTTGGCTAAGTTCTTTGGGGGGCTCACCATGTAGGCAGGGTTGGGTTGGGGCAGGGGTGTAAGTCGCACCGGGTAGGCGCAGTGCGAGGGTCATGTGTTTATCTCGGCACTAGCAAGTCGGCGGAGCACCGGGAATGCAACGATGGGGACTCAGCACCACCAGCACAGGGTACAGCGGGTTCCGGCGGACCAAGACCCACCCGTGCAGTGCAGGATTTCATTAAGGATTTTCTCCAGGCTGGCCGAGCGCGCTCAGAAAGCAGCCATTCCGCTGCGTAGGCGGCCATGCCCCCCCCTCATTAACTTCCTTAACCTACAACATGCATCCAATGTGAGATCTCCCATAACCCATAGGTGTTTTTGGATTCGTTTGAAGTTTGTATGAACCATCAATTGGTCTCCAATGATCTCATCAAATGTGCTGCTAAAAATGCATGAACATGAAAGACTTCTCAGTGCCGAAAGAACTCATCAAAGCTTTCATTTTCCATTTGGTGCCTTGTATAAAAATGAAACATCGCAAGTTTTTTGCTGAGGGTTGGTTTAAATAGTTTTTCCGATGTTAAAAGTGATTCCTCAAATTTATCATAGTCATAATGACCAATGGGTGCCTACATTTTAGTTAGGTATCTAAACACGTCCTGTCCCTCGGATCCTAGAAGAAGTAACAGAATGCATTTACTTCTTTCTACTGGCATTCTATTGGTGTCTGTCACGGGCATAGAGGTGAAAATCCTCCTCCTTCCATTTCTTCTACTCCAGGGGATGTTCCCGTTTATTTTGTAAAAATGCATTTAGAGGATCAAAGTGCATAATGTCTGCAATATTCAAAAAGTATTGTATGTACCCAGGTAAAGAGAAAAATAAATGGCTCTCAAAATGGTGTAATAAGCATGAAAGAGGAAAGGAATAAACAAAGTCTCTTGAAGTAGGAGGTTCAATGGAAGAGAATTAACAGTCAGTTCTCTGTAGGTGTAGTAGTGGTAGTTAATTCAGGGAGGATGAGTTCCATAAGGTGCTGTCGAGAAGAACTCTGTGACAACACTTGATATATGATCTTTAGCCTGTTGAAACGCATTTCTTCATAGAAATGCCTTAGAAATAAAATTGGCTTCTCATTGGAAAACGAGGCTTGGGACGCCATGTGAACACAGTAGTCCATGAGAAGAAACAGGACGGCTAAAGTGGGCTGTTGGAAAGCAGGCAGAATGAAATGGAAGGCAGGCCTGGACACTCAAGATGTGCACCTTGAGCACGCATGGATCAGCACACAGATGCCAATTATAGTAGCGTTCATCACAGAGAGAGGAGGTGCAAAACAGCTCCACTACCCTACCTCAGGGTAAGCGGTGGCAACAGCTGGAGTATCCATGTCCTCATCACCAGAAAATGGGGTATGGTGGGATAAAAAGCACTTTATTTTGTGGCTGTTAACAGAGATCTACTTCATGAATAGGTGAATTAATGATCACAGTTCTTTCTTTGAGGTGTAGGTCATTCTTGTTTTTTATATATCATTACACACTGATACTCGTTTTTTTCACACACATTTTTTTTACCATGGTTTAGAGTCTTTTGGTGGTTGTATTGACTGCTTTGATATTTATTTTTCTCTTCCATCTCTATATAGAAAAACATTCTGATTCACTTTATGCTGTGATAGAACTCCAACTTTTTTTAATGTTTGATACCCATGTACATATTTGTCTCGTTTTTAGATGTTTTATTGAATTGTCTTGGACGCTCAGATAATCATTGTTTTGTCCTGATGATGACCATGTAGTTCCACTATGGTTGAAAAGCCGTCAACGCACATTTGTGGCCGAAATTGAAGAAGATGCATTGTTTGCTTTGTGTTGTTTCAGTTTTGTCCTGAACTTCTTATCTTTGTATGGGGGGGCGTGGCTTGCCGTGCTGCGAAATGGCCGCTAGCTAGGCGAGCTCCGCCGGCCAAGACATAATCCTGGCAATATCCGATTATTTGGTGGGCACATACTGTGCTAAAATACCCAGCATGTGTAGCCCAAGGTGTGCGGAATATGTCTAGCCGACGATCGCCTCTGGATGTGCCCAGGAAGGTGCAGAGCGGGCCCTGATCTGCGTTTACTGCTGGATAGGCCACGGCCTCTACGCACAGCTACAGATGGTCTGCTGCCTCCAAAATTGCCGGATCGGAGCCGACGGGTGTTAAGCGGAACCTGAATTGGACCTGAAGCATTAAGTGGCATCCCCGGACAGTACGAGGGCGGTGAAGGTGAGGTGAGCCCTCGCGGCTGACTCGGCTGGATTGGCGGTCTGGCACTGAGACGGCCACCTGTACATGGCGTAGAGGCCTTGTGAATGCACATATTGGGGGATAGCCAGACCGACACCTACATAGCAGGATAAAAGTGGCTGTACATCGGTACTGCATGACGCGACTGCACCACTCGGTGTGAAGCCTGCAGCTTTCAGTATATGGGAGTCGGCGGACGGGGACGGCGCTGCACCACTGTCGAGGCTGATGAGACGCTGCGCCTGCCTCTAGCTGCCCTGGGGGAGAATAGGCGACTACTCCTGCTATAATCTGTGACCAGTATCTTGCAACCTACAGGAAGGAGCCTGTTAACCTAGGAATAGAGCCTCCTTCGCTCTGCCTGGACTTACCGCTGCACACCCTCCCCTGAAACTGAAGCCTCATCGGCACACCCGGGTGACAGGGGCCCTGATTGTGGACTGTGTGATTGCCCTGGAGGTCTCTACTAACTGTGCAATTGCCATGCGGGCCTAGGTCGCTGTTGCTCCGGCTAGGTGGATGGTTGGTAGGCGGAGCGGCCCAGCCTGAACATTTCTTGGTCGAACCACGATAGACTGGGGCAGCGCACGTCTTGAATTCCGGATGGATACCGACTGCGCCATGGGCAAACAAGACTCCAAACAACTAAAGTTAACCTTCGAGCAGCGGAGGAACACAAGGCTCACAGAACATGATTCGGAGGCAGGTACGGAGAGGCCACCGGACCCACAAACAGAGGGCCAGGGGATGATCTACGCACTTTAATGCTTGAAATGAGGTCCAGTTTGCGGACTATAGACTCTAAGTTGGATACGTTGACCTCCCAATTAGACGCTGTGAAGACACAGGTAGGGACACACGAGACTAGGCTGGATGTGCTGGAGAACAGGGCCTCAGACTATCATGATTTCCAAGTGGAAAGTGCTTGGCATGATCCGTGCTAAAAACGAGGATTTGGAGGCCAGGTCTCGACTAAACAACCTCCGTATTACTGGCATACCGGAGACAACAGCAATTGCCAAGATGGAGACCTATGTAGCTGACTTACTACACAAACTATTTGATCCGCACCTTTCTCCAGTCTTCGCCGTGGTGAGGGCGCACCGTGCTCTTGGTCCTCGACCGCCCGTTGGCGCTACCCCCAGACCCATCTTGGCCAAGATACTGAATAATCAAGATCGAGACACTGTCCTGCATCTTGCCCGGGGTAAGGGGGTGATCACCTATGGGGGAAATACCATCTCCTTCTACCCAGACTTGACCCCCGCTGTGCGGGCGGCACAATGGGAGTTCCTCCAAGCCAAACATCTCCTGTTGCAAGCCCAGATTCCGTATGCGCTTCTTTAGCCCGCAAAACTTAAAGTAACCTATGATGGGTCTGCCCATTTCTTTACAGATGCTAAATCTGCCCTCAAATTTGCAAAACATGTCGGGGGTAAGACATCCAAACAATGCTCTAAAGAATTGGCTACTGCAGAGAACGGTTTAAGCGACAATGACTGATACGGGTCTTAACCCTGAGGCCCCCTGGGGCTATTCTACGACGACTCCTGCTGACATGGTTTGGTTTTTAATTGTTGTCAATGGGAAGTGCGATCTACTTGTATATTTCTTATAACTAGTTTTTGATATACAACACTGTTGTGATTGATTGTTGGTTCTGTGGGCTCCACGTCTGCCTATAAAGTTTTATGGGTCTAGCGGAGGCTTATTAAATCAGTATAGATTGGGGACTGTCGGGGCAAATACACGCTGATTACAAGCACTCCCGTGGGTTTGGGTATTTGGGTTTTTAATGTTACGAGAAGATAGGTATGGCTCATCGTAATGTTCTTGGCCACCCTGAGTAATCGGGGGAGTATGCCGGCGACACTGCACCCCTGCGGTAGAGCTCCCACTAGTAGTTGTTGTTTTTGTATTGTTTGAGATGGGTATTCTGCAACCTGATTGGGGGGTTGGAGTGGGTGGTGGGTTGGGGGATGGGGTTGTTTTATTGTTCGCCAGATCTATGCTTTTTTATTTTTATGTTACTTGTCATGTGAAAATGTATACGTACTATGCTCGGCTCCTAATGATTCGCTGCATCATATTGCTGTAGACACCCAATTACCTCTTCCATTTTTTTTACCTGGAACATTCGAGGGTTAAATGATGGTAGGAAGGCCGGGTTAGTACATTCGTATTTACTTAGACATAATACTGATGTTTGCCTGCTGCAGGAGACACATTTAAGTCTTCCCACCTCACCTAGATTGCGCCACAGCAGATGGGCTGCGGTTGACTCCTCTGTATATTCCAGCTACGCTAGAGGAGTTGCTGTGCTGATAAGACACGGGGTGGATTGGAAGGCAGGCGAACAACAACTAGACCCTGAAGGTAGATATGTAATTATATAAGGTACCCTAGCTGGCAGCCCAATGGTGATAGTTGCGGGATATGGCCCTAAAGCTGACACACCTGAATTTTTCCAAAATGTATGGGCTAAAGTGAAAGCAACGAAATGTGACACTATTATCTGGGGAGGGGACTTTAATGCCATTCTCAATGACGTACTGTATAGGAAGGGGGTATCTTGTGCACTACATCCTCTAGCTAGCGCTACGCTGCAAGCCATTCTATCAGACGGTGACTTGGTGGACATTTGGAGGAGGATGCATCCGTTGATTAGGGAGGGCACATGCATTTCAGAATATCATATGGCATGGTTGCGGCTTGATTATTGGTTGGTTTCCCGAGATGTACCAACATGGACGAGGAAGGTCCTGCATCTTCCCCGATCCCTATCAGATCATGCACCCAGTCTATTCCGCTTGGAATTACCACATTCCATACCAAGGATGTATATTATACCTGGAGATTGCCCCAAGACGCCCTCTTAGACGATGCTTTTAAAGAAGAAATTAGAGGTGACATAAACGATTATTTTTCACTCAACACGGGCTCTGTGAACACGGTGACAACGTTATGGGAAGCCTTCAAAACTGTGATAAGGGGGAACAGCATAGCAAGACAGGCTGGGGTATTGAAAGCCATTCGGGGGACTTTGCACTCACTCGAGAAACAGATTAGGGACTTGGAACAAAAATTCTATGCCACCGGCGATCTCACTACAATGGCCTCACTGAAAGAAAAACTACTGGAATTTGAAGAAGAGGCGCACAGAGAAGTCAAATTCCTAGGTAAACACGCTCAGGCTAGCAGGTATGGGGAGGGTGATAGGCCCGGGAGGACGCTGGTGGCAATGCTACGACCCCCACAATCCTCTACATTTGTGACTAAGTTGAAGGCTGCGGACCACTCTATAATCAGAGGACAGAAAGCTATACTTGATGAGTTCTCCAGTTTTTATTCTCTGCTCTACACCACCACACAGAGCTCCAGCCCCAAAGGCTTGCTGCCATTTCTGGACTCTCTCGAGTTGCTTTGGCTGAGTAATAGGTACAGAGAATATTTGGATTTCCCATTTACAGCAGACGACGTGGCGCAAGTCATAAAAAGCCTACCGTTAAAAAAAGCCCCCGGTTCAGACGGTCTAACAACCGCCTTTTATAAAGCCTTTGTTGAGGAACTAGCACCCCGCCTATTCGAGGTTTTTGAGGAAGCCCACGAAATGGGTGTCCTGCCACCGTCAATGCGGGAGGCAATTATAATTACCCTTTTAAAACCTGGGAAGCCCGAAGATGAACTAGACTCCTATAGGTCACTCTCACTGATAAATGTGGATGTTAAAATCTTGGCGAAGCTCATTGCTAACAGGCTGCAGCCCTTGCTCCCATTGGTGTCCCATCTGGACCAATCGGGGTTTAGCTCCGGGAGATCAACATCCCAAAATCTTAGGACTTTATTCTCGGTATTACATTATTTGCACCCAGAATTACAGGCAGCTGCTGTATTTTTAGATGCCACAAAAGCATTCGATACTTTAGAATGGCAATATTTATTTGCAATCCTTGGTCCCGAAGTCTTCTAATTTCACTCTACGCAGACGACGTCACCCTGTACGTATCTAATCCAGAAGCAAATCTAGATCCGTTATTGAGGGAATTTATTAAATTCGGTGGCCTCTCCGGTATATCGATTAATTGGGCTAAATCTGTTATTTTCCCTTTGACTAACATCACTGTCCAACCTCAATCTGAGTTCCCCCTTACATGGATGATGGAACCTGTGAAATATTTAGGTATATGGGTTAGCAGGGATATCCAGGTCTGTGGAACATGAACTATGGACGTGCCATAAACTGGTTGGGGGAGAAGGTCGCTGCTTGGGCTGGGCTCCCGCTCTAATTGGCCGGGAGGATAGCACTGGCCAAGATGGTGGTACTTCCTAAATTCCTTTATTTATTTGTAAATATTCCACTTTCCCTCATGCAAGCCTTTTTTTAAACTCTAAGGTCCCTGTTGATTTCCCTGATATGGGCGGGTGGACAAGCTAGAATTTCCTGGGAACTTTTAACACTTCCTTTGCGACAGGGTGGTCTTGGAGCTCCGGACATGCAATTATATGCGTGGAGCGCACAAGTGCAGTTCTTACATTACTGGGCACATCCTACTCCTTTTCAGCCCCATGTGGCAGTGGAAGCGGCTGTTGTGGCACCTCTCCCCCTAGAGGTTGCCCTATACAAAGGATACAAACGCCCTAGGGAGGACATAGATACAGCAGAGACTATGCGCTGGGCCTGGAACGAGTTGTGGAAGAGAGCCGGCGCTTCCATCCTATATGCCCCAGCAATGCCCATAGCACATAACCCGATGTTGTTCCCCATGGGGGAGGGTATTGGAAAAGACCTGGTACATAACATGAACCTACACACATTCGCTGACCTCTACCCAGAAGGGTCTTTTCCGATCACCCCCCTCGGACACAGAAGAGCGGCAGGTGTTTTTTTTTTAATTGTTTGCATATCACAAACTCAGAGCTGCGTGTCTGTCCCTCCATTACACTTTTCCGGAAGCCCCGCCTACCCTCAGTGGCTTCCCCTCGCCGACTAATCACCAGAATATATAACCAGAATATATAACCACATGCTGAATTCGGCCCCTTTGACAAAACCACAAGCACTACGGGCGTGGAATGAAGACTTACAACCTTCGCTCACAGAAGACCAATGGCTTTATTGTTGTAGCCAACTCACAGCACTCTCCCCTAATTATAAGCTCTGCTTAGTCCATTTTAAATTCCTACACAGGTTTTATAGAACACCTATTAATCTACATCATGTAGGTCTCAAAGAGGATAACAGTTGCTGGAAATGTGGGAGAACCCCTGCCGGCTTTTTACATGTTGCGTGAGATTGCCCGAGGTTAGAAAAATACAGGCTCGATGTATTTCATATAATTCACCAAATAATTGGACTGGCTGGAGAGCCTAATCCTATACAGGGGCTGCTAGGGTATGTTAAGGACACTCCTGCTAAGCTTAGGAAGCTACACGCACTGTTGCTCCTTTTCGCTAAACGACGGGTCACCATGCATTGGGGAAGTAAGCGGGTCCCATCCAAAACTGACTGGATAGCAGACATAACGTTCAGTCACTCGCAATTGACCACCTTCTGGGAACTGATGCCCTCCACATCCAGACCCAAAGACATATGGGAATCATTTGTGGTGTAGGCCCGTGAACATCAAGAGTCAACGGCTACTGAGGTGCCTCAGGAGTAACCTCGTGGGAGATATGGGAGTGCTGCAAAATACAGTTTGGGGATATAGCAAATATGCAAATGTGTCTGATTATGTTATACGCCTTTCAAATGTTACTTTTTTTTTTTAATATTATCTGTCCTGCTATGATTTATTGTGCTGATGATACTGCTGCATCCTTCCTAATGGACATACCAACAGTGTTATTGGGATTATATGTCGGAGTGATCAGGTATACACATGTAGTAGTAACTCACTGTTACGAAACAATAATCCTATATTGTGTACGCAACTGACAGGCTGTTTTTGCAACTGGTTGTCTTGTTGTTTTCTTGAAAATGTCAATAAACAACAACAACAAAAACTTCTTATCGTTGTATAAATCCTTTCCTCAGCCACTTGTTTGATTACACACTATTGTTTATTTTGCTGTTGTGTATTGTGTTGAGCGCCATTGTTTTCTATGTTTTGGGATTCAATTAATTATCCTTGTTAATGCATTTTCTATTATTTGTATTTACTTGCACATGGGTTCTTCTCTTTTTTTCGCTTTTTCTTCTCTTTAAACTTTTCACATTGCTTAGATTAGTATGTCTTTGTTTCTTTTTTGGTTTCTGCTTTTTTCTGTTTTGATTAATATTTGATATATGTATTGGGTCAGCTTGTACCCTTGTTAGGATTCCAGTGTTAACAGAGATTGGCACCACAGAAAAACAGTTAACTGCCAGCATCAGAACAATCACGACCCCAGCGTTCCAAAGGTACATGCACCATTGTTGGCTTGGAGGGAAGGAAAAGCAGGGAAAGATAGAATGGGGGAAGGGGAAGAAGGATAAAGGAAATGAAGGGAAGGGAATAGAAGGGTATAGTACTGCTTAAAAAACAGGATAATATTACCATACAGTGAAAATACATAAGTACAGTGAGAATACAAGATAGGGCTCAGGCCCTGCACAGGTGCTGAGAGCAGGATATTCTCCGCTCTTATTACAGAATGGTGAGATCTTGCCGGCAACTTTTCCCATCATCAGCACAGCCTCCCAGGTCTGGTTCACTAAAAAGCCCTTACTGCACACTGGTTTGCTCTCCACCAGTCCTCGCTGTTGTGCCGGCACCAGCAACTCCCCTGACCTCAAAGAGGAGAGGCTGGCTGCAGGCAGCGTTTTGACAACAATGCATTGCGTCCTCTGCAGCACATTGGGCAGGCTCCACAAAGAGTGTGTGTTGTGAGAAATGGGTACAGTCATCAGTGTTCCAACATAGTCATCTCCATATCAGGCAGGCCATTGTCCCAATAAACTTCACAGCACATGATTTCAAATCTTACCCTTCCAAATAACAGACCCTCAGGACCTCTGACGGCCATCAATCCCAATCTAGGACTGAAATTAACGTAAACTCGGCAGCTTTGTAGTAAGACCATATTGTCAAAGCCCGCCACTTTCTTTGCCCCCACACCAGTCTCTCAAACTGCACATTCCAGGTGCAAAACACTCTTGGCAGGCAGGTTGCAAAGCTGCTGGGCCTGTGTAGGCCCTGCCTCCACCTGCATTGCGGTGATCGGCTGATCATGTCTAAAGATTCCCACCTGGTCAGGAGTCAATTTGTGCAAGAAATGCTCACTCACACACTGCAGAAGTGCCTTCGACAACAATGCTCACTCACACACTGCAGAAGTGCCTTCGACAACAATGCTCACTCACACACTGCAGAAGTGCCTTCGACAACAATGCTCACTCACACGCTGCAGAAGTGCCTTCGACAACAATGCTCACTCACACACTGCAGAAGTGCCTTCGACAACAATGCTCACTCACACACTGCAGAAGTGCCTTCGACAACAATGCTCACTCACACGCTGCAGAAGTGCCTTCGACAACAATGCTCACTCACACACTGCAGAAGTGCCTTCGACAACAATGCTCACTCACACACTGCAGAAGTGCCTTCGACAACAATGCTCACTCACACACTGCAGAAGTGCCTTCGACAACAATGCTCACTCACACACTGCAGAAGTGCCTTCGACAACAATGCTCACTCACACACTGCAGAAGTGCCTTCGACAACAATGCTCACTCACACGCTGCAGAAGTGCCTTCGACAACAATGCTCACTCACACGCTGCAGAAGTGCCTTCGACAACAATGCTCACTCACACGCTGCAGAAGTGCCTTCGACAACAATGCTCACTCACACACTGCAGAAGTGCCTTCGACAACAATGCTCACTCACACGCTGCAGAAGTGCCTTCGACAACAATGCTCACTCACACACTGCAGAAGTGCCTTCGACAACAATGCTCACTCACACACTGCAGAAGTGCCTTCGACAACAATGCTCACTCACACACTGCAGAAGTGCCTTCGACAACAATGCTCACTCACACGCTGCAGAAGTGCCTTCGACAACAATGCTCTCTCACACACTGCAGAAGTGCCTTCGACAACAATGCTCAGTGTTAAAGAGTCTGCTGTTTCATGACTACTCAACCGTGTTCTTTTCAAGAACCCCTCCACCCCTAAACAGGAGACTATTTTTGAAGAACAAAACATCAGTGCCTCTGATGTGCTGGGAATTATCCACAGCGTGTTGTGGGTGTTTTTGCTTTTTCAAGCCTAAGACTGTCATGCCTTGAATGCGTGACATGGTGGTACCAGGCTGTATTTGTTTTTAGGGCAATGATTTCCATGAGCGTGAGGTTGGTGTCCAGGGTGAATGCAAGCGACTTTGTATTTGCTGAAAGTTGGGGCTCGAAACCGCCACGGTTCATGTCATTAAAACTAACAGGAATTGTCTTGGTGGGATTGAGCTTCCGGTAGGGGCTGGACAACGGGTGTGGATGAGGTGCCGGCAGTGTTTGAGGCATTGGATGTCAGGAACAGAGGAGACTTTAAAGTGCAGTAGTGTATTGTCGGCATATTGGTGAATTTTGATGATGTTTGATGCTATCTGTGAATAAAGCAGGGGCGACTGGTGACATTTGAAAGTGGTGGGCGTAAAATGATTGGCATACTGCACCATTGCGAGCGTGAAAATTTTGAAAAAAGAGAAGGAAAATGGTGCATTTTCAAGCAAATTTGAGAAAGCAGGAAGGTTAATAAAGCAATTGTGAAAGTGCCTCTGTGAACTGTCACTTTTCTCTTTACCTATCTCTCTCCCAGAATTCACCACCTTCACCTGTAAGTGGCTGCGAGCTGCTCTTTCGGCGTCACTCTCTTCCAGTGACACTCTCACTTTTCCATCATCTAAGTATCCCTTCCTACCTTATCTCTTTCGCTATCTCAGCATCTCCCCTCCTCTGTCACTGGCTGGGTGCTGCTGACACTGCCCGGTGACTGTCTCTTGCTGCCCCTTCCATTGTCTCGCAACCCCCATGCTCTCCTCTCCCTATCTTGCTATCTCTTCCTATCTTGTTGCTGTCACGTCCATCTTGCTTGCTATCCCTCCCTGCATCTCATTATCCCTTCCTCCCTCGTCTCTTTCTCTGTCTCCGCACCTCCATTCCCCCGTCATAGCAAATGATAAGTAGTTACGACAGAGCACATCTCACACAAGAAGCCACCACTCCATCACCTAAGATGTTCTCATGTTACTAGTAGCATACACTTTGTGAGACACATCTGACAACGTGTGGTGCTAGCCACTTCTTTCTAACAGTTAAACTGATGCCTTATTTTCATACCTAAGCGAAGCGCTACGCTCAGATCACCTTTGCCTCTTAGCCACTGCCCAGATGTAAGAGTTGGGATGAGGTAGCACCTCTATCTCTAAGTTGGTTCTAACTATGGAAACTCGGTGGCCAACAGTGTGCTTTAAAATACAATCTAATAAACAAAACCCATCAACTTGTGCCAAAAGATATGATGATGATCAAATGTGCTTGAGCAGGATGATAAATAAATCGGTTTTCTCAAAATAGGTTTATATTGTAGAGGACCATGTACAACACTGCCTACAAAAACATACCTGTCAGAGCCAAAAAGACCATCAATTACTGTGCAACGGAACCTGACCGCGATTACTGTACCAAAGACTGCTCGTCCATGAGAAGCTCTGGCACAGAATGCTTACCCGTCAGGCCGTACCAACTAACTGCCTAGCTAATGTACCACATAATGACAATCCATCAGTTAATGTGCTACTGAAAGCCCGCCTATTTGACTGTAAAACTGCCTTGAACATCCAAACACCCTTAATCACAGCTTTCACAAGGGCCCGACAAATGGCTCTTCTGAACGAGGATTGTCTCAGTGATCAAATGCAACTATCAAGAAGATACCCAGTGGGTAATCAACACCATATCTAATGATCATTTAGTAGGACCACTGGGTATCAGAGAAGTACCGCAAGAATATGTAGGTTACATAGGTTGGAGTTCTAGCTGATTAACTGCCTGGCCCACATTAACCTTTTCACGTAAAAATACATAAATCCAGATTTATGCATCTCTTATTCAAGTGTATCTGCAGTGCAGCTATGTGGTCAAAGGTGGCATGTTAGCATGGTAAGAGACCGAAAAAACCTTAACTTTAAAATAAAGAACTAAGTACGAGCTCAAAATTAATTGTACCGATCATATAGGTCCACTCTTAGTCCAGACTATAGCATTTGAAAGGCAGTGAATAAAACAGGACAGATGTGTGAAATGGATTCTCATCAACCATGTGAACATTTTGGAGTCTGCATATGATAGCTTGGAGTTAGAAAAGATACTTATGTTCTATGCACCAGCTTTGATCAAGGGACACAATCAGTTAAAAAAAACAAGTTTAATTAAGTTGATATTCTGCATACAGACTGGTAGAAGTGGCGGTGTGGTGGCAACACTTGAGCAATAAAAGTGAATAGTCTGCATCAAGTACACACTAATATGTACCAAAATATAATGGGCTTTAATAGTATGTGTACTATGTGGTTAAAGAGCACACATGAAAATACCATCCCTATGCGCAGTAATTCTAATTGCTTCCTTGCTATGGATTGTTTCTATGGGTGCTAATGAGTTGGGCCTGCAGGGTGGAGGGATGGGCCTGAGCAAGGTGGTATTTCTACATAACTCCATAATTTTGAAGCTGATATAGGCATATGATCCAAGCCTGGGCAAAGTTTTGAACTATAGCAGCGTAACTTGCACAATTTTGCGAATTTTGCATTAAGCTTATTACACTGAAATTACACCAATATGTAGTCACATAATTATGCTTCCATTTGCAGATATATTCACACAATCTCCCCAAATTTTGTTTAATTGCACAAAAGCAAATTTTGCAAATTGCTCACACCCATAATATGAGCCTGTAGGTATGACCTTCGGTTAGCTGATTCAGGTACATTTTGCAAACTGGCAACTGCTTGTTTCCCCCTTTCTTTTAAATAGGGACGCACTGTGCGCTATTCTAACTTTCACAAATGCCCGTCCACAAGAAGTTGGTCTGATATCCACTTTCTCTTAAGCCAGACAAAGATTAAAGACATCTCTCTGCCGCTACATAGAAATATCGAACTTTCCCCTTCAGTCACCTCCTTACAAATGCTGACAAGGGCACTTTGGTATCCATTAGGAGAAACCTAAATAATGAATTGCAGGTTCCGAGTGGGCAGATCCATCCAAAGTGACCTCACTGCAAGAGAAGTTTAGTGAGCGACAAAGGCCAGATACCCAGGGCAAATCAGGATGAAGTTGGCAAAAAACCACTAAGCAAACTATTTACATATACATCGATTCTCTTTACTTTACGGTTTATACTAGCAATAATGACCTCAGAGGCAGGCTTTTCCTGGTACCTAATGGATTTAAGAGAAATCCTATTTACCAAAATCGAATTAGTACACTCACCTACTTCATTTGCAGCACTGTATCACTTCATGACTTCACCATCACAGAAGTTCAAACCAAGCACTACAATGAAGCGAAGCGGAACCTTGAACTTAAAGCAAACATATTCTGATATAGCTTTATTTTATATATGCAAATAACCACGTCAGAACCATTCACATTTTTATACGGTGATTGTTTGTGATAGAACTGATCCACATACTTTGAATTGCAAACCAATAAATGATCTTACTTATTACAGAATATGCTGATGCAATTTGAAATTAACACTCCTCTCCCTAGAGCAAATTATATATGTGAACCCAAGGACACCAAAGATGCAGTCGCGGCTCGCGGGGGGAGGGGGGGTGTTGCATGCGGGGGGGGCATCACGCACGGGGGGGTCGCACGGGGGGGTGTTAAAATAAATTTAAAAAAATCCTTATCCTACCTGAGGTCCTGAGCACGTCCGCGCCGCCTCGGGTCCGTCCGTTGGCGCCTACAGCCCCTCTCAGGCTCTCAACCAATCCTGGCACTGCCAGCAGCGCCAGGATTGGCTTAGGGCACAGTTACTGCTCGCCCGCCTGCCCATTAGGAGACCGAGATTTGAGCCTGTGCTCAACCCTCGGTCTCCTAATGGGCATGCGCCATCCAGAGCAGACACAAGTGCGCATGACTGGGCACGGAGCGAAAATTCGTTCACCTTCCCCAATCATGCGTACTTGTGCTGCTGCCTGTTGCCTCTGCCTGGTCTGTCTGACAATCATGTCAGTCAACATGACGTCGGACCGCCCATCCCCGGGTGGGCGGTCCGACGTCATGCTGACTGACATGATTGTCAGTTCTCCTCTTTGAACTTAAGTAAACTGATTCAGTTTACTTAAGTTCAAAGACGCCGAGGCTGCGGGTGACGCTGCGGGCGGGGGGGCTACGCCCCAATGCCCTAATGGACGCACCGCTACTGGAATAAAGCCCCAAGGGCCTCCATGTAGTGGGTGAAGATGACAAGAGAGAGTATGGAACCCTGGGAAACTGTGCAGGTGACAACGATCTTTTGGGACCTGGAGGTGTAATTTTTGCACTGGTGCACATTGTTTATAACACAAGCCTTATCATGAATGCTATGTGCAGATGCCAAAGGTGTCCAGGTGCTGGCTCTGCTGAAACTGTGCTGTGTACTCTGCATACATTAACTCAGAAAGTCTATATGTTAGTACGTAAGCTATAGACTGCACAGCTTAGAAGCACAGAGAGGCAATCACGGCTCTGTGTTACTGCACTGTGCTGTCTGGGGCTAATGCATTAACTCGTAAATTTATCAGATTAATGTATGCACTGCTGACACCGTGATTTCGGTTAAAAATGGGTTCATAGATTGCTTCTGGGTTCAGGCGCGCAACACCCATTGGACTCAAAGGGCTTCAGCCCCCCCCGTTGTGTGAGGCAGCCCGGGATGAGACAGCTTCCCGGGCACACACACAGCCGACCCGAGCACTTCACAGGTCTTTAAAAGACCATTTGCGTGGTAATGACGCCATGCTGTTGTTTCACCCCTTCTAAGAGCCCCTGCAGCTCCATTCTGCCTATTGCTTAAAGATTCAGCCCCCCCGAAATCAGCTCCACTCTGCCTATTGCTTAAAGATTCAGCCCCCCCGAAATTTTTTCGAAGCCCCCCCCGAAATTTGGCTCTAGTTGCGCCTCTGTCTGGGTGCCTGCATTGGCACATAACCCATTCATGATGCACCCCTTGAAGAATTCTCATATGATAACTATTCCAAAAATTCTGTATTGCCATCAAAAGACTCACTGTTTCATCCTAAGTATGAGGTTTGCATCCAATTTTAAATCACTGGTTCTGAGCACATGGTGTTTGTTTCCTGTCTTTTCGCAGGTGCAACTTCCTTCAGGCAAACCTTGGAAAAATTTGCATGGCAAAAACTGAGTGCAAATGTGCGTACTGGAATGGTTGGCAAAGATCCGTACCACAAGTTCACTTCAGTTCAATAGTCTTTATTCGGTCATAACAATGACCATAAAAACACAGAATTAAAAATACATTGTGCATCATATAATTTTTCAGACTCAGAGGTTATTTAAAAGGCTTCATACCAAATGAAGACTATACCACAAGTTATTCCAAACTGCGTAGGGAAGACACATGGGGGCATATCAACAAGCAGGCGATAAAAAATTATCGACGCTTTTGCGGCCGATTTCGGCCGAAAAGCGGCGATAATTTTATCGCCTAATCAGCAAGGTCACGCTAACGCGTGAAACCTTGCTTTAGCGTCAGGATTCCTAACGCCCAGCTTTGCATCTCTAATGAGATGCAAAGTGGCCGTTCCTGACCTGGCATGACAGGAGAAATGTCGCTAAGCGACATTTCTCCTATCAGCAAGCCTAACGCTATGAAGCATAGCGTCAGGAAAAGTAGCGATAACCCCTGTTATCGCTACTTTCCTTACGCCTGTTTCAGGACAGATTTAGCCATGATATCCTATGGAAGGTGGATATCATAGCTAAGTTTGTGAGTCCCTATCAACTAGCTAACGTGAGATTATCACTGGGTTTCCAGCGATAATCTCACGTTAGCCAGTTAGCGCTAGGATTTTCAACGCTGATGAGATAATCGTTGCTAATAGCTAAGTGCGCTCAGCGATAATTATCGCCGGTTGTTGTTGATATGCCCCTAAAAGCGCCTGGAGAAAATTTGATACAGTGCAGTAACTGTATTTCCCCAAGCTGATCTTTGCACCTCACATTTCCCCATTCTGCATGATGAGGCCATCAGGAAATCCGATATTGGCATATTATAGCTATATTTTTTCATACATCGATACAGTGCTTAATTTGAGCTGGTGGTTCCCGTTGCTGGGCATCAGCACTTAATTGTCAACACCGGTGCTTGTGAAAGTCTGCCACAACGTGACACTGTCTGGCTAATTTAGAGATGACCACAACAACGGTTAATTATCAATTGAACATACATTAAAAATTACTATTACCTGACGCCTAAGCAATTCATATAGCTTTGGGGGCCTGAAATAGTTTGAATTGTCACACCTGTAAGAGTGGGACGGTTAGTAGTTGTGTTGATACTCTCATTAGCAGCATGGCAGGGACAATGTGTGATGCAAGCTGCAGGGGCCACCTGACGAGAGCCCTGGCGCCTATGCTTTTTTACAAAATAAGCGCTGCATTAATCGTGCTCTTGATTGGCTGGCCTACTATTTCCAATGCGCTCCCGTTAGGCCCTGATTTAGGGTTGGATGGGAATAGAAATTCATCGATTCCTTGAGTAAATATAATCCAAAGGTTGCATTTCCTCTTCCATACGATCATTAGCGTGGAGGGAATTCCGCCATGCTAATGTTCCACACGGAGTGACCGCGCTCTTACCTTCAGTCACTGTGTTACCCCAGTTTTCCCCTATTGCAATATAAGGACATTAAAGCAACTCGAAATAGTAGGACTTCAGTCATGAAGTTTCAAAGTTCTGCAGTTGCTGGAGCTGCCATCTGCCTTGGCGCCCTTAAAGTCTGCAGGGATCAAGGCACGATTTTTTCATTATCCAGAGGCATTGCCCGTGCTGAGCCCGTAAAAGGTTTAATCCACTCAGGGTGCATGTATTTATTTATTTGTGCGGTTTTATAAAGCGCGAACTTTACCCAGAGGTGTCAGAGCGCTTTACAATAGACCTAAGTAAATTACATAAGGAATAAGAGTAGCATGGTAGCAGGTGAAACTACTTATATGTGGTGAAAGTTACAGATGAACAAATAACAGATTCACTCAAGATTACATAATAAGAAAAGGTTGGAGCTATTCGGGTTATACAATTACAGAATACTTTGTTTACAAAATTGAGAGGAGGGTCGTGTGGCCATCAGTGTCATGGCCTGGGGTGAGGGGGCGTGTGCCAGGTGGGGAGCTGGGCGAAAGCATTAGCTTCCGGTATGCTTGTTCATGACTTCATAACTACATGTTAGAATTGCCCCTGTCAGTGCTGGGGGCTGCACGGCAACATTATATTCTGCGTGGGTAAAGATGTGACTGCAGGGGGATTTTTAGAGCAATGAAGCAAATAATCAAATTCCGCACGCATCCCTCTGAACTCTCACCCATGGTCCGAAATGTAAGGCGCTGTGTGTACTACCCACCCAACGCAAGCGCTTCAGCACCTTGTTAGTGGCACGAAGCGCTTTGTAAAACAAAGCGTGCTTCGAGGTGACTAAATTATGTTGCACGGGGTATGTGTGGTTGGCGCTGCGATGCAGAACTCCCCGTCTATTCGGTCGAGCTAGACCAGCCCTCGTCGGGCCCAGATGTCGACAGACGGCAGCCATAATACGACCTTCTTACCCTGGAAATAGTGCAGCTATCAGAGGTTTCCCGAAGCAAAACTGTTATCAAGAGCAGGCATTTGTAAACGTAGACACAACTGTTCCTGCGTTATTGGACACAGATGCCAAAAGGTTAAGGCTGTGCTGGTCTGTGGTAGATGTTTATTGACACGGGAACCTTTCCAAGCTTGATAAGTGGTTGCGAGTGTGGGCTGACGGCTTGCTCTCGGTGGCGTGAGGGGGATATATTCTGGTATGCAAAAAACGCACTTCTCATCAGAGGGCTGGCGTAGTCATTTATTTAACGTGTGGAGTTTTGTGAAAATAGTAATTTAAGAGAAGTGAGTTTTAAATGTTAACACGGGCAACAAAAACTATTTTTCTGCAAATAAGCAGCCTTTTGGTTCTCTTACCTGCTGGGTGTCTTATTAGATAAAACCAGCACAGCTGCTTAATGTCCTAAAAAACACATGAGCGTAGACCTTCAAAGTATTTATTCTTTCAGAAATCCACTTCCAGGACAGCGAATGCTGTCGTCGCTGTTTACCAAGGCTGCTTACTCTTGATCTCCTGTCTCTGTTCCATAGATTCACCATATTGGCCCTCCTTAAGGTCATCCTACAAGCTGCAAACACCTCATCAGGAGCCTGAAGAAATGTGGCCACATCACTCCCTCCCGGATGGAACTCCACTGGCTCTTCTTGGCACCCGACACCATCTTCAAAACCACCTCCAACACCAACCAGCCATCCTGACCAGGACCTCTGCTCATCTGCCGCACAAGTTGACCATCTCCGGTAGCTCCTGGCACAGCCGCAGACAGGACAAAATCAAACTAGAGACGAAGAAGTGCAAAACAGAATAAAACAAGGCAACAGGCCTTCTCCATTTATGTATCAAGACTCTGGAACGACATCCCTATATACATTAGGGCAGTCCCAACCCTACTCCTGTTTAGGAAAGTGCTAAAGCCAACCTCTAGAAAGAAGACAACAGCACCACGATGAGACATTTCACCTCCACTCCCAAAACCAAGCTGCCCCTCAGACTGTACACGTTGTTCATAGGTAAGATTACTATGAACTTATGTGGAAAAGGTATTACCCTGTGTGTACGAACTGCACAGCACAATATAATGGCTTTACTGAAAACTGGGAAGTTTGGTATCAGACTTCTCAGCGCATTAAACCCACACTGATGCCAGTGTGGAATTATATGAAAAATGCACTCAGAGGGCATCTTAGACATGCGCCCTGAAGAACGACCAGCCTCTGGTGGGTTCCCTCACTGGTACACACCAGCCAGCCACCACAAGACATGTTTCTGTACCCCTGGGATGGGAGCCTTTGCTCCCTGAATCAAGAAACACAGGCTTTCCTAGGCGGAGGTGATTACACCTGCTCCAGACCAGGAAGAGCCATCTGTGTCAGAGGGGGATCAAAGGCCTTGCTACCTTTGTAACACGACCCCCAGCATCTCCTTCCTGTCTCCCCTCCTTTTCGTCGGGAAGACAGGCTGGAAAAACTATCACAGCCCAGAAGGTGGGAGAGGCGAGGTGAAGCCCACTCTTCAGTGCCCACCATTTTGCAGATGGCAGGCAATCTCCAATCAGGATTAGGGTTTGTGCCCACTTCCCTATGTGGGGTGAGCACATTATTGGCTACTGACCTCGAGACCCCTAAAACGCCTACTAAGTATAGTATTTAGTGGGCAGCCCTGAACGAAAATGGCAGATTCCCGCAACCTACGAACAAGAAGGACAAAAGAAGACGCCCAGCAGAGGAGACTCTGTAGGAGAACCGACTTGGCCTCAGCCCTACAGGCCCATCTGTAGTTTCCAGAGATCCTGCCCCAAAAGTCACCTTGTCCTGCAGCCAGTGACCTCCAGAACCCTGGGAGGACTGACTGCCTTCAACAAAGACCAAATCTCCTGTGAACAGCAGCTCTGTTTGAAAGAAACTCCCAAGACAGACTCTGAGCCTGCTGAGGACAAAGAAACCCGATGTCTGCAACCACTAGTGCACCCGACACCTACATCCCGAATCCGGGTGGCCCATCGTTCCCAGCGAGGTCCCCCAGCATTCCAGAGTCCAAGGTGGGTTGACCCCTCCAGGACTCCCCGACGTCACCTGCAGCTTCTGCACAGAGACCACCCCAACCGCGAGTGGCCTAGTAAGGTGAAATCCGACCTCAAAAGCCACCCCTGCTTCCAGCCGACCTGCGCCCTGGAGAAGAGAACCCGAGGTGCACCTACGAGCCTAGCCCTACAACTTACCTGCCCAGCTGTTGGTTCCTCCCGGAAGTCTTCCTGGACCAAGCCTGCAGCCAAAATCCCAAACCGGCAACTCCCATTGAAAACAAAAGGGCACCTAATGCCAAAACAGCACCCTGCACCCAGCCGCACCTGCGGCGCTGCGGGTGCACCTTCTGTGCTAACTCGGATACCTCTTTGCCCTGAGCCTAACACCAGGAGCTTTGCTCCCACAACCTTGTGGCCTGCTCGTGAGCAGCCACCAACCGGAGGCCCCCTATGCCCATTGTATAACATTGGGCCTCAGCACTCTGCACTCAGCCGCCCTAGTGCCACTGAGGGTGTTCTGAGAGTGCATCCTCGACCCTGGGGGGACCCTGGCTCTAACCCCAGAATACCAACTCCCCCAAATAAGTACTTACCTGCAAACTGTTAACTTTGTTTCCTTCCATAGGATTGCGTTGACTGCTTTTCCTTGAAAAGTTTGTAGTGTGGAGTTGGTTTGTATATAAACTTTAAAAACAGCAAATGTACTAAAACAGATTTACTTTACCTTTTGTCTAGGAGATGTCTCAGGGTGATGTCTAGGCGTATCACACTGATTAGAAAAAGTAAATTAAAAAGTAATCTAAAAGTAACATGCACAGTAATCTGTAAAGTAACTGAAAAGTAATTGTGCATCGCTTACTTACCTGTAATTCAACAAACTACATTTGAACCTGCATTCAACTGTAAATAACTGCGTAAGAATTTGCAAAGTATTATTTTGCTTACCTGCACCAGGTTTGGCTTGGTTCTAGAAATAAAATGACTAAATAATATTTTGATACAAACAAATTGGTCTGAGTTCAGTCTTTGAGTGTGTGACATCATTTCTTGCCTGAGTGTGTACAACAAATTCTTAACACTAGCCTCTGATAAAGCCTTACTTTTCGCCCACACTACCACAAATAGAGAGTAAGGTGCTATCTACTTTTACTTCTGCCTATCTTCGGGTTTTCACTGTACTCTGTGCATACTATAACCTCATTTTGGTATAGTATATACAGAGCCAGCTTCCTACATTGGATCACTGTAAACCCCTTTATAGTGTCTAATCCAGCTGTCGGATGAAATTACAGCATCCAGGCCTGTGGCAGAAGAGTCCTTAACATATGAGGTGTTAACCACCTGCCAGAAATTTCTATGATGTTTACTGGCAATAGCTGGCATGAGCGATTCATAGGCCCCCTTTCTTATGGTGGCTTTCTATACGCAACAGCTTTCTTGTATTCTAACCGACAAAGGCATACCAGCTCCTGAATTCTGGGTACTTGCTTATGTACTTTGATCAAATTACAATAATTCTTTGAGCATTGTCAATTATTGTCCTTAATTGACACACAGAGCATTGAATAGCAGGAAGTAATATTCACAGGCTAATGTTCAGATCAAGACCCCTTATTTTTGTCAACACAAACGGGAAGAAGATTCAGGGGCCGAGCTGCTACTACATTATTGTCATGAAATAAAACCAACAAAAAATTATGTTTGCTGTGTGCATTCTTGTGAATACTATAATCTGAAAAAACACTACAATATCTGATGAGATCAAAATAAAGTCAATCAGGCTGGAACCATCCCACCGATTGAATGTTGGCTTCAACAGTGGAGTACTTGAAAAGGAGACAATAGCGAAATGCAAAGAATATTTAAGGAGCAACTAATTAAATGCTGCACCACAAGGAGTATGGGAGAAATGTGTCAGGGGGGAACCATCACGGTCCACAATTCTGCAAGTGGGAGAACAGAACGATAAATTCTTAAATTAAAATCCTGCATCCACACAATAGGTACATAACGACTCTGGCCACTAAGAAACCCTACTTAGTGAATTAATGATATCTGCGCTACTATAACCAAACTAGTTGTTAAACAAATTACCTAATAGGAATTACATTTCTGCATTCTATCCATAAAGGTTGAAAATTTGATGAGGCCAGAAAAGACCAAAAAACACCCTTTGCTTGCTCATAACAGCTGGGAGCCGCTGGGGAAAAGCAGTTGGTAAACCCACCTATATGTTGCTGGTTGAGGGTCCATGTTTCCTGACAACATACAATAGCAAAGCCTTTCATAAGAGTCAGCCAGTCTGGATTTTTGGATTTTGGCTCCCAAACCCGCAACATTCCCGGAAACAAATCTATGCGGTGATTTGCCATGCAAATTATATTCTAGAGTGAAAGATGAAATGCGGTCATTATTACCCAGAGTTCAAGAAATGGTTAAACAAGGCACAATAGAAAGTTTGGACACTCATTGGGTATACCATGATGATTAGTAGGCACCGCAACCTCACTTTTGTGATTGTCAATCAGCAGACTCAAGTTCATTTAAAACTGAGAACTGATTCCTGGTTGGAACAGAAAAATATGATAGTGGATTTCTACAAATCACTGACACAATATCGAAAAACAACAATATCAAGATACAGAAATATCATGTCAAAAATATAGATTACAAAAATATTGTTTCCCCAGTGCGTATAAAGGTAAGTACAAAAATATATTAAAAAAATATTGTTTCACACTAATATCTTTGAAATATACAAATATGTCATTTTTAAAATTTATATATCTAGTTTAAAATAGTAAATCTTAAATATTTTAATATATAACATTAATATAATGTAAAATAAATATATTTAAATAATATTCAATACTATATACAAATATATACTTATATAAACACACACATATATATTCAATGAAAAAAACAAAGGTTATAGGTACATTATAGTTAGGAAATAGAATCAAAAATACCTTAGAAATTATGTCTTTTCAGCTGTCATCAGTGATGTCACCAGTGATGTCACCGACTATGTCATGAGTGATGTAATATGTGAGGTTGTAAGGAGTGCATTGTGGGGGTGTAAGTTATAGTTATCTCAGTTAACTATAACTGCTGAATTTTAATGGTTTCTTTAAACATAGCCCACTGGGGCGGGACGCTGTGATTGTTTGATTGTACTATGTTTTACTGAAATACGCTTGCATTTCTTACGAGACGTTTGGGATTGTCTACATGGGGCAGTACGGTTTGCAAAATGTAGTGTGTTTCGACTTTTGCTAAACTTTGTATCCAGGTAATGTCCATGTATTAGATGCCTTGAATATCCAGAATGGAGATGTAACTTTATTTATATATGCGACCTGCCAATTCTACTTATAAGATGGTCTCCTGAAACATAGCCCACTGCGGCATGATGCTGTGAATTTTCAACTGTACTATGCTTTACTTGTACAATTGCATTTATCATGAGATTTCTGGTTTGCCTTTACTCCTTGATTGGGGACAATCCGGTGTTACTATTGACTGCACTGTATGCAATATGCTTTCTTGTTAAAATATCATGTTATAAAATGGCCAACAAGCAATGGATTACTATGAGTGTTCCCAACTCCTTTTTCTATATCACTTACACTTTGCTTTTTAAATGGTGCCTCACCCGTGATCAATGCATCGTCACGCAAAAATTATTGGGTTGTTTCTTTCGCATGGGTGCACTGGAATAAACACTGCTTGTGTAAGCTGTAAATATGCGTTGGTTTTACTTGCACCGGAGTGCGCTTCTCCTTAGAGCTTTGGAGAGTGTTTGTGCACACACACATATATATGTATAAATATATATATGTCAAAAAAATCATTCGCTCTTCCACAGCGAGAATTCAGGGCACCACAACAGAGGTACATTTCAAATGTGTTTTTGGGCACACCATAGTGCAAAACAAAAAGGTTAAAAGGACGGTCCACGCGTTTTGTCTTCCAGCCTTCTACTGGACCATAGAGTCCCACCGTCTAGAGCGTCTCTTGAAGTGCTAAAGTGCTTGATCCCTCTTTACTTTTTACTGGTATTCAGCAGCTAGACTGTTCATCGCCACATACAGATAATGGCAAGTTTCGTCAACTATTCCCACTCCAGTCTGTGCATCAGTAGGGAAAGTGTTGAACGTCAGAGGAATTAAATGTACTGTTCCCACTCCAGACAGTGCAACAGTAGGGACAGCATTGGACTTTGGAGGGGTTACATTTACTATTCCCACTCCAGTCTGTGCAACAGTAGGGAAAGCTTTGGACTTTGGAGAGGAAATATTTACTATTCCCACTACAGTCTTTGCAGCAGTTGAGAAAACATTGAATTTCAGAGGGGTTAAATTTAGTATTCCCACTCCAGTCTGTGCAACAGTAGGGAAAGAACTTCACATCAAACACATAACATATTTGAATAACCCTATTAATTTACAACAACTATTAAACTCTTAATTGAAGATTATTAATTATCCCCCAAAATGTACATATATAAAAATAAAAACCAAACAATTTACATGACTATTAAACAATTTATTAATTATCAATTCAATTTTTGTGTTTCTTGCTTTGTTACTTAATTAACTTCCCACACGACACCCTACAAACCTAGCAGTCCACACTGAAAATATAACTAAAATAAATAAGTATAGCACAATTAACATAATTAAATCATTAATAACTGTTAATTATTACTTAGTTAGCTTCATACCCACACCCCTACAAACCCAGACTTAATTAACTTCCCACCATACACCCCTACAAACCCAGCAACCTGCATCTAATATAGAACTTAAAAATATATATATTACACAATTAGCATAATTATTAGACAAGAAAGAATTAATTATAAATTAATAATTAATTGTTAATTAATTATACTTAATTAACTTCCCACCTAATACCCCTAAAAACTTAGCAACCCACTGCAACACTATAAATTACTATTAGCAATTAAATTAAAAATTGTAAATCACTTAAAATGACATACTATATTTTAAAGTATTATTAACAATTATACAAGCAATAATAACACATCACATTCATATATGAACTAAAACACATATAGATATTTAAAAACTGTCTTTTTTACAACTATATTATAAAAAATGATATTAACGACAACAATATTCTCACAATGATATTACTTACCAGAAAAAAAATCGATGTTCTTGGCAGAGATATATCTTCATAACAATATTTTTTCCGATATTTCTGTAACGTGATATTTAAAACTCAATATTTTGGCCAAATACCAGTTTTACATGATCACATGCAGAGGCAGAATGGGAATAAGATCTCATATTCTTAAATTTAGGTCGATGAAAAAAACATTTGGGAATGCCTCTATCCTGCTGTAAATCCAAAAAAGGGTGATTTAACCTGAGGAGTAAGTTGCGCAAACAAACTCATTCTTAAAATTGATAACAACACATTCATTAGCAATGGATTAGGGTGTGTTTTCTATCCACTGAAATCTCCGCACCATATTAATCTTATCACGTAGGGAGTACATGGACCCTAAATGCCCCTTGAGCCAGTGAGTAACTTTATTGACTAATCAATCGTGACTCTCAGGCAGGCTAGGTCCGAGCAGCAGGGCTTCTGTTAGGATGATGGTATAAGGAGTTACCTCAGTTGGTAGCTGTAGTACTGGTTGCATTTTAGGTGGCAGTGAACTAAATGTCCTTGATGAAATGTAAGGATAATATAATTCTAGACCAATTTAGAAAAATAAAACAATTTTTATAGAATTTTAGATACCAGGAAAATTGTAATCGGGTAAGTACTTTAGACGTTATCAGATTTTACAGTAGAAACAGTACAAAATGACAGAAAATGACAGCTGTCAGATTTGAGGCATGAGCCTCGAACGCTGTAATGTTATGCTACAGGAGAAACATTCACTGCCTAGGGTCACTTGCAAATGACTTATAAGAGTCAATTTTACCTGCCCCGGGGTGTCAGGGTGCAGAGGTGCTTTTAGTGGTGGTAGCCTCGGTCACTACACACTCTAGTCAATGGGAAAAGAACCTGTAGGAAAGAGGTTGCCAGGAGGGACGGGGAGACCAGTCCAGCAGAACCCAAAGGGTGTTCCACTCTTGGGGCCACAGCAACACCATTGCTTTCAATGGACTTGGGCTGGGGGGCTCGGGTGCATAGTTGGTTCGTGCAGCGGGTCGTGAAGTTTGTGGCTTCCTCTGTTCTCGGTGCATCTGCAGAAGAGGGAGAAGAAACATAGCAAGCTCGATATCTTCCTTGAACTTCAGTCAAGTGGGAGAACCAGGCTAAGTACTTGATATCATGCTAGTGCTCACTAATCCTCCTATAGTAGTAAGCTGGACCAAGTATCAGCGTCTTCAAAGACTATAGAATTTTCCTCTATGCCCTCTCTGTGATTTACTCCTGCACTTCTTGTGTGTTTAGACTCTGGACTCTTCCTGCAACCTTGCGCTAGAACTGTGATTGCGCAAGGATTAAAGACTTTAGCTTCGTGTTTCTCTGATGAACAGTAGTGCCAAGAGGAAGCACTTTAGAGTCTTTGATAGATGCATGAACCTTTAACCCAAACCAGTGTATCCGAGTTTATCCTTGGGAGTGCAAGTAACTCCAACCTGTGTTCTGAGTTTATCCTTGGGAGTGCAAGTAACTCCAATCTGTGTTTCGAGTTTATCGCTGGGAGTGACACACTCCAATCTGTGATGTTGGTTATTCTGCTCTCATGCCATGCTGTTGATGAAACCTGTAAGTGGGTGACGCTGAAGTTAATGCATGGTCATTGCATGTAGAGACCTGTTAGTGTACCTATGGTCACTGCCCCTTCTCGTTATTGCCAGTGCATTGGGTCATTGCAAAACCAGAGGTTCTAGTCCAGTGCACATGCACCTTGCAAATGAAGAAGGTCTTAGAATTGACAAATGCGGTTACACAGTGTAGCATAGCCGCTGAGCAGATCCAATAGTCAAGTCTCTCTTTTCTTATTTTATCCCAACCCGCCTTCCCCCAGGGGCCGAACGTGATCTAAGGAGATTGGTCCCTTGAACTTGTGTGGCTCTGCGAGGGATAGGAGGTCCAGCATCTGCTCCATTGTTGACTCCGAGTTTGGGACCAGGTGAGAACATGACATGGGGAGTAGGCATAACCCTGTCCCATAGTTACTAATTACACCACAACAAGATGGTGGAATCCTTTTTCGTGGAGCACATAAGGTAGCCCACCTTAGGGGTGTGACTAGCCTGGTGGTGCAAAATGCCTACTGCATAGCTAATTTCCCACCTATCCTGGTTCCAAATGGGCCTCAGGGCAGGGTGTGGCATCTCCCAGGTCTGGGGGAAGCCAGGGTCGCATAGCAAAGGCTGCAGAAGCTTTGCAGTAACTGGCCTTGATATGCTACATTGCTAGCCATCCTACTGGAGGAGGTGTAAACACCTTCCTCTGGAGCAGACATTGTTTATGGTCTCAGAGAATGTGGGTTCTCACCTGCAGGGGTCAGAAACATGACTTTGGTGACAGGGTGGATGATACCAGTCAGCCAGCACACTAAGTGGCAGGTAGGTTTTCAGGGGGCATCTCTAAGGAGCCCTCTGGGTGCATGCTTTAATAAATCCACTACTGACATCAGTATAGATTTATCAATACAGTGTGTTTGATACCAAACACCATAGGTTTCAGTAAAGCAATCATGTAGCTGGGGGACTTGTAATGACTAGTGCCCAGTACATATAATTAAGATGGCTTCCTTGTTCACTTGGGCTATCTAGTAATTGAACTAGACAGCACAGGGGCATATCTGTTCATGCAGGTATGTCCTCACATATAATATAATGCACCCTCCATAAGGGCTATACGGTCTACTGTAGCTGTGACTTACATATGCTGCTAGCAGTGTCTGTGGGCATGGCACACAGGGTGTGTGCCATATTGTGTTTTCAGATTTGTTTGCACCATTTCACGCAGTCTCCAATGGCAGTCTTCATGAGTTTAGTGATGGGTCCACAATACAATACATGCTGCAGCCCTCAGGCACCCCGTTGAGTACCCATGCCTTAGGTACCAGGGGTACTATTTCCTAGGGACCTACAGAATTGCTAACGGTCTTGCCAATTGGGGTACAATTGAACAGTTACCTTGTTTAAGGGAAAGAACACTGGCCCTGAAGACCTGGTTATCAGGACCCCAGTACACCTCAGTCAAAATGGCATCAAATACCAAGCAAAAAGTGGGGAGGACCATGTCAAAAAGGGGAACTTTCCTACACTCTGCAAAAAAATCCTGGGCTGTGTGGTCCACCACAAAAGTGTGATATCAAGCGTCCCGGGCTGCAGGTAGGGGAGTACGCAATATGTGTAGTGGCCCGTCCTCCTCCTGCCTCCCTTTGCGCAAGGAATCCTGGGCTCAGTAGTCCACCTGCTATCATTTACAAATCATTCAGCCTTGTGGTTTATGATGTCACCAGAGCCCCTCAATGGCAATATTGGACCATATTACAGTTAGCCATTATGAATGGATAATGCGCTCATTCGCAAGTAATTCACCATGTAATGTTGTATCAAAATATGTAGCCTCATAAGGTCACATGCATATTTGTGGCACTGTATTGGAATATGTTGCAGCAGACTCATTCATCGATGGTACCAAATTTGCTCATATTTTGGTGAAAAAAGAGATCTAGAGTGGCATAATTCTGTATAATGCAGCACCTAATATTGTAAAGTGCCAAAGATCCAGATTCAATTTCATTCAGCAGCTTGGCAGTCTGTCCCTCTTTTGGTTCATATTATGAATGACCTCTTGGTAACAATGTGGAAAGAAACTGCAGTTTCTACTCAAGTTGGTATTGGGAGACCGCCAGTTATACTGCATGCAGATTTACCACATATGCTTCCAGGGACAAATAATGTAGGTCAAACCTGAAGGAATCTACCATACTAAAAAATCAGAAATTACAGAATGGCATGTGAAAATCGGTCCTGCAACATTGATTTCTACATGTTATTCTCTACTTACTAAAGGTCTCAGGGATGATGTGTAATCTCTGGTAATCCAGCATTTTGGAATTACCACTACCTAATGTATTGGTAATACTGGATGTGGTATTACCAACCACAGTTACTGCAGTACTTATAATGAAGGCCTGATGGTGTAGGCCTCCTGCTTTTTAAATATATTTTTATTAGCAGTTCAAATCTACAGAACAACCCATAGCAGAAGAAAACAATTGCCGTCGGACAATGCATAGAGGACAAATAAGAAGTACAAAAGTGAGGGGTATCGGTGAAAGCACATCTAACAAGGGAGAATCAGCAAGGTAGGGAGAGCATGAAGGTCCCTAAAAGTGAGGACCATGCAGAACAGCAGAGTCAGAGCACTACATTCCAACCTTAAGAAACCTGGACACCTCCCCTACAATTATTAGACCAATAGCAGTTGATACAAACAAGGCAAGGATACAGCAAAACCCAACAACATGTAAAGGGGGCCTCCCAGGTTTGGGCTTGGTGCCCGTGACTCGGAGGCGGGCAAAGGGACTCCAAAAAATGGGTTCATCTACAACAATATGGGCCCTGTAGTCCACACGGGGACATGCCAACAGAATAGCATTCCATGCGGGTAGAATCAGCACCCTCCTCACTCCCTTAGCCCCTTCATTATAAATTGCTTCTCTTTCATAGTCCGCATATTTCACTAATTCCAACCACCACCTGTACACACCTGGACCTCGAACAGATTTCTAACTCATAGTCAATTGTCCGTGAGCAAGGATCAAAGCCAAGTCCAGAAACATGTTAGTAGTTTTTCTAGCCGCAGTTAGCTTATGTAGACCCAAAAAGCATAATTGGGGACTAAGTGTGAAGTCTCTGTCCGTTACCCCCCAAACCACCTGGAAGACCGCCGTCCATTAAGGTAGCAAAAGAGGGCAGGACCAGACCATGTGGACGAAGCCAGCATCCTCTGCAGCATAACGAGTACACTCCAAGGTCATGGCAGGGAACATAGCGTGTATGTGCTGGGGAGCTAAATAGGCCCAGTATAAATAGTAGAATTGGATACGTTTGAAGCGGGTGTTTCTGGACACTGTGGGGCCAGATTCCAGGACCTTCCTCCATGACAAGTTGTTTATAAGCACCCTCAAGTCCTCCTCCCATCAGGACCGGAGGGCTGTGAGAGCTGTCCACGCCCTCTCCAGCAAGGCCTTATAGAGTAACATGACCACTTTCGTCTGCCCCGTAATAAGAAAAAGATGGCATAAACTCATGTTCTTTTTTTTTTCTCGTAGTTTTATATAGCGCAAACTTGACCAGAAGGGATTAGGTATCAGAGTGCTTTACATGAGCACCAGTTCCGTTACACAAGGACACATTAATTTTTGTTAGGCATGGGGATATTAAATGATTTGCCCAGAATCACAGAGTGTTGAGCATCAATGCCGAGACTTGAACCTGGTTCCCCAGATTTGAGATCGACCATCCTAGCCGTTAGGCTACATCCACTCCCCACATACTCTGGAGGCTCCTTAACTCCAGGACCCCACCACTCGCATATTCATGAAGTAAACAATGGCCCACCTGGAGGGCACAGGACTCCCGTAGGTCTGAGAAAATACACAATTCACCTCCTGCGAAGAGATCCCCAGGAGACTAATCCCATCCAACAGGCACTCACAGAGTCCCAACCACCCGCCCGGTCAATCCCAGTGTCGAGCCACCAGATGTGGTTGGTCACGGGTATATGGGATTTGAGCACAGGTCCGCTCAGGGCTAAGGGCCAGACATAACGTGCTGTTCTAAGCAAGACATTCAAGGTCCCCACCCTGGACGCTGTTGTCAGCTTCAACAGGATACCAGTTAACAGATCCTTAGACGGAAAGCCACCCTCATAGGTACCCACGTCCTCCCACAGATAGGACTGTCAGTAAGCCACCCACTGGAACCGCGCCACCAAATAATACAACTCAAGATCGGGTGCCGCCAAGCCCCCCTCTGTCACGGCAAGTGTAGCTTCCAAAGTGCTAAGCGGCGACGCAACGTGCCCCAGTATAGCGACAGTAACAAGCCATCCATTTCCTGAAAATTTTTCCAGGGCAGCTCCAGCGGGAGGGCTGCACACGAGTAAAGGAGGCGGGGCAGAATAATCGTTTTCGAGACAGCCACCTGGGCACTCACAGACAATGGCAACGTAGTCCAGAAGACAACTGAATGCCATAAACTGCTGAGCACTCAACAGAAGTTCCCCTCCTACAACAATTCCGGCGAGTGGTAGATGGCCCCCCTCAGATACCGAACCATGTGATGTTCCCACCACAGCATCGGGGCCACGGCAACATGATTTAACCCAGTTGCTCTCTCCAGAGTAACCATTACCCTCCGATGCTCAAATACAGCAACATGTTATCCAATTACAGAGAAAGATATGTGCAATCAGATGTAAGGTGTTACTTGTGGTAATAAAGGACCTGGCGGACCATGAAGGCAAATGGTTCCATGGCCAAAGCCAACAGCAGTGGGGATAAGGTGCTGCCCTGACTGGTGCGCCATTCAACTACAAAGGCCTCTGAGATAAGGCAACCAGTGTGGATCCAAGCTAAGAGGTTAGTGTAAAGAAGCTTTGTCTACTTGACAAAGGGTAATCCCTGAACCATGCCAAACAGGGTAGCATAAACAAACTCCCAATGGAGTTAGTTAAATACCTTCCTAACATCCACTGAGATGACCAGCACCTTTGCCGGCAGTTGCTCCCGCTGGTCTAAGGCCAGGACTAACTGATGAATATTAGTCATAGTGCTATGCTTGGGGATAAAGCCAGTCTGGTCAGGGAGAACCAGGGAGCACATATGGGAGAGCAAACGGGTCGTTAATACTTTACTCAGAAACTTGTAATCAGAATTGAGTAGAGAGAAGGGGTAAGAACCAAGGGGCATATCAGCAAGGGCCTGCGATAATTATCGCTCATCGCTTTTAGCGCGAGGATAATTATCGCAGGCTATCGCTGGATTCTATCGCGGAGATAGCATGCTATCAGCAGTGCTTATCTCCCAAGCGATAGGAATCCATGCGTTAGCTGGAAAACAGTGTGATTATCGCTGGAAATCCAGCGATAATTGCACTGCAACCAGCGATACCTTGCTGATAAGGCAGGGTGGTCTTAGCCTTGTAATCCACCTCCCATTGGATTACATGGCTAAATCAGATTACAAGCAGGCATGAGGAAAGTAGCGATAACTGTGGTTAGCATTACTTTTCTTATCGCTCTGCTTGTTTTCGTGCAGCTTGATAATTGGAGAAATGTCGCTTAGCGACATTTCTCAAGTTATTTTGGGACGGAATGCCCACTTTGCATCTCATTAGAGATGCAAAGCTGGGCGTTGTTGTAAAGGGTGCTAAATCAGCAAAACACACGATAGCGTGTCTTTGCTGATAAGGCGATGAAATTATCGCCGCTTTTCGGCCGAAAACGGCCGCAAAAGCGGCGATAATTTTTCATCGCCGCCTTGTAGATATGCCCCCAAGAAGGAGAGGGTCTTTATCCTTCTTCAGAAGTGACACAGTAGCGGCCTCCCGCAGTGGAGATGGAAGCAGACCGTGCTCCTGAGTTGTCGAAGAGGGATACAAGTCTAGGGACGAGGTCTGAAGCATGTGCTGCGTAGAACTCCATCAGTAAGCCATTGAGGCCAGGCACATAACTCCTAACCATTTCTTTAATCGCCCCGTGCCTCTTGCTTTGTAACATCCGCACCCAGTTGATCTGCCACCACAGACTCAAGGGACCCTGGGGAAGCATCTGCAATGTAATTCAACATATCCACTTCACTACATTCGGCATTCGAGGAATACAGATCCCGATAATGTTGGAGAAACACTGCATTAATCTCCTCCTGCGTAAAGCTGGAGAATGCCATGGCCACCCCAGTTACCCTGTAAAAGCCGGACTTATCACTCTTGGCATGGGCCCTGGGTACATAAGCTGAATGATCAAAGCATTGTAGGGGTTCGACCAGTTCAAGCAGCTTCTCCCGCTCCTGGAGCATACACCCCTGCCCATCCGGAGTCCCCTCCAACCCACAGGCCAGGCCATCCAGCTCCACCTCCTGACACTGAATATCCAAGAGCAGTTGGGATTGTGCCCCCACTTTATTGGATGCAATATCCCCAGATCACCAGCTTGAACGCCTTCCATTCCACTCCCACTGACAAACCGGAGCCAGGAATGTCGTGCTAGTGTTGTGAGATGCACTCTCCCAGCAAGACCCGAAAGGCCTGATCATCGAATAGCTTGGTGTCGAACCACCAGGTGGGTACACTAGGTCTAGGCAAGGACCACTGGAAAGTACACAATACAGGAGAATAGTCAGAAAAGGTATTTGCTAAATACTCCACCTCCACCACAGTGCAGTAGAGCGCCCTGCACGTATAAAGACTACCAGGTCCCATTGGCCGACCCAGGAGCGGGTGGTATATGCCAGCCGGCCCGCTGGTATCCCATGCAGGGGCGGGTGCAACCTCTCCAAACTCAGGTCTACTAAACAGTTAAAATCGCCCCCTACTACTCTCCAATAGGGGACCATTAGGGACAGTAGACTGGCCAATCCGGTAAGGAATGATGGCTGGTCAATGTTCGGAGTAAAAATATTTAGCAGCGCAATATCCCTACCATCCAAGCAACCCAACACCAAGACATAGCGGGCCTCTGGGTCAATGACTGCTGTGTGCAACCGGAAGGGGACCCCAGGTCTAATCCAAATAAGAGTGCACTGCGAAAAAGCAGAGTAAGAGGTAGCATATAGTCAGGAACACTGGAATTATTCGATTATGAGGCCGGGCGGTTTTTGCATTGTTATAGTTTTGCCGCATTTGCAACTTAATTCACCATCTGCTGCATAATCTGCAGATTATAACAAAAAAATTGTTTCTAGCTCAAACGGTTCAAACGTTACTAAAAACATAGCGACGCGTGTTGCAGTGCACTGGAAAGCTGTTTGCAAAGGTTGACTGATCCTTTTGTTGCTTATTGCTATATTTTGGTGTAAAACTGTTACGAGTGAGATGCAACCAATGCCCAGTATAATTTGACTTTTCGTGGCACATAATTTTGTCAACCCTGCCACATAATTTGGCCCTCTTCTGCCACATAATTCCAGTGGCCCTGCGTATATTTGACCCCACCAACGTCCCCAGAGGGCTAGGCCCTCAACCTTTGTAAGATGGGTCTCTTGGAGGAACGCAATGGGTACTCCTCTACGTTTCAAATAAGACATTACATTATAACACTTAGAGGGGGAAGAAAGGCTCCACACATTTCATGTGAGTGATTTAACTTGTGTTGTCATGAGTAGTGGACCAGGAAAGGGATGGAACACATGGGGAGCCCACAGTTATCTGTCCTGGGAAAAACAGAAGCGCCACACCGTACACAACATACAGCTTCACAGCCACATATGCTCCGCTGCCAAGAGAAAAGGAAATACAAAACAAACTCAGTACAATAGAACAAAAATTCCAACACTTGCCAAGGACTGAGACATACAACCATTCTGTCCAAATAGCACACCACACAGCATCCATCCAGGGGCTAACGAAGGGCTAAATGGCCAACTAGATCCATAGTAGAAATCTGTGGGTAGGGAAGGAGCCGCCAGCTACAACTGGAGGATCAACACTCAACTGATAGAACAGTTCTATTGGGCATTTCCTGTAACCCCCTACCCGCCCGAACCACCTAAACGGGAATAAAGATATAACACAGGAGAAATCAGCCATATATCCAACCTGCCCTCATAGTACAACAAAGGAACTAATATAAAACATCCAAGGGTTGCCCTGGTAAGTTCATCAGACCAGATCGTCTAGGACACCAGAGTGATCCTCAGTAGAGTATTTTCGAGACCAGGGATAACAGAGCCCTCCGAGTCCGAAGCAGAGGTGTGACATTCTGGGGAGGGGCACTGAGAGGAGTCATTGCCAGCCCCCAGATAGCGAGTGGTCTCAACCGCCCTCAACTGCTCCAGTGCCACCTGAGTTTTAGTAGGATGGGACACTCCCCAGCGCTGAGATCGTTGTTGCCTTGGATGTAAAGGGTGCTGCCATTCTGGCATCTCAGGTCACACAGTGCTCTTGTCAAACAGTTAAATCCAGTCCCATGCCGCACATGGGTCAATGAAAAAAAGTACTTTATCCACAGTCTGGACTCGCAATCGAGCAGGGAAAAGCACAGAGCAAAGCAGACCCAAGTTGCATAGTTTTTTCTTCACCGTACGGAATGACGTCCTCTGTGTCTGCACCTGGAGTTGTGAAGTCAGGTTACAGAGACACTTTGGCATTGTCTACCACAAAGGGGCCATGCATCAGGCCTGTTGTAGGAGATGGCCCCTATCCCAGAAGTGCAGGAGGCGAGCCACCACTGGATGCAGTGGGGCCCATGGGCGAGGTATCTGCACTGGCCCCAGGTGCACACACACATCCTCCAAGGCATAAAATCAGGAGAGGCCCTCTGGAGCCACCACCTCCTGGAACCAAGCCTCCAAATAAGTCAACAGAGAGTCACCCTCAACACGTCAACATATTCAGACAGTCCCAAAATGCGGACATTATTGCGATGGGACCTCCCCTCTTTATCATCCAAGCGAGCATCCAGGCGCTGGGTCTGCACTTCATGAGTCATGATGTAATGGTCCACAGATTGAACAGCTGGTGTCAGAGTCTGCACTGTGCCCTCTAGGGTAGCGATCCTCTCCAAGACTTTCCTTGATTCCTCTTGATTAAGTTCCAGTACCACAGAGAGAGAGTCAATTTTATCTTCCAAACGTTCCACAGATGCGTTAATGTGAACCAAACGTTTCTCAGACTTGTCATCCATGTGTGCCATGTACCCACTCCCATTCTCACATTTGTTTTGCTGTAACACTTTTCGCCCTAAGTGTGATGGGTATGCCCAGACGTGGGTCCCTTGCTCACTTTGCCACTAGTTTCAAGCTAGCCTGGCTGACGAAGGATGACATACCCTGAAACCGGTCCCAGGATGCTTGTTTCCGGTCTAGCGAGGACCTGGCCTGGCAGTTCAGTCTGGACTGTTCCCATGGGGCACAGGGTCAAGACTGATTTGCATATGGCAGGGTCCAAACTGGGGTGGCGTAGTGGGCAAAAGAATGATGGTTTTAGCGCAGATCTTTTGACTGGGGGAGAATGTTTGCATTGTCAGTGTTAGATTTGGGGGTCTCTAGTTGGCACAGGTAGGTACTTGTGACAAATAGGGACCCTTGCCTCTAGTCAGGGTAAGGGGGTACACTCCAACAATAACCCCTGCTCACCCCCTTGGTAGCTTGGCACGATCAGACAAGCTTTTCTCAGAGGCAGTATGTAAAGCATTTGTGATCACATACAGTAATCCAGTGACAATACCACAAAGGGATACCACACAGGTTTTATATAAAAAATAAGTATACTTTATATAGATTTACCACAAGACCATAAACAATAAAAATACAAAATACTATTACTTTAAGATGGTAGTTTTTAGCTTAGTTCAGTTCAGTTCTTAAGATGCGACACTTTGCATCAATGTACCTTACGATGCGTTGCGCTTCCACGACAAGCAATGTCGCAGCGATGGAAATGCGGCAAAGTTCTGGTGCAAAGAAATAAAGATGTGAAGATCTTCCAGATGCGGGACGCTTCTCCGGGGATGCGAGAAGTTCTCGGTTCAATGCACGGACTGCAGCGGCGACACCCTTGTTCAGAAGTGCGACGGCAACAGCTTCAGCTGCGACACTCTTCTCCCAGTTTGCGTGAAGCTTCCGCACAATGCGACAACTACAGCGGCGACATCCTTGTTCAGAAATGCAACGGCAGCAGCTCCGACGGCGGCGCGCTTCTCTTGGGATGCGAGGCGCTTTCCTCGATGCGGTGCAATGCGACAGTTCCAGCGGCGACACCCTTGTTCAGAAGTGCGACGGCAGCGACGGCGACACGCTTCTTCCTCATTGCGAGACCCTTCTCTTTATTCGGTGCAGTGCGACAACTCTAGCGGCGACACCCTTGTTCAGAAGTGCGACGGCAGGCAGCAGCGACGGCGACACGCTTCCTCTTCGTTGCGAGACGCTTCTCTCGATGCGGTGCAGTGCGACAACTCCAGCGGCAACACCCTTCTTCAGAAGTGCGACGGCAGCGACGGCGACACGCTTCGGCTTCGTTGAGTCGCGCTTCCAGCTCCTTGCGACACAAAGTCCCTCAGAAGGCCCAAAACAGCAGCAGGCACTTCCAAAGAACTCTGGGGAGCTGGGGGTTGAAGTCTGTTGTCCCTGAGACTTCAGCAGGAGGCAAGCTCTGTTCCAAGCCCTTGGAGATCCTTACAAGTTGAAATAAGCACACAAAGTCTTTTCTCCTTCCTTTGGCTGTCAGGCAAACCACTGCAGGCCAATCCCCCCCAAGCAGCACTTCAGCTTAGGGATAGTCTCTCCTCAGTTTCTTCAGGTTCCGCTCCTCAGTAAAGGTTTCTTCTTGTTCCAAAAGTGATCTCAATTCTTGGGATCAGGGTCCCACTACTTATACCCCAAAATCCTCTGTTCTCTGAGGGGAGAGGGGCCTTTGCTAAGTCCAAACCAGTTCCTGAGCACTCTGTTTACCAGACTTCTCCTTTCCTTTCACAGTGTAGGACAGAAACATCAGATGCCCCACAGGAGGTGGAGCCAGCATTGTGGAAGGTAAGTACAGCCCTGGAGCACTTTGTTGACGGGATTATTTCTCTTCATTCAGAGTGCAGGGCAGAGACATCAGCCTCTCCCCAGGAGGTGGAGCCAGCATTGTGGAAGGCAGGCACAGCCCTATTCAAGGTTCAGGTGTAACCCCTCCCTCCCATCTAGATGCAGATCTCTCTATTCACCACTGGGCTGACTCATCCTGTTTCTTGGAATCCCCCAGCCCTGTCACTCACAGAAACCAGACAAAGGAATACACAACCTATCAGAGGCAGACTTGAAAGGTTAGGGAAGAAAATACCTACTTTCTAAAAGTGGTATTTTCAAACACAGAATGTTAAAACCCCCTTCACTAAAAGATGTAGTTTATCATTCTGAGTTCAGGCATACTAAACTCGAATTTCTACCATGTTCTCTGAGTCAGTTAAGATTATAAACATGTAATAATCTAACAGCCCATTCTGGCCTATGGAGAACTGGTAGCCTTGCAATAGTGAAAAACGAAAATTGCTGTATTTCACTATTAGGACATGCCACACACATCGGGCATGTCCTACCTTATACTTACACCCTGCCCTTGGGCCTACCATAGGGGTATCTGATATGAAGAAAAGGGAAGGTTTAGGGACTGGCAAGTGGTGCACTTGCCCAGTCAGCATGACAGTACTAGACTGCACACAGGCTCTGCAACGGCAGACCTTAGACACATTTTACAAGGCTGCTTCTGTGGGTGGCACAACCAGTGCTGCAAGCCCACTAGCAGCATTTGGATTTACAAGCCCTGGGCACACTCAGTGCACTATACTAGGGTCTGACAAGTAAACCAAATCAGTCAATCATGGAATCACTAATCAATACAGTCATTTACAGTAGGGAGCACTTGCACTGTGGCACTGGACAGCAGTGACACAGTGCCCAAAGCATCTAACACCAGCAAAAACACGAGGCAACAGCACAAATGGAAGGGAGACCCATGCCAATGGTGTCAGGTCTAACACGTATCCCCTCCAGCTGAAATGTGGGGAGAACTACCCTACCTCCTGGGAGTTCTCATCACTAAGGCGGAAAAATCTGGACAGACCATCAGCGTTGGCGTGTTCTGTACCAGGGCGGTGTTCCACCGTAAAGTCCATACCCTGTAGGGAAATGGACCACCTCAACAGCTTTGCATTCTCACCCCTCATCTGCATTAACCATCTGAGGGGCCTGTGGTCTGTCTAAACCCGAAAGTGAGTCCCAAACAGGTATGGTCTTAGCTTCTTCAGTGTCCAGACCACAGCAAATGCCTCACGCTCAATAGCATTCCACCTCTGTTCCCGTGGAAGTAGCCTCTTACTGATGAAGGCTAAAGGTTGATCAAGGCCCTCCTCATTCATCTGTGACAAAACAGCCCCCACACCATGCTCTGAAGCGTCTGTCTGAACAATAAACTCTTTGGAGAAGTTGGGTGCCAGGAGCATGGGCGCCGTGCACATGGCAGCTTTCAGGGCCTCAAAAGCTTTCTGATAGGTGTCAGTCCAAATCACTTTCTTGGGCTGCTTCCTGGAAGTCAGCTCTCTCAAGGGTGCAACAATGTTGCCATACCCCTTGACAAACCTCCTGTAGTACCCTGTGAGTTCTAAAAAGGCTCTCACCTCTGTCTGGGCTTTGGGTCGTTCCCAAGCCAGGATGCTTTCAATCTTGAGTTGTAGGGGCGCCACCTGGCCGCTTCCAACTTGGTGTCCCAAGTACACCACGGAACCCTGCCCGATCTGGCAACTACTCGCCTTGATCGTGAGGCCTGCCTTCCGCTGCCCCAACAACACTTCCCAGAGGCGGTGCAGATGTTCTTCCCAACTGGCGCTGAACACTGCGATGTCCTCCAGGTAGGCGGCACTGAACTCATCCAGTCCAACCAACACCGGGTTGACCAACCTCTGTAAGGTGGCAGGGGCATTCTTCATCCCATAGGGCATAACTCGGAACTGGAAATGCCCATCTGGTGTGGAGAATGCTGACCTTTCCTTTGCCCCATCAGTCAAGGCAATCTGCCAGTACCCAGACGTTAAATCAAACGTGCTGAGGTACCGTGCAGCCCCTAGCCGATCAATGAGCTCATCAGCTCTGGGGATGGGGTGCGCGTCAGTCTTCATGACCGAATTGAGCCCTCGGTAGTCCACACAGAACCAGAGTTCGGGTGTGGCACCCGGCGCTGCAGCCTTTGGGACCAAGACCACTGGGCTGGCCCAAGGACTGCTAGAGGACTCAATCACCCCTAGCGCAAGCATCTTTGAGACCTCCTCTTTGATGCAAGCCCTTACCCTGTCAGTTACCCTGTAAGTTTTGTGCTTCACAGGTAAGCTGTCTCCTGTATCCACATCATGGACACACCAATCTGTGATACCAGGAAACAGGGAGAACAGGTCAGAAAACTGTCCCAGCAACTGGCGGCAGTCATTCTGTTGCTCAGGGGTCAGGGTGGAAGAGAGGTTAACTCCATCCACTGACCCATCTTGCTCTGTTGCAGACAGGAGGTCAGGAAGAGGCTATCTCCTCCTCCATTCCGGCATCTGTTGCTAAGAGCATGCCCACTTCAGACCTCTCCAAATGGGGCTTAAGGCGGTTGACATGCAGGACCCTCAAGGGGTTCCCGGGAGACCGCAAGTCCACCAAGTAGGTAACTGGACTCTTTCGCTCCACAACCTCAAAGGGTCCGGTCCACTTATCTTGGAGCGTGCAGGGCTCCACTGGGGCCATGACCCACACTTTCTGACCAGGCTGAAGCTCTACCAGAGTGGTATTCTGGTTATACCATCGCTTCATCTCCTCCTGGCTGGCTTCCAGATTCGCCTCTGCGAGTTGCCTGAAACGCCTAGTCTGGTTCCTGAAGGCCAGCATGTAGCTATATACATCCTGGAGAGGTTTCCTGGGAGATTGCTTCCAGCCTTCCTTGACCAGACTCAGAGGTCCTCTGACTGGGTGTCCATAGAGAAGCTCAAAGGGACTGAACCCTAGAGATTTCTGTGGCACCTCACGGTATGCAAAGAGTAGGCATGGTAAGAGGACGTCCCACTTACGCCTCATGGGTTCCTCAAGACCCATTATCATGCCTTTCAGGATTCGGTTAAACCTTTCAACCAACCCGTTTCCTTGGGGGTGGTAAGGAGTGGTGAACTTAAAAGTTACCCCACACTCCTGCCACAGGGACTTCATATACTTAGAGATAAAGGTGGTTCCCCAGTCAGACACTACCTCGCGAGGGAATCCCACTCGGGAGAAAATTCCCATTAGTGCTCGTCCCACCACGGGGGCCGTCACTGTCCTCAGAGGTATGGCTTCTGGGTACCGGGTGGCATGGTCCACCAAGACTAGGATGAACCTGTTGCCCATGGCTGTCTTGGGGTCCAGTGGCCCCACAAGGTCAATCCCCACACGTTCAAAGGGGGTACTGACCACAGGGAATGGCTGGAGAGGAGCCTTCTGCTTCTTCCCACTCTTTCCACTTGCCTGGCAAGTGTGACAGGTCCTGCAATGGGTGTCTGAATGCTTGCGCATTTGGGGCCAATGAAAGTGGGTGACAAGCCTGCCCCAAATGTCCCAAATGTCCTGCTAACGGCACATCATGAGCCAGCCCCAGTAGGAAGGCTCTGAAACTCTGGGGTACCACCAGTACACGGGCTGACCCAGATTCAGCAACCTAAGGCTCACTATACAGGAGAACATTCTCCCAGTAAATCCAATGTGATCCTGACTGATCACCTGCTACCTGGCTTGCAGCCTGTCGCCGCAAGCCCTCAAGAGAAGGGCATTCTCTCTGCTCCCTGCAGAATTCTTCCCTGGAGGTGCCTCCTTCTTGCTGCCAATGGGTCAGATCAAGCAGGTCCCCCAGTTCAGCTACTTGCTCCCCGGTAGGCTCCAGGGCATCCCCCTCAGGGTCTACCTCCTCCTGGGCCGTGGGAACTTAGGGGGTAGGTTTCCCGCACCCCGGCCTCTTCTCTCTAAGGCAAGTTCCTGGGCCTCCCTCTCAGGCTCCAGGTCCTCTTGAGCACCCCTACTGGCTGCCATTGACCGGGTGGTCACACACGCCCAGTCAGGCAGACCCACCATCTCCAGGTGAGTACTCTTCTCCACCTTTCCCCAAGGTGAGCACTCCAAATCGCTCCCCAACAAACAGTCAACATGCATGGCGGGCCTCACAGCTACCTGAAGAGTACCAGAGACCCCCCCCCCCACTCAAAGGGAACCTGAACAATTGAACAATGGCTCTCTGTGTTCTCGGCGGCAACAACTCGGTATAATGTATGAGGGACAATCTGCTCTTGAGACACCAGGTGACACTTGACAGCTGTCACACTGGCTCCTGTATCTCTAAGAGCCTCCATCTTGTGCCATTGACGGTCACCCACTGCCCATATTTCTTAGTGTTCCTGGGCAGTTGGGTCCCTGGGACCACCTCACCGTCTCCTAAAGAGACAAGGGACATCTCTGCTGGACCCCACCCACCTTGGACATCAATCTCCTCCCCAAAGGCTACACTAGCCATCTACCGGGGCGGAGCACCAGTGGGTGCTGTCTTTCCAAATAGGCGGCACCTGGGATCATTCACCTTATGACCCAGGTCCCCACATTTGTAACATTTCAGGGGCCCCTGTGGAACAGGACTACCTGTCGGGACCCCCTTCTTTCTCTCAGGGGGAGGCTGGGAACCTTTCCCTTGGGGACTACTTTGGGGTCCTTTACGGAACTCCTTCTGTTTACCCTTGTCCCCCCCCCCACTCTTCTGCTCGGGACCCTGCCCACCTTTGGCTGAGTCTCCCATATGACCCTTGTGGACCCTGGTGCTAACCCAGCGGTCCGCCTCCTCAACAAGCTTCCTAGGGTTAGTCAGCTTGCTATCTATCAGATGCTGGCGCAGCTCTGGAAAACAATTATCAGACAAGTGCTCCCATGCAATCAAATCAAAGAGACCTTGAAAATCATTAACCTTGCTGCCCTTCACCCAACCATCCAATGTTCTGCAAAAGAAAGTGACATATTCTACCCAGGTACTGTTTTCTAACTTCTTGCATTTCCCGAACCTCTGTCTATAGAGTTCAGGGGTCAAACCATACCTAGACATTAATGCATCCTTCATGTGGCTGTATGAATTGTGGACTTCAGAAGGCAAGTCTAACAGTGTGTCCCGCCCCTCACTAAGGAACCTTCCCCACAACCCCGCTCCCCAATCTCTCTCAGGGACCAGGTGGGAAGACACGGCTACCTCATAGGCTCTGAACCACTGCCCAATATCATCATTTTTATAAAATTCTTTCACCACATCTTTGGGAATGTACACTCTAGCTTCCACAGGCACTTACGATACGCTGCCACCAGAGGGAGTAACCTCTAAACTCTTGGTTTAAAACTCCAACTCCCTCAAAACCTTTTCATGCTCAAACTGTAACCTTTTTTCCTCTATGTCTAATCTCCTATTTTCTAACTCCAGTTGCCTGTTCACCTTGAACTTGGTCATCTCCATTTCGTGCTTCCTAGATCTCTCTCTGTCCTCCGACTCCTCTGGAGACAGACTCTTGCCAGAAGCACTGCTACCTGCGGGGGAAGGTGCTTTCCTTCCTCCTTGGCCCACTGGCCCTTCCAGCTGTACATTTGCATGGTCATCCCCCTCCTCAATGTCAGGGGTTTTCCTTGCTTCTACCCAGGCCCTCAGCGCCTTGTAGAATTCTTCTTTCACTCCGAACCCAAAAGTGGAAACATTAAATTTCTTGCAGAAGTACTTCAGCTGTCTTACTTTGTAGCTTTGTAGCTTTTCTTCTTCCCAATCACAATCCATAGAGGCTATGGATTCTGTATCTCCCATGACAACTGAATCTGGCATCTTACAAAAATAGAAAATCCAAAAATGAATCTACCAAAAAGTATGTGGTTGCGTTATGGTCTGCACTCACTAAGTAATGTTCACCAATCACTGTACATAAGTCACAAATGCAAGTCCAGAATCCTCACCGCTGACCACTAATGTTAGATTTGGGGGTCTCTAGTTGGCACAGGTAGGTACTTGTGACAAATAGGGACCCTTGCCTCTAGTCAGGGTAAGGAGGTACACTCCTACAACAACCCCTGCTCACCCCCTTGGTAGCTTGGCACGAGTAGACAGGCTTATCTCAGAGGCAGTGTGTAAAGCATTTGTGACCACATACAGTAATCCAGTGACAACACCACAAAGGGACACCACACAGGTTTTATATAAAAAATAAGTATACTTTATATAGATTTACCACAAGACCATAAACGACAAAAATACACAATACTATTACTTTAAGATGGTAGTTTTTAGCTTAGTTCAGTTCAGTTCTTAAGATGCGACACTTTGCGTCAATGTAACTTACGATGCGTTGCGCTTCCACGACAAGCAATGTCGCAGCGATAGAAATGCGGCAAAGTTCTGGTGCAAAGAAATAAAGACGTGAAGATCGTCCAGATGCGGCACTCTTCTCCGGGGATGCGAGAAGTTCTTGGTTCGATGTGTGGACTGCAGCGGCAACACCCACAGGAGGTGGAGCCAGCATTGTGGAAGGCAAGTACAGCCCTGGAGCACTTTGTTGACAGATTGCTTCTCTTCATTCACTGTGCAGGGCAGAGACATCAGCTGCTCCCCAGGAGTATGAACCAGCATTGTGGAAGGCAGGAACAGCCTTATTCAAGGTTCAGGTGTAACCCCTCCCTCCCATCTAGATGCAGATCTCTCTATTCACCACTGGGCTGACTCATCGTGTCTCTTGGAAACCCCCAGCCCCGTCACTCACAGAAACCAGACAAAGGAATACACAACCTAGCAGAGGCAGGCTTGAAAGGTTAGGCAAGAAAATACCTACTTTCTAAAAGTGGTATTTTCAAACACAGAATGTTAAAACCGCCTTCACTAAAAGATGTAGTTTATCATTCTGAGTTCAGGCATACTACACTCGAATTTCTACCATGTTCTCTGAGTCAGTTAAGATTATAAACATGTAGTAATCTAACAGCCCATTCTGGCCTATGGAGAACAGTTAGCCTTGCAATAGTGAAAAACGAAAATGGTTGTAATTCACTATTAGGACATGCCACACACATCAGGGCATGTCCTACCTTATACTTACAATGCACCTTGCCCTTGGGCCTACCATAGGGGTGTCTGATGTGAAGAAAAGGGAAGGTTTAGGGACTGGCAAGTGGGTGCACTTGCCCAGTCAGCATGACAGTACCAGACTGCACACAGGCTCTGCAATGGCGCACCTTAGACACATTTTACAAGGCTGCTTCTGTGGGTGGCACAACCAGTGCTGCAAGCCCACCAGCAGCATTTGGATTTACAAGCCCTGGGCACACTCAGTGCACTATACTAGGGTCTGACAAGTAAACCAAATCAGTCAATCATGGAATCACTAATCAATACATTCATTTACAGTAGGGAGCACTTGCACTGTGGCACTGGACAGCAGTGGCAAAGTGCCCAAAGCATCTAACACCAGCAAACACACATGAGGCAACAGCAAAAATGGAAGGGAGACCCACGCCAATGGTGCCAGGTCTAACAGTCAGCATTCCGTCCATCATTTGTTTGCTGTAACACTTTTCGCCCTAAGTGGGGTGGGTATGCCCAGTTGTGGGTCCCTTGCTCACTTTGCCACTGGATTCAAGCTAGCCTGGCTGAAGAAGGGTGACATACTCTGAAACCGGTCCCAGGATGCTTGTTTCTGGTCCAGCGAGGACCTGGCCTGGCAGTTCGGTCTGGACTGTTCCCATGGGGCACAGGGTCAAGACTGATTTGCATATGGCTAGGTCCAAACGGGGTGGCGTAGTGGGCAAAAGAACGATGGATTTAACCCAGATCTTTAGACTGGAGAAGAATGTTTGCATTGTCAGCATTTTGTCCATCATTTGTTTGCTGTAACACAATGTCCCCACTCCCAGCACCCTGCTTGATTCCCTGTTGGGGGCGCTTGCGGTCGCGTCGGTCTTTGATCACTGTGTTCGCCCCATATTCTCTCCAATGAGGGCTTAGGGTGTGGTGGAAGTGAGAGCAATCGCACACCACCAACCACCTGCAGGCCGAACCAAGTGTGTCCCAGACGAGGACACATCTCCTACAGGCGGTCCACCCACCGTCATAGTGGGCCAGGAGGGTGTCAAAGGGCCTCAAACAGGGCAGAGGATAGCAGCACAAACACATTTCCAGGTGTGCAGGGAGGGAGCAAGCATTTTTTCGTCTGGAGCCTCCATTTAAGGTGCAACAGGCAAGGAGCCAGTGATATAAAGCTATAGGGCCAATAGTGAGTCAAGGAGGAGGGCGCTCTGCACCAGGCCACGGCTTGGGATTCCAAATCTCTTTAGAATAGTTTGTTCATTTCGATTCTTTTTCTGGTTAACTGACACATTTTCCATTTTGATAGCGCCTTCCAACTGCATGCCTGCAACGAAAATATAAATGGTTACTTGTGAGGCCTCCGCCTCTCACATGATGCTATAGAATGGGAACATTTAATGATAGCAAATGTGCTAAATCCGTGCAGTGACTCTCGTGAGATTTCATGCACACACAGACGCACTCTCCACAAATATAGCTAATGTTTGACTGAAAAGCCATGAAGGTGCATATGAACATGCATGGATGTAACCCAGGCCCCAGCAGCCCCTGCTGTGCAGGGGGGCTCCAGCCATCCCGGGAGACCTCCACCCTTTAAGAGAGACTCATCCAAGCCCAAGTCAATCACTATTGGGGAGATGTGGGAGCCTCAGGATCCCCTCATCACATTCTGCAAGGGGGGACAACATTTTCCGTTATCCCAGTGTGAGCGTCATGTTTCTGTGTCTGTGATGCTCTTGAAATCTGTGTGATCTGGACCCAGCTAAAGTGTCATCCCAGGTCTGCTCATGGAGCACCTTCTACTAAACACAACAAACTTTATTCTAAAAAAAAGAAAACTCGCTGTCCAAATTACCGCGATAAGCTTCAAGACGCCCGGCTGTGCCAAGAAACAAATCTCGTCTGCTCGCTGACTCCGCGCCTCACCCCTGACCTTGGGACGTGACGCTTCCTTTATCACACGAGGTGGCTGCGGTGGGCTCGAGGTGGGCTATGGTGACGACGTCTCATTTGACTTGTTCCGTAACCTCTTTCCGCAACGTGTCATCTGTGATTTGTGATGTTAACTGAGTGAAATGGGCCAAAACAACAAACACACAAACCGACGGTGCTTCATGCTGCGCAGTTAAACGTAACTTCAGTTGTACTATGTCAAGGGAGTTGTTGTGGCTGCACTGTAAGCCATCACACTGACGTGGACTTTACAACGACATGGCCATGACCGCGACCTGTCACGACCTCGACCTGGCAGCTTTGGAGTTGTAAATTCCGTGTTAGTCATTTGGATGCCAAAGCCGTGTTAACGTCACAGCGCGTGGTGGCAAAGGTCACGTCACTGCAACGGATGTGCTAATCTGCTGGGTTTGTTGATGTGATGGTTGTTGACTTTATAGGGGTGCTACGACTAAACTTCATCCATTTAAGTTCATCCCAGCAGTCACAACCTGTGACAGAAAGGATAAATACAGTATACTGCCCTTATTTCATCGTGAATTGTTGTGGGGGTCAGTTTTCTTGTCAGAGTTATTTTCTTACTAAATCATTTAATGTGCTTTTATTGGTAGTGCCCCAGCTTTAAAGCTCCAAAATTATACTTGTGTTTTAACCTTGTAAACTGAATGTGGTTGTGCTATTTTTTTAAATAGAGGAAAATATTTGTGCAAAAACAACGGTTTTGACTTGTGTGTCAAATTCATACAAGTCTGCTTCTTTTTGTAGCCCCTTAGGCAGATACTTCAGACTTTAGGATCATCCCTAATCACACCTAATCCTATTCGAATACATAACCCCCCTGGCCCATGCATATGGCAATACCATAATATTCAGTAGTTGGGCAGTCAATTGCAGATCTTATAGGCTAGGTTGCGACATATTTGCCGGACATAGGGGCATATTATCAAGGAAGGCGTTAAAATTATCGGCGGTTTAGCAGCAGAAAACTGCTGCTAAAGCGGCGATAATGGGCTTGATAATATGCCATGGAGAATTCTAATAGAAGCCCATGTTCACACCAGAACATGGACTTCTATTGGAATTCTCAGGGGCATATTATCAAGCCTATTATCGCTGCTTTAGCGGCAGTTTTCTGCCACTAAACCGGCGATAATTTTTAACGCCGTCCTTGATAATATGCCCCATAGTGCTTGACACTCTAACACTCACATACAATAAAAGTTGAAAAAGGCATGCCCAGCACCCAACACTGTTACATTTCAGGGCAATAAACCACCCATCACCAACTGAACAGGCATGGAATAACTAAGGAACACTGCCACATGCCGCTGATCAACGGATTACTGTCATTTGGTCCACTACTGCAGAGCCCAACAAGCTGCATACTAGGAGTGTTTCTTGATATCTCACAATGACAATCAGATATGGAAGGATATTAATAAAGTTCATCTCAGCAGATCTCTCCACCATATCTTTCTATGCCTGCTCAGCACCATAACCTGTAAACAGAATATTGCAAAATGAACAACTCAGTTAAGTAACGAGCTAAGTGCTAGCAATATGGGGGTGTTAATTCACACAGGAATAACGTCACCTGCCAAAATAACGTAGTATGAACAAACAAATGTAATTCTTGCCGTGCAACAGGTGAGGGCAAAACCCCTAAAACCCTCAAAGAGGTGACCCGAGGGTCCGAAGTGAATAATGTCAATTCCTATGCACACGCTTCTGTGTAGAATGAAAGTTCATCAAATGTAGGTGAGTAGAGGGAGGCAAGTAATGTCTCTTGACGTATTTTCTTTGTCTTTATTCAAGAAAACAACACAAAGTCCAACCAACACGTGTTTCGTCGTTAGGGTATTAACCCTCAACTTCTTCAGGGCTGTAACATTTTAGATAAGGAATTCAACACCTTATTACCGGTTATAATTCCGACCCGGCTGGTCATTAAACATTCAAGTATGACAGATCCAATTAATTCTGTGCCGTGAATCTTCAAAGTTATAGCATCCAACGTGTATCCTTAGTAATTCAATTTAGTGCCGATGTGTGTGAAGGGAGAAATTAACATGAAGGCCGATGTGAGTCACGAGATATCTGTAGCGAGTACGCTGTCAACTCCACACACTGCCGGAAACGTGTTCTGAACCGCCGGTTGGGAAGAGACATCATCCCTCTAGTAACTAACAGACCTCCTACTCATCTCAAAATCCCCCTGGCTTCCTCCCCTTTGAATCCCAACACCAGCAGTAACATCAACTGCATGCTCTTAAACTGTAGATTGGCAACGAAACATGCAACCGACCCAGCAGACCCACGACATCGTCATTGCATTTATCACAGAAACATGGCTAAACGATACCTTCTCTCCCATCCTCGACCTACTAGTCCCTCCAGGTTTTTCAATCATCAAGATGAATAGGGATAGCCATTATCCACAAGAACATCCTTATGGTAGAAACCGACACCTACACCTACCCCACTTGTGAACTTCTCTGCACAAATTTAACAACGCAAAACAATAAAACAACAAAATTCCACCTCCTCTACCACCCACCGGGCAGCTTAATAAACTTCGTAGAACACCTATTGGAAATGATAACACACTTTGCACTATCAAACAACAATAATGTATTCCTAGGTGATTTCAATCTGTACTGGAATCACAAAAAAGACTCCTTTGTTCAATCCCTAATCAACCTCCTTTTCAGCGGAAATCTCATTCAACACTGCAAAGGTCAAACTCATACTAGAGGTGCGACCCTGGACGTCATCATAGCCCACAAAGAAGCGCTAAGTATTGACACCATTCTTCCGATTGACTGGTCGGACCACCTAATCATTCTGTTCCACCTCAAGCAAACAGAAAGGCCCCCCACTCGCACTCATAAAACCTTACAATGGTCCTGCAACATTAGCCAGATTCCCTTAGACAATATACAGGACAGAATGATGGCTCTGCTTCCCCTACCAACTGGAAACCTCTCAACAGATGATCTTATGTTCCACTATAACTCTACAATGTCATTAATCCTTAACCAACTAGCTCCCTGGAAACATAAAAAAATAGAGACACTCCTTCCAGAGCCTAGTTCAATAAAAAAGACATCAACGCAGAAAGAAGACAACTAGGAGCGGCTGAAAGACTGTGGAGAACAAAACCCTCCCCAATCCACCTTAATCAACTCAGACTAGAGCGCCGAAATTATAAAAATCACATCATAAAAGTAAAAGCTGCATTCTTCAGAAAAACCCTAGACAAAGCCAAGAATTGCCCCAAAGAACTGTTTAACATCATTAAACAACAAACCTCTAATCAGCCAAAACTAAACTTCAATGTCTCTAGAGGATAATGCAACAAGTTCGAGAAATTCTTCAATGACATGATCACGAAGATTGAACTATCTCTGGACCACCAACCCCTGTCATTCACCGCTAACACCTCCTCAGTATGAGAGAAACCACCACACCGTCGCTCTCTCTGAACTCGCAAGTGGTGTCCTCCAACCCAGAACACTAACCCAGGACCTCCATTAACCCACAGTAGCTGGAAGACATGTAATTCTCTATCAGAAGAAGACATTTCAAAGATTATTGCAAATTCCATACCCTCCTCTCACCTAGCAGATCCTCTCCCAGCCTCCCTTGCTAAAAACTTCAAATATGCCATAACCCCACTCTTGACAAAGATAATCAACAGCTCCCTAAGCATTGGATATCAATCAAGTGCCTCAAACTAGGACAAATCACTCCCTTGCTTAAAAAACCAAGTGTTGACCCAAACGACCTCACCAACTTCAGAACCCTTTCCAACCTTCCTTTACTGGCCAAAATACTCGAGAAATGTGTTCTTTCACAACTCAAACACATTGACTCCAACAATCCCCTCGACTCACTACAGTCAGGTTTCAGGAAAGGATGCAGCACAGAAACTGCTCTACTGAATATAACTGATGACATACACAAGGCACTGGACTCTGACAGATGCTGCCTTCTCATCCTCCTTGACATTTGAGCGGGCTTCGCTATGGACCTATACAGACGGTTTCTAGAATCCCTCCAAAAAAGGATTGGGCCTGGTCCTGAAATTGTTCTCTTCTTACCTCCACCATGGCTCCATACTAATAAAAATTAACAACTCATCCTCCGACACATTCACCATTACCAGAGGTGTCCCCCAAGGCTCAGTACTCTCTCCTACACTCTTCAATGTTTACATGGAGCCCTTAACATCCATTCTCAAACAATCAGACATCCTCTACCACCTCTACGCAGATGACACCCAGATCTACCTACAAATTACCTCACTAGGGGGCATATGTAATTGCGAATCTCAAACTGCGATATTTTGCGATTCCCAGTTTGAGATTCGCAAATCAGGAAGTATGTAAAAAATTGCTAACGAGTAGCGATTACCTAACAATCGCTAAATAATCTCAGAATCATGATTTGCGATTCCTTAATTGCGAAATTCGCAAATTAAGAAATTGCAAAAACGGGAATCTGCAATACAGGTGCAGCCTGATGACATCACAACCAGGAAGTGGGAGTGATTTGCTGCACCTGATTGCCTGAGCCACAGTCAGAGGCTGTTTTGAGAGTGTGAGGAGTCAGCCCAGCAGAGTAACAACCCCAATGGAGTCCCAGAAGCAACATGAGGGCAAGGAGGGAGAAAAAAGGCAGAGGAAACACAAATTCTCTGACAAGGAGCAGGAGGTGCTCATTGAGGAGATGGTGTGCAGCCATGAGCTCCTCTTTGGGAAAAAGGCACTGCGGGTCCCTGAGTCTAGGAAAGAAAGATCTGGCTGGACATTCAGGAAAAAGTCAATGCTGTGGGTGTGACCCATCGTCCGGTGGAAGAACTGCGTAAAAGGTGGTATGACATGAGGCAAAGGTCGAAGGAGAGGGTGGCAGCCAGACTCAAGGAGTCCAACAAGACCGGGGGAGGATCATCCACAGCAGCAGACCCAACACCTCATGAGGAGATGGTGGAGTCAACCCTCCTGCCTGAGAGCGTCAGTGGTGTGGCTGACATGGACAGTTCCGACCCTGCAACCAGCAGCCAAGGTAAGATGCATGCTAAATATATTCGCACACATCCCCATCCCATGCACACATTCAGGAATGCGCAAAATAAAAACAACACATGTCACTCCGGTCCACTTCTTACAGCACATCCAGCAATGCATCATGGGAGACGTAGTCAGATGTATGATAGTGTGTCCATGAGACATAGGAAATTAAATGCAACATTTGAATCAGTGATAAGGGAATAAAAAAACAGAGTGTCAGAAGTTAGCCAAGACACATTTCACAAACTTTATTGAGTGCAAAATGCAGACAATGACACAAACTCATGTATTCCCCTTTACATCCACAGCACAATCCAGGACACTTGATGACAGTGCAGAGGGAGATGAGTACAGAAGTCTAGAGGACCAAACTGATGATGGGGACTCAGGTGAGGAGACAGAGCACACACCAATCATGCGCAGGAAGCGCACACATGTGCCCCCACTGCTACCATTGGAGGATGACATAGAGGCCACAGAGGAGGAGAGTGAGCAAAGAGAGGCAAGGCATGGTGTGTCACACATGCGTGGGCAGGAAACCCCACAAATGAGTGTGCCAGGAACGGAAAGATACAGGTCAAGGCACAGGAGCAACACTACCACAGATGGAGAACATACAGTCTTTGCAGGTCTTGAGGACAGCATGCTGCAGGTACAGCGCCTGCAACAGAAATCATTGCGCTCTATCAATAGGCAGCTCAGCAGACTGAACAAAAATCAGCGGTACATGGGGGAGGGCATCATGGCCATGGCAGGTGCCATACGTGACCTCTGTGTCATATTGAAGCATGACCAAGATGCCAGGGGCAGGGCTGCCCAACGTGCCAACGCACGTCTGCATAACTACACCAAGGCGGTGAACCGCCTGTGCACCACCACCAGCAACTTGACCCATCGCAGCATTACCATCCAGGTGGAAATGTCACACTGCTGCCACTACATTGCAAGAGGCCTGGCGCAGGTCACCAGTGCAGTAGAGCAGATGCAGACGGCAAACTCAGGTGGCACAGTACTCATGGTCTCTGGGGAGAGTGAGGAGACCTCAAGCAGGAGCAGCAACACACCTACATTGCCAGATGCTAGAAGGCACAGTGGCAGACAGGGTGCAGCACCTAGGTACCCAATGGAGGGCACTCAGCCTGTAGAACGGCCAGCAGCAATCTGTCACCGAAGGCGGTGACAGATTGCGAACTGTACAATTAAACTGTAGCGTCAATGGGTGATGCAACCCATTCATACACATTGAACACTTTTTGGGAACTACCTGCACTATGGACATATCATGTGCTGGGTACAGCAACAGTCAATGTGTTTGAACTCTGAATAAACACAGTACTGATTTAAATCATCATTTTGCTTCATGTCATCCTTACTCACCTAGAAGTAGTTCTGTGTGATCTCAGTCCGTCTCTGACGTCCGGCAGCTGCCCCAACTCCTGATGCTTGTCTGCCAGGGGGAGCTGGGCTATCGTCATCAGATGTATCTGTATCGGTCACGTCAATTGTGGTGCCTTTCCTCATAGCCATGTTATGGAGCATTGCACAGCTTGCCACGATTTTACAGCATGTCTCAGGGCTGTATTGCAGTGCTCCTCTGCTTTTATGCAGGCACCGGAACCAGCTCTTTAGGATTCCAAACGTACGCTCTATGACGCAACGCGTAGATCTGTGTGCCCTGTTGTATCTCCTCTCCCTTGTATTGCTGGATCCAGATACGGGGTCAGGATGAAGTCCTGCACTGCATAGGCACTGTCACCTGCAGTGAGAGAAACAATAGGTGAGTCACTGTCCCCCCCTCACAAGATGTACTGTATGGATGGATGTGTGCCATGCATTTACCTAGCAGGTATCCCTCTCCAAACTCTCCAGCACTCAGACGTCTGTGTATCCCACTATGTCTAAAAATGAAAGAGTCGTGAGTACTGCCAGGGTATTTAGGTACAATGTCATTGATAATATACTTAGCATTGCACACAATCTGTATATTCAGGGAGTGGTAGCATTTACGGTTTCTGTAGACATATTCAGTTGCTGCTGGGGATGTGATGGCCACATGGGTCCCATCAATGCAGCCAATGACGTGGGGGAAATGTGCAATCTGGTAGAAGTCCAGTTTTGTTTGCTGTAATGCCTGTTGGGTGCCGGGGAAGTATATGTGATGTGATAGCCTCTGTAGCATTGCATTTGGAAAGGCATGGAAAAAGCACGACAGGGCACTCTGTGAGACCCCGCCAACCTCTGCTATCACCCCTTGAAAACTCCCTGAGGCCAGGAGGTGCAGGGAGCACAGGACATGCACATGGGTGGGAATTGTTTGCGTCCTGCGTGTTGGGTGTTCCAAATAGGGTTTCAGGTCCAAGATGGTCTGTGGGTGCAGCCTGTACTTGTCATGGATCTCCTCTTCAGTCTGCTGGAACAGAGTGACGCACAGCCTGAAGATCCATTCTTGTTTCATTCTCCTCTGTGCATGAGCCTGAATACGCATCCTCCTGGCTTTCAGATATAGTGCTGCCATTGTGGAAGGATCTGTTGCATTGTGGGCTGCTTTAAGTACCTTGCACCTGGTTACCACCTGCATGCACTTGGTGTTAATAGCGATTTCTTAAATAGCGAATTAGCCTTTTTCGCTAATAGCGATTTTTTCATACATTTCCTTGCGATTTCTTAACATCAAATTTCCATTTAGCGAATTTTGCAAACTGAGAAAATCCCATTTTAAGAAATCGCACAGATATTCGCAGATTTTTCATTTCGCAGTGTAAGGAATCGCTATTTTTGCGATTTGTTACTTTGTGATGCGAATGTGTCTCATACATCGCGAATTGTGATTTTTTAATCGCAAACGCTGTTGTTTGCGATACGCAGAGTTTGCGATAAAAAAATCGTTTCATACATATGCCCCTAGAAGACCTACATCCTCACCCTGAAAAAAATCCCAAACTGGCTCTCACTCACCCACCTGAAACCAGGATAAGACAGAAATCCTACTCCTATCCAACAATGGACAAGCCACCGTAGTTCAAGAATGAATAAATACCATTGATGCTATGAACTGAAAACTGACACTATAAAAATCTGTCAAATCTTTGGGGATCTCTTTTGACCCAAGCCTGAGCATGAGCCAACATATAAAGGAATCAGCTAAGAGCGCATTCTACAATCTGAAACTCTGACACAAAATCATCCCCCAAACGATCTAAAATCCGCCACCCAAGTGATGATACTATCTAAACTGGGCTACGGGAATGCCTCCCTCACCTTGCCCCTTTAAGAGTTACACTAAATGCAGCAGCAAGGATGGTCACTGGAACAAAAAGACACACCCACATCTCCCCCTCCCTGAAAAATCTTAAATGGCTGTCAATCGAAGCCTGATGCTGCTTCAAAAGTGCTGCTTCAAAACGGCCTGCCTCACCCACAAAGTCCTGCACACTGGAAAACCAATGTACCTTGCGTCCAAATTAGTTAAGGGTGGCTAGACAAGAACTCTAAGGAGCACCAACACTCTGCTTCTCATCCCACCAAAGAAGCACAAACAAAAGCCCTCTCACGCTCCCTTTTGGGCAGTGCCCCCAAAATCTGGAATTTCATCCCAGCTCACATCAGAACGGACCCTGTGTTTGTGAGCTTTAAAAGACAATAAAAGGATCTTCTCCTCAACTGACATCTTAACCCAGAACTCCAACACCTAACCATGATCCAGACCCTTCTCGGCTTACAATGGACTATTTCTATACTGCTGTTGACCTGTCACCCTTCAAACTCGGTACCTTATATATTTGTACATGTCTGTAAATAGCTTGCTACCACTCCGAGCCTATACGATGTACCATATGCCATTTGATTCGACCCTGTCCATACATTTGCTTTGGAGAGTGCTCTGATACGCTCGGGTCGTGCCAGCGCTATATAAAACTCGTTAAATAATAAAAAAAAACATTCCCACATAGGATCAGAACACACACCCTATGTAGGCAAGCGGTTCAGCACCCAACATAGGGGTGGTTAATTATATATAAATGTTGACGTACAATCCAATACTGTTCTAGCTTGCCGTCCTGTGTTTGGTTTGTGAGGTGTTTGGTTAGTTGAGGATATGTGAGTCTAGGATGTCTAAGATAGCTTCCATCCAAGTACTTTCGCCCTCTGGCCACAAAGAACAGTAAATTAACATGCTACCAGGATAGATGCTGCACTGTCCTACCTTTTTAGGTCTGGCATAGAGGCAGCTTCAGCTGTCTCGCCAGTCTCATGTTATCCCAAAAAATCATAATAAAAATACATATAAAGCATTCATATAAAAGATTTCGGTTAGCCCACTTTATCCATTGGTCTGGTCAGCTGTCATTCCAATTTTGCCTTTGCCCAGCACAGTATACAGCATCAAGGAATAGGTCCCACTTCATCCACTGGCTGTCTTGCACTACGAGCTATAGCATTTTGCATGATCACTTGTGCACAGCCATCTGAAAAGGAGGGCACTAGTGCCAGGGCCAGAAGTGCCTGGCCTGCCGGACCACTTCTTTACATTGTTTATGGTTGTGCTAAATATTTTTGCATTTGGATACATTTTAAAAAGAAAATGCATGCTCGCAGCGCCCAGACCTAGAGGCTTGGCTAATGCTTCTTTCTTTAAGTTATCCAGCAGTATGATATACAGGTTTGTTTTAAAACATTCTCAAAACGTTTTTGCCTGATCCTTGAGTTAACTGAGGTCCTGAAAAGATGTTTTGACAGAAGTATAAATGTGTGAGAAGACAAAAATAATTGGATGAGTAATTGTCTGTCCTAGAATTCATTACTGAAGAGTGATGACCCCTACATCCTTAAGTCATTCACATGGGAGTCACAGCAGATTCCCAGGGTGCTGGCGTGGAACTTCACTTCACTGCTGCAGGTGCCGTAAAGTAACACATCGAGGAGAATCCACGAGGAACCGGAAGAGAGATCTCTTTATTGTGGAGGGCAAGAGAAGCATGGGTGGAAGTCGGGCAGAACAGGTGAGAGACAGGACAGCGCCAGGTAAGGAACTAGTTAATTATCATACTGGGCCGTGTCCAAGTCTTGACAGGAAGAAAGTATTGGGGTGGCTTACCTGGGATGTTTCCAAGCTAAAATGGCTCTTACATGGGACACCCTTAATAGAGGTGTCTGTGCTCCCCCTAATGCACCAGCACTTTGAGACGCTGTAGTTCATGATTGTGTCTGTACATTATTAAAGCATAGGGGGCCGTTCGAAACATTGTTTTCTCCTACGCGCCAGCACCATGAGAATTCACAGACCAATACTGCATTTGTTCACCTTTGTTAATCTTTTTTCTGAATTTATGAAATGTTTTGGCTTCATCAATTTTATCAAATATTTTATGATGCACGTTTGATCTAAGCAGGTTGTATCGCGTTCTTGGTGCATGCTTGTTCTATTTTAATTTTTGGGCTATGTCCTGTTGCTCTTTTATGGCTTACAGCCGAAATAAAGATTTGAAAGCAAGATAATTATACCCTACATTACAAAACTAAGAACTGGTGCTAAATAGACAGGTAGTGGACACTGAAAGGATGCTTTCATTGTTCTGGGAACAAGCTGAGCTATGAAGCAGTAAAGTGAGGCCTAGGAGCCGCTACTGAACTGAGCGATAGGTGAGCATAGGTGAGCATAACTAGTGCCTTCTGGGAAGCCTACAGTCCCCTGAGCATGTGCAGTGTCGCGACTTTTCTCAGGAAATATGTGGATCATGCATGTAGGATGTTGAAGTACAAGTTCCATTTGAGTTTGTGGACATCTAAACAGTTAGCTGCTGCCAACCACACATAAGCCTCTTGACGTCCCAGGCTTCTGCCCTCTGCATAATGGATGCCCCACGTAGCACAGATGTTATCATCCATAGCTGCCTAAGAACATACATGCACTGAAACACATGCAAGGTTTTGTTTTGGGGCACAATGAAAAGTCTCTCATATAAACAGGCAGGCATCCCTGGCGAATAGCCACAACCATCCTCAATCAGTACAGGCAAGAGAAGCCCTCAAGATTGTTTTTTAAATCAACAGACATGAGCATAAGGGTAGATGTTCAAAGATGTTTCCAGTGTAGAACTGTGCGGTGCATATTGTGGAAATTTGAAGTACTGTACAGTTCCTATATTAACAGAAAGAATTAAAGAAGTGATGTGCCCTGGGAAGGCACTGGCCCTGTGAAAAGAAACTCCCAGGCAAACAGAAAAAAAAACATAGGAGCTTTATTTATGAATAACCTCAGCTTCTGCCTCTCAGAACATAACTGTCTCAATGCAACCACCACAGACAACATTCCTTATCCAAAGTTCCACACTGGAATCCCAGCACCAGCCAAGAACCTCACAGCCCCACTGCTCCAAAAAAACACACGTCTTCCCCATTTTCAGCAATGTTGTTTCCCTTGACTGAGCTTATTAAATGCAAATTCTACAACACAGTACCCAATATTCATTCAGCATACCAAAAGAATTGGAGAGAGAAAACCTCCTGAACACAAACTTAGTTTGAAAATAAACAACTTGAAACAGAAACCATCACAAATAGACTTTTGCAACTCGTCCTTTGATAGACTGCCCTACACATAGGGGCATATTTACAAGAAAGTGCCTAGGCATGTCATTAAGCCAAGAAGGCTAACGATACACTTCGTCACTTAAGAAATGCAGGGCTGCACCATATTTACTAGAATAGGGTGCAGTCTTGCGTTTCCCCCTGTGCTGGTGCTAAATTTAGCTTCCTAGCGCCAACGCAGGCACCCTTGGCCCATAGTGCAAGGGTGCCTGTGTTAAGGGGAAGATTGTTTATGTGCAGGAAGGTCCTCCTTCTTGCACATAAACAATCGTGAAATGCTGTTTTGTAACTTCGATGTGTGCTGTTTAATGCAGCACACATAGAAGTTGCAAAACAGCATTTTTAAAAAAAATTATTGTTTATGTGCAGGAAGGGGTACCTTCCTGCACATAAACAATCATTGGTGTTTTGCTGTTTCCATGTGTGCTGCCCAGGGCAGCACCCATAGACAGCAAAAACGAGGAGAAATTATGCATTTCTCCTTGTTTCACCTATTAAAGACCAGGTTTCCCCTGGTCTTCATTTTGGTGCTGCCTCCTATTTATGCTGCTCTTGTAAATAGGGGGCAGAGTCAAAATCAATGGGTGTTGCGAACGCCCACTGCAACACCCATTGCCTGCCCCTTTCATGCTAAGTGTAGTGTGAAAGGGGGCCTTATTTACAAAGCAGCGTTATGCCATTTTAAGTGGCTTAACATTGCCATGTAAATAAGTCAAAGCTCCTATCCACACTAAAAGTGACATTGTGGTGGTGATGGGGGCCTGTAAATATGCCCATAGTCTCTTAGATTTTCAGTCATCTTTCTCATTTGTGAGCTTTTTCTGTTCAGGGTGTGGCGCCATTCCTGATTACTTTCTGTGGTTCTTTCAACATCCTTGCACACTTTCTGTCCTTTGCAGGGTGGGATAATAAGGAAACATGCTCAGATTCAGGATCCTATTATCTTCAGTTTTAACCACCTTCTTAAAGATTTTTACAACCCTCATAGGCTTACTGAACTTCGACCATAGAGCACACCACACAGGAGCACAGATCTTTATCCAATCACCAAACACGATAGCAAGGGCGGCTGCTCCACATGGGCAGAGGAGTGTCGCCCCACTGCTTTCTCGCAGTGCGAGAAGCAGAAACATAAAATTGCATTATAAATACCATTTAATGTTTCTGCTTCTCACACTGCGGGGTTTGGTTGGAGGTGGGCGTTCCTGCTCCAGGCAGAGGAGGCGTGGCTTGCCCACTGTTGTGGGCGCTGACGGTTTGGTCGGCCCCAGGGCTGACCAAACCAGTCATGCGCACTCTGCATTTTCTCTATGTAGGCTGCATGCCGACATAGACACCTGTGGGGTCGGCTTCCTAGCCAATCACAACACTGTGATTGCAGCGTTGTGATTGAGGAGGAGATAGAGGCTGCCTGATTCCTGTAAGGCGCACACAGAGAGAGGAGACACGACATGCTGTCGTGGTTTCTTCTTGCGTTGTAACAGTATGCGAAATAACGCGGTCGTTGTAATGACCGCGTTGTTATGGCATGCGTTGTTCGGCATGCGAAGTAAACACTGTTTACCGCTCAAGTATGAAGAACTGCTCTGCAGGTTACAGCCCTGATAATGTAAGATCTGTCTCATCTGCAATATGTGTCCAATGCATAAGACTATAAAATATATGTAATCTAATTGATGGTTTGGCTGTCTGAAATGGACTCTGTGAGATCGATCTAATATGTAACATTATTAATCTGTCCTAAATCCTAGTCCCTATAGACACTATAACCTGAATAGCTGCTCCAGGGCCTGAACCCACAACATCCCTGCAATCTGTAGTTTGCTACTCAAGCTTATAACATATGAATAACCAAACAACAGAGGCAATGTGGAAACTGCTGGAGAAGGTTTAAAAAGCTCAGCACTGTGCTTGCAAACAAGTAATCCAAGGCTGCAAGGTAAAGTGCACCTACGCCAGCACCGTGAGTAAAAGCCCTGGGATCCTTAGTGTGGAACAATGTCATGCTATTTCTCCACTCAATAGATTACTGTTTCCCAGTCCTTTCCATTGGGCATAGTGTCAACTCTTCTCCGGCATCACAAATATCTCTGCTTGCTAAGCACCCACGGTTTTTTTCCTCTGAAAGTTGCATGCATGACTCTGTCTAGGTGGTGGGACTGTAAGATCTGAGTCGTGGTGGGTGAAGGGCGTAGCTGGCTTTGGTGTTCAAATGTTTCTCAGTAGCTCCAAAGAGTGCCATAGTCTATGTGGTAGTTGATAATAGGGTTTAACATTCTGGGCAGCTTTATTTAATATGAGTCAGATTGTTGTTGATTTTTCCCTTCATTCATAGAACCTATCATTCAGTTTGCGTACAGCCTTGTTGCCTCATTATGTCACCGGTGGCACGTAAAGTAACAGTTGATGTTGTAGCGCCCAGAATAATGTTCTACATGGATAATCTTATAAAGTCCCAAAGGCGAGACCTATTGGCTATGCCAATGCTTGTTATTTTTTTTTTTTTAGTAAAGAGCAAACAGAACAATTGCCTCCTCACTGAGTGTGATTGTATAAATGATCTGGGGCCTAGTTGCCTTGCAGCAGAATATTCGCATTAACATTTGAATCAATACATAGAGAAATATTGGGCAATGATTTAATTAGACATTCATTAGACAGTCTCCTGTGTCTTCACCTCTGGTTTTTGTGCCTGAAAAAGGAGGGGGGTCATCATACTGGTATTGACTGTAATGCCCTGCCCAAAGTTACCATTATAAATCGTTCGCCCTCCATGGGACGTGGCCAACCATCTTATCATTAATAATCAAAATTATTTAGCACTTACTTTGTTATTAAGTTGGATAGACAGTCCTATTGAAATTGTGTGATAACATCAATGAAATTCACTTTATTTCTCTTTAATCTCAATGGCTCTTGTTCATGTGAGTGTGTTCCTTGCAAACAGGCACCGTTTGCACATATTTTTGTAAGGTAGTCCAGGGGTTTCCTTTGCTTTATTGGTTTATTAAATTCTCTCACAGTCCACATGAACAGCTTGAAGTTCTTGACCATTGCAATAATTAACAACATGGATACCACCGCGTTTTACTGTTAAATCCCTGGGCTGTGGAGAGTGCCAGGTAGGCTTGAGTGAAATTTAAATTATGCCTGTGTAATTGCAGATACTTTCCGTTACGCTTGGTATGCAAAATTCATGAAATTATGCCACTTTGTGTATGCGCCGTTTCCTGTTAAAATTAATTGCAAATGGTGCTATTCATGGTAAAAATATACCCCAGTGCTTGGAAACAACAGAACATGAGCAGCTGTTGTTTGTGGCGCTTTGTTTAAATACTTTCTCGTTCCAAAAGTTGACACTAGGATTTATTTTGCTTTAAAATATATATAGCGAAATATTGGATTTCCATTTCACGTAATTACACAAAATTGTGATAAATTTTACAGAAATTTTGTATAATCACGTGAAATCAAGTATTGCAAATTTCTCGCTGCCCTAGTGTCAGGGTGACTCTGTGAGCTCTCAATGTGTGTCTAACATTGGGAACTCGTGCACCTGCAGTCATCTGTTTTAGTGGTGTTAGGCCTTGCTTTTTTTGTTAATCTGGAGGCCACCTTCTTTCGAATAGTAGCCCTGTGCCTAACTGTTGGGTGCCCAGCACTACTGCCACCCCCACCCATAGGGAACCTGTTGCCCATCACCCCTGCCACCCCCACCAATAGGGCTCATGCTTATTTGAGCACACCTACCGCCGCTACTTTTAAAGTATGGGACACGGTAATTACCCCACACAAATTAACGACCTTCCCCTCCCCATATACCCCTATCCATTATAATGTGGCTTTCTCTCCAGCACTGAACCCAGGCCTCTTTGATAACTGGCGGGAGGACGGTTGTCTGAGGATTGACTACTTATTTCACAGTGGGGACATATTGACATTTGAAAATCGTTGTCGTAATTTTAATTTACCTCCCTCAAAGATCTTCCATTACACTCAACTGAAACATTGGGTACTGCAACCACAGATACGACTCGCGACTACTAGAGACCTGCTCCCCACTGAGGGCTTCGGCTGAATGTCCAGGACCACCAGGGGGTGCATCTCCTTTCTCTATGCCCTCTTACTGTCCTCTGCACGCAACCCCTCTCCACGTCATGGACTCTTCGGGGAGAAGGTACTTGGGATCAACAAAGAGTCCGAACAATGGCAACACCTTTATTGGGATTTACATAAATGTAATCGCTCTGTGGGGCTAAGGGAAGCTCATTATTAACTTCTCTATTGCTGTTACATAAGCTAGGAGAAAATTCAAAATATTTATCTGAACACATCAGATAGGTGCTGGAGGGGCTGGCGGTTGTTGGAAGACTTTAGGCAAATATGGTGGGACTGTCCATCAATTCAACCATATTGGAATGAAAACATAGCACAGGTGAAAGAGGTTTTGGGCTACCCACTTCCGAATTGGCCTGAATGTATACTCTTAGGCCTCCAAGACCCTTCTCTCAAGCGTCAAACTGTAGGGGATCGATCCATTCAGTGGCTGTGTTTTCTGGCAGCTAAAATAGTCTTAGCCGCAGCATAGAGGAAACCTGAGGCCCCGCCTATATCCCAATGGCATGCCCGACAATGGCAGGCTCGTACCATGGAGGGTATGACCGATATTCTGACGGTGCGAGGAGAGGGTTTGATTATATATGGGGACCCTTGTTTCGCTTTCTCTCACAGTGGCACCCCTCTTTTCATGCCCTACTCGAGTACGGACATTTAATCTGTTTCAGACATAATATCCCCCACCCATTCCTTCACACAGAACATGTCACCACTGCTATGCCAGAATACTACCTACCCGCCACACAACACCCATTCTTGGGATCTTGTGCCTCCACAACAACCTCCATGCTTGCTGTGTTGGTTGACAGTCTAAATCTTTGTTCTCTCTGTTTACAGGCATTGATAGCCTGAATGTTTTCCGTTTATAGGAAAGGTACTTTTATTTTGGAGGACGATAACATAGGAGGTTGGTAATTTTGCTTTGGTTCATTTGTATGCCTTGTAATTTATCAGCCAATGATTTGTAATACACTGAAATGATCATTAGAGCTCAGTTGGGGTGGCTGGCAATATATCGTCAATGTCATGATTGTGTATAAAATCAATAAAGACAGTTTGACAAAAAAAAATGTCCTCCTTTCCTTTGATCTCTGTAATGTTAGATCAAATCAAGGATGATAAGATTTCACGAAGATTGATCTTAGAGGTGCATATCATTCGCAAAGAGTTTGTGAGGGAGTTTAGTCGAAGACAGCATTTCATACTAAATTTTGTGATTATGAATATCAGGTCAAACCATTTTGTCTCAGCCATGCACCTGCAGCATTTCAGCTTTTTATTAATGACATCATCAGGGAATTTGTTGACATTTTTGTCATTGTTTACTTTGATGATATTCTGATATTGTAAAAAAACCAGACAGGAACACTTCAGCATATGTGCAGAATATTGCAGAAAGTGCAAGAAAACCATTTATTTGCAAAGGCTGAAATAAAATAATTGTCTAGGATCACACAATTTGTTCAAGTGAAGAAGTTGGGTCTGATCCCAGGGCTTCTGGTTTCACATTGTGAAATTAAGCCACTAGATGGGTATCTCTTTCCGCCTCATGTTTTACATCAAGAGTTAATTCTTTGCCTTTTTATCCTTTACACATGAGGTTAGAGCGTGGTGGCATACAGAAGCCACATAAAGTTTTGATTAGTTTGGGGCTCGATGAGCCAAGAGAACCTTGATCTGAGCCAGAGCCAGGCATCTGGCTCGAACCTTCTGTGGCTTGCCGACCTCTATCACATAATGGCAAAAAAGTTGCCAAAAGGCACAGGAAGTGCCTTTTGGCAACCCTTAAAAGAAGACTAGAATGTAACTGTCCACACCATTTATGTGTTTTGTTTCCTCTATGCCCATCTTACATCACGCCTAACCCTCACACCGCTGGCATCAATGAAGACCTCGCTTATGCCACAGACCATACCTTTTGGCTCCTGGGAAAATGTTTGCAAATAACCATGTTATAAAAGAACACTGCCTTCAGACTTGTTCCTCTATATATTAACAGAACTCCTAGGGGGCTTGCAATAGCCTTATAATGTACATTCTTCTCAGCAATACCTCCATAGTGGACACTAGTGCCAAGACGCCTTCGGGCTTACGGCGCTCAACAAAATAAAAAAATAACAAATCAAGTAAGTGAACTTTATACAAGTGGCGGGGATCTGAGGGGAACGACGTGCCAATAATCTTTTAATTTTTAGAAAAACAGTTCACCTATTTTTTGTGAAAAGACAACCATCCTGGGACGGTTAATTCTGAGAGTTGAAATGCTTCAGCTGAATTGTAAGGCATGGAGTCTCCTGTGATGTAAAAAAGAGGGAGGGGCAGATAGCTAAGCCAGCCTTGTTGCCAAGGTGTCTGCTTTCCTGAAAGAAATGTAAATGTGCTCAATTGGTCAATCTACAAATGCAAAGGGTGCTTGGAAGCCAGTATTGGCTTTGATCGATGGAATCAGTTGAAGCTTCCCGATGACACACATTTATTCTTTTTGAGAGGTATTGTAAGGGAGCTACCAGCTCAGCTATGAAGTGTGTGCTTTTAAAAAGACAGTTATAAAAAATTGCTTCCTGATTACATTTATTTTCTTTGAGAGGCATTGTAAAGGAGCTACCAGTTAGGCTGAAAAGTGTGTGTGTTTACAGTTAAACAAAACGTTGTACTATGTACAGTCTGGTATTATTAAAGTCAATATTTTGAAAGCACTTTTTTTATTTTAAATCTTTTCGAGCATATTGTAGCAGCCTATCTTATACCGTGGTAATGAAAGTTTAAAATATTGACTTACATGTTAATAGTGCTTTCTGTCACAGACTGAGACCTTGTAACACTAAACAGTTCCCATTGATTAACATAACTTACACCTTACTGACTGAGCCGATGGCAGTCTATGGTAGGGCGGGCCAGACCATGATTGGGAGTGTAGGAAAAGAGGATCTGCTTTTATAGTTGCCCCCACTTTTTGCCTGGAGCTATGCTGTTTTTGACTAGTCTGACTGGGATCCTGATAACCAGGACCCCAGCCGCTGTGCTTTCTCCCTCAAATTGACTATGGTTAGTATTTAGGTACATCCCAGATTGACTACTGGTGTAAAGTTATAAGTCCCTAGTATATGGTACTAAGGGTACCAGGACATAGGTACACCAGGGGTCTCCCATTGGCTGCAGCATGTATTATGGCACCCATGAGACACCACTCAAATTGAGACTATGGGACTGCCATTGCAGCCTCTGTAAGCTGGTGCTAGCACCACTTATGACAGACATAGGTTTCCCTATATCTGAGGTCTCTGCAATTAAAACCTATAAGTCACCCTTAAGGCAGGCCTTTCAATCCTGAGGGCAGGGTGCTCGGTTCTAAGTGTGAGGGTGCCTCTGCATGAGCAGGACACCCCTACAACCTTCGGAGTCCTTTCTCTCTGGTTGTAAGTGCATCAGCCATTAAGATACTTAGAGTGGCCATGCGTCATTACACGATGACCAACTGTAAACTGACTGTAACAAGCCCTGTCATGTTTGGTATCAAACATGTTGGAATCATACCTCCAATCATACATGCACACCGTAAATAATGTGGGAGGTATGATTCCATGCACTGTAAAGCTCCTACGGGAGGACCTCGGTGCTCCCAGTACCAGTCTTATAGACCCAGACAGCACAACATGGCTGCTGCCGACCAGAGACACGATTCTTCCCTCCTGCTGCGGAGCCAAGCTCGAGCAGGGGAAGGCAAGACATTAGGTATCCTGTCACAGGGAGGTGTGACCACCTCCCAGACAGGGTTTAGTGTTTGGGGCAAGGTGGGAGTGCTTGCCAGCACCACTCAGTCTGCTTGAGGGGCACATTTGGTGCCTCCTTGTATAGTCCAGTTCACATCAGCTCAGGGAGCCGTTGGCTTCCCCTCTGGCGCGAAACTGGACAAAGGACATAGGAGTTTCCTCCCCACTGTCCATACTCCCCTGGGAAGAAACAATGAATCGTCCCAACCCTTTCCTTAGGGTACTTAAGGGCTTACTTGTGGGTGGGTCTCTAGATTCGTCGTGGGACAAGATTCATATCAAGACACCACTTCTTCTTCAACCATTTGGGCACTCTGGACTTCGCTCTGGGTATTGAGACTGCAACTGGGAAAAATCCTGCTTCTCCTGTTCTCATCGCCCTACTTGTCTGCTGCAACGTCTGTGCCTGTGCTCTATATAGGAACCTTCCAAGACCTGTGGACATCCAAGACACTTGAAGGAATCACTTCCCTGCATGTGCAGGCACCGCAACGAAGCTGACTGGCCTGCTGATACTGGACTTCCATGAACTCTGAAAGGCTCAGCAACACAGATGGTGGTTCTTCACATCCCTCAAGGCCTGTCCTGTCCTCTCACCGAGTTTGAGGCCAGTATCACTCATCGAAGCCGCAGGCACCGAACCCTTGCGCACAGCGTCGACTTGCCATTGCAAAGGCTTGTTGGCTCTCTCCCTCAGAGATCTTCAGGCTCCAAGTAGCCTCCACCTCAGGCATCTCCTGTGACCAAGTTCTTCGTCCTCATCCCTTGCACCGTGGGCCTACATCTTTGGTAAGCTGCTCAAGGTCCTCTCGCGACTAAATTACCTCCGGCCTGCGGGTGCATTTGAGGGTCTTGTTTGATTTCAGCGGGCTCCCCTAATTGCTTGGGGCCTGCTCTGAGTCACCTGGACCTTGCTGGTCCCAACACTGCACCTTTTTCTCTTTCCATGTTGGTTGAGGTTGTCAAGGCTTGTTAGTGCTCCCGACAGACACCAACCCCTCAACTCTCGACATCCGACGTGGGACGGCTAGTAAACGGCTCCTGGACTTTCACAGAGTCACCTGGTCTGCACAGTTGCAGCTCTAAGGGCACCGTCAACTCTCCTGCAGCACCGGACATCGGTGGGCATTCGACTTTCATACCCCCTGGTCACTCTCGAGTGGCATAGACTCTGTCCCCTCTGCTTGAGGGCATTCTCACCTTGAATCCACCTTCGGATTCCACTGGACACTTTCCACTTCTTTTCCAGCGGCATCTTCCTGAAGTCCTTCATTGAATTCAACAGCGTTCTCCGACGCCACTTCCCCCCTATGCACCCGGCTTCCCTGGTGTACGTATTCTGTTTCCTATGGTATCCACGTGCAGGGTGGCTCTCCAACCTTCTGTCTTTCAAGGGGTTTCTTCAGGGTCCACTGGGAAGGGTCCTTCTTTAAAATTGCAACTGTGACTTACTCATTGACTTGAATTGAGCCTGCGGTCGTGTTCCCACTCTACACACGGCCTCTGTGGGGTTCCTGGTTACTTAATTCAGGTGGTTCATTGGGTCCCCGGCATTTCTACGTCGTCTGGGTATAGCCACACAGCCCACAAGGATGCCACCCGCAGACATCACCACCTCATCAGATTAGCCAAGAGATCATCCCTCAAAAAGCGCCTGGACAACAACGCACACGACAGCAAAGAGCTCTTTAGCATCGTGAAGGAACTCTCCAACCCCAGCGCCAACACCAACGACATACCTCCCTCACAAGAACTATGCGACTCGCTGGCCACCTTCTTCCACCACAAGATCGCTGACATCCAGGACAGCTTCAACACCACGACCGCCGCAACAACGCCAGACTCCTCCAACCCTGCGAACACCTCCCGCACCAACTGCCTGACCTCCTGAGCCAACGTCAACGACGACGAAACACGCAAGATCATGAACTCCATCCACTCAGGATCTCCATCAGACCCCTGCCCACACCACATACTCAACAAAGCAGATGCAGCCATCGCCCCCCAACTACGGAAAGTAATCAACATCTCCCTCGAGACAGCCACATTCCCGGAAAGCTGGAAGCACGCCGAGATCATCGCCCTTCTCACGAAACCCAAGGCGGACCCCAAGGACCTCAAGATCTTCCGGCCCATCTCCCTGCTCCCATTCCCGATGAAGGTCATAGAGAAAGTCGTCAACACGCAACTGACCCGCTACCTCGAGGACAACAACATCCTTGACTCATCCCAGTCCATATTCCGAAGAAACCACAGCACCGAGACAACCCTAATCGCCGCCACGGACAACATCAGAATCCAACTAGACAGCGGTGAAACATCAGCCCTCATCCTCCTGGACCTGTCAGCCGCCTTCGACACGGTCTGCCACCGCACACTAAAGACACGCCTCCAAGAAGCCAGAATCCAAGAGAAGGCCCAGGACTGGACCACCTCTTTCCTCTCCAACAGAACCCAGAGCGTCCACCTCCCCCCTTCCGCTCCAAAGCCACGGACATCATCTGCGGTGTTCCCCAGGGCTCATTCTTCAGCCCAACACTGTTCAACGTCTACATGGCCCCCCTCGCCCACGTCGGCCGCCAGCACCATCTCAACATCATATCATACGCCGACGACACCCAGCTGATCCTCTCCCTCACCAAAGACCCGCACACCGCCAAAACCAACCTCCACGAGGGAATGAAGGCCGTCGCCGAATGAATGAAGAACAGCCGACTGAAGCTGAACTCAGACAAAATGGAGGTCCTCATCCTCGGATCCACCCCCTCAGCCTGGGACGACTCCTTGTGGCCAACCGCGCTGGTAACAGTACCGACACCCACCGACCACGCACGCAACCTGGGAATCATCCTCGACTCCTCCCTCTCCATGTTGAAGCAGGTCAACGCTGTCTCCTCCTCCTGGTACAACACCCTCCGCATGCTCCGCAGAATCTACAAGTGGATCCCCACCAAAACAAGAAAAACGGTAACCCAGGCCCTCGTCAGCAGCAGGCTGGACTACGGCAACGCACTCTACGCAGGTATCCCGGCCAAACACTTACGCCGATTGCAAAGCATTCAAAACGCATCCGCCCGACTGATCCTCAACGTGCCTTGCCACAGCCACATCACCCCCCACCTGAAAAACCTACACTGGCTCCCCGTCGAAAAGAGGATCACCTTCAAGCTACTCACCCACGCACACAAAGCCCTCCACAACACCGGACCAGCCTACCTCAACGGCCGACTCAGCTTCTACACCCCCACCCGACAGCTCCTCTCCACCAGCCTTGCCCTCGCCGCTGTCCCCCGCATCCAATGTACAACCTCCGGCGGCAGATCCTTCTCCTTCCTCGCCGCCAAGACCTAGAACACCCTCCCCACCCACCTACGACTGACCCAGGACCTGTTCATCTTCAGAAGACTCCTCAAGACCTGGCTCATCGAGCAGTAGCAGCACCCCCGTGCCTTGAGACCCTCACGGGTAAGTAGTGCGCTCTATAAGTACTATGATTGATTGATTGAGTTGTGGTTCGCATTCCCCTATTTTTGTATATGGTTTAGTCCCCCCATGTGACCACTGTGTAATAGGTGCTTCATAACTGTTTCCTTGCAAAGTATTGTGTGCATTTCATATATCTCCAGATCGGAGATATTTGTATGTGATAGTGAGTGTCTTATAATAAATACATATTTTTATAAATACACTGTGTGGTTGTTTTTCACTTAATCTATACCAATAAGATTACGCTCTGGTAAAACAAGCTGCTTTACACTCCTTCTGGACTAAACCTGACGGCTGCTTTCCACAGCTAAAGAGCTTTATAAGGTTGTCTAAGACCACTGAAATCACCATAGGGGTTATCTGGATTAGTGCAGGGTGCTACACTTACATACATGAGCACTATATATTAAGCCAGCTTCTCACAGGGAGGAGTAGTAGTGGGCACTGTAAGTTCGCATGTCGGTTTGGCCCGGCCGTCTTAGGACATAACATAACATAACATAACGCCCATAACGGCCAAACCGTCATGCGCACTTAGATTTCTCCAACCCAGCTGTGCTGCACTGTCAGGTGAAGAAAAGGCACATGCTCCCTCTGCCTGAGCGAGTGTCAAACAAACCCACTCAGGCCAATCCCGGTGCTTCTCTCATGATTGGTAATAGCATGAAAGCAGCGTCTGGGTTGGGTGGGGGAGTCTGGAAGCTTGTGCTGTGTGGCAGAGGTGCACCGATGTGGCTGGCATCGTCAGGTAAGTCTTTTTTATTTATTATTATCCCCTCCTGCATTATATTTGCAGCAACCGCCACTGGGTGAAAGACCGAAAAAGGTCACAGAATATTTTATTTTTTAGCCTTGCCTTTGACCACGTCCACACAGTCACTCAGCCCATCCCCGCTATGTACAGCCTCACAGTTCCCATACTTTTTTTTATGTACTTCGACCACTGACTTTATACCATATAAATTGTCATTGACTTTTGCATATATGTTAGGCGTTCATCCATAGATTTGTAATAATTGTTTTACTTCCTGTAAGTATAATATTATTAGAGTATTGTTATCAATGCATCCTGTTGACTGATGCTGTAATAGACATATGTGAGATGTTACCAAAAATGGTTAAACAAAAGACTTTCAGAAGAGAAGATAAAACGGCCCAGTGGGTAGAGGGCTCACCGCTTAGATCTGTATGCATTGAATTGAATTGTTTTGAAATTGCATTTAAATAGCACTTACTACCCCCAATGAAGCGTTGAAGCACTTTACCGCTAGTATGTATGACTGAGTTGATCAAATAGGCACATGGACTACTTAAAAACACGAGACAGTTCAGTTGCGTGTGTCTTATAGGCTGTTATCCCCACGGTGCCGGTGACATTGTACATAATATTGAGACCGTTGGCATCTTACAGAAGCGTTTGCACAATTACGACTGCAGCATTATCGCCCACTGCCCGTGGCTTTACCAGTAGCTAAAGGCCCTCTACCCGAGTTATAGGCCTTAGCCACAGGCGAGGACCCGCGAGAGTAAAAAGTAAATTAAACAGCATTGGAATGTTCGAACAAGAGGTCTACACCAGTTCCTATTGGCCCGCTGCCACTCCATTGTCGCCAATGGGACTCCAATAATCCCAGAGCTCTGTTAACGTAATGCCACTGGGGCGTGGTGACATGCAAAACACGTAGCTAACTGGCAAAAGGCGATGCATGGCAGAAGGGCAGAGCATTGCAACAAAAAATACTTCCATGTGGGAATCGAGGCAAGCGACAGTGGGCATCGGTGCGTGCCGCGGTGCTTCTTTGTGTTGCAGAATGTAATAACGTTTAGGGCCCTGCGAAGGAAGTGCGGCGGGGGCATTGTGCCGCGCTCTTTGAACCCCAGAAAACTACCCTTTGTCATGCTAACTTTCACCAAAAACCATTTGCTGTCTCTTCACTTGCAAATCAGCTTCCTTTCTGCACTCTCAGAATTACTGAAGTCTCGGCGTCGGCTCAACAGCCTGTGATTTTGGGCAAAATCACTTAATCTCCCCGTGCCTACCCCCAAAAAAATAAATGTGTCCTTGTGTAATGTAACTGGTGGTTCTGTAACACGCGCCAATACCTTCGGGTTGAGTTCGCGCTATATAAATAAAATAACATAAACTGCGGGAAGCCACGTAAGTAACAACCGTCTGAGACGGTCTCTGGGTTTATTTAAGCATGCGTTCCCGAAATGAACGGCCGATAGAAGGCTTCGTGGCCTGCACTGTCTGGTGTAGTAAATACACTGTTAAAATGAGACATGCCACCGAACTATTGCAGCTTCGTGGCATATGTCACATCACAGGAAGATCTGAGTTTCCTTTTAAGAAGAAGTTTGTTTCATATAGTCACACATATAGTCAGCCATGTAATACATAATCATACAAGATAATTTACAAGATGTAAAGGTGGGTTCAAGTCGAACACTTATTGGCAGGTGATGCCCAATGTAAAATTGCTAATAAATAAATAGGTGTAGACTCGCCTTTATGTAAAAAAAATGTGCTCTCTATTACAATTCGCAATAGCGCTGTAACCATACGCGGGTGTCAACTCATCTAGCCGGCGCTGTATACCACACAAGGCTGCACATGAGGGCCACAGAATTCACAGTCTCCCTAAAACCGATGTGAATATTAAGAAACGATCAATACATTTTGGGTAGGGCACACACGCGTATTAAAAAAATGGGGGAGACGGACCCTCCTGGGAAGGAAGTGTGGGAGGCGGGATAGCATCTGCGAAGGTGAGGTGATTTAAGAGTCAGGTAGAACGCATGGTTGAGGCACGTGCAGAGGCCTGCATGCACTGCATCCTGCGTAGGTGTGTGGGGGGGAGGGAGAGGTGTCCCACCAGCCTCCACGGATGGGTAGCAGGCACCAGGGACGTAGCTATCAATAGTGCAGCAGGTGTAGTGCCACCGGCGACTTACTCCACTCTGATCAGTGGATGTTCACTATGCCAAATTAGGCTTTGGGGCACCTCTCCTGGCTTGTACCTAGGCCCACATAGCCCTTGTCAAGCCACTAAGAGGCTCCCCGGGGCCATCAAGCAAAATGAAGGGACCCCGGTGCAGAACCTAATGAGTGGCCCGGGCGTCTACCATGTCTCACACATCTTTATTCGTCTTGGGCTGATGGCGAGCACTAAAAGAGTTAGCCCCTAACCGCGCCGCAGGAGGGCCAGCGTCCGGCCTCAGGTCCCCGAGTGCCAGCGGCTGCTGCCCGGCCCTCGGTGCCACATTTCCCGCCCAGCAGCCTCCCAGCTCCGCCTCACTGTTCACCTCTCTCCTTCCCTAGGATGGAGCTGTAAACCGTGCGCGTCGGCCTCGTTCATTCACAAGGAGCCGAGGGGTGGAGCTGGGGGCGGGCCGGGGGCGGGGATCCAGCGGCCTCTGCCTCACAGGGCTCCGTGTCTGGACAGAGCGAGCAGGAGAACGAAGCACCGCCGGGCTGCAGGCTCCCAGCTCCAAGCAGCGGGGCCAGAAACGCACACCCCCGAGGTACGTGCCGGCAGCTTCCTGCCCACTCCCTGCGCGCACTGACCGGTGCCATAGGAACCAGACCGGCCTCGCGTGCTGGAGGTCTGTCCGGGCCTCCGAAGCAACATGCACGGGGCAAAACTGCACAAACTCGCCTGGCATCGGGCAGGTCTGCAGCGTGTGGTCACTTGTGTAAATACAAGGGGAGCGCGCTTAGAATCCGGGACACGTGCATCTTTTAAGACTTTATTGCTCTTGAAATGTATATGATATACTTCCTGCTAGGTGAAATCCGGGAGAATAGTGCATTTAAAGAGTGATGAAGAAAAAGTTGCATCCTCTGGAAAGACGCCGCTCCGTCCCTGGTGTCCGTTCATCGCTGTGTGTGTGTGTGTGTGTGGTGTGGGGGGGGGGGGGAGGTGTTAGTTTCATACGCAATATGTACTGCTGCCAACTCTCCTTACTGAGGGACAGATTTAATTCCCCGAACTCTCTTCCACACAACCTCCGGGCTTGTCTGCGCTGCACGTTGCTCTTTATTGTATTTTCTCACAGTATCTTTTTTGTTCGGCTCATCAACTTGGTGGGTTATCAAAATTCTACGTGTACAGTCACCGTGGTGCAGAAGGTGGCAACTGATGTAAAGAAATATGACGCCAAATGCCCGAGAGGTGGTGCAACCGGGTGCTCGCGCAACCACTTCTCTTGCACTATTCCCTCCTCGTGCCCTCTTTCCGTGGAGGAAATGAGCCGAGACCCTCTCTCTCCCTCCTAACAAGGAGTTTGGAAGATCCTCTCGGTGTGAAGGGCCATCATTGTTCCCTCCCTGACGGAATGAATGTCCTGTCTCTGTGGTGTTAGTTTGCGGGGGAGGAGGGGGCGCGGGGTCAGAGGTCAGGGCATGGGTGCAGCCTGCCCTCTAGTCCCTAAGCTCCCGAGAGCTCAAACTCAGCTGCTGGTTTTCAGTGGTATTTTGGGAATTATCTCGAAGCGTGCAGAACGTGTTTTTTGGGTTTTACTTGCCAGCCAGAGCGGGTCACTGCTTAGAGACGGAGTCGTTGGGATATAGGGGGGGGGGGGGGGGGAGGGCCATTTGACTGTGATACCTCTGAACATCATACGCAGAGGGAAGTGTGACCAAATTCATTCATATGGTCTTGCCTTTCTTCCACCACGCTCTATTTTAAGGGAAATTTTGTGTGCAATTTTACGGGTTCTTTTTGTAAGTAACTAATCTAAAAGCAAAGTATATAAAAACAGGCTGTTTCCCTGTAAAAGGTATGTTTTTTCACTCCGTTCCTTTAAACCTGACACTGTTTATTGGCAGGGTGCTCAGGGGAGGCGGCACGGGCGATCCCTTGCTTGTAAAGTCGTGCCTGAAACTTGGAAACAAAAGCCACGCGCTGATGCTATCGCTTTTATGCTAGCCCTATAAACACGCGGCAAACTCCGCTTGAACCGTTTCTTTCTTTCACCAAGGGGGGGGGGGGAAGTATTTGTTCCAAAAAAGACTACGTTGGCGTCGAAAATGAGGAGCTTGAGTTGTTTTTGTTACGTGGTAGGAGTTATACGGCTGATGACGTAGCATTCTGACACATTGGGAAGAGGATCTATTTCTGTTTACATATTGTGTACCCGTACAGCATGCCAGTTTGCGGACATATTATGTCGTGGTATGTTCTCAGCGTTTGTGTAGCGCTTTCCTGTCATGTGTAAGGCCTCACAGCACACGTACTCAAGAAAAAGGCCGGTGACGAGTTGCTTTTTTCCCTGATGTGCTTCCTGAATGATAAATGGAAACGGATCCCTTGCTGTCCACGGAAACCCATGCAAAATGCAACGCTTGCTGCCTCCTCGCAGTTCGCATGTTGTCTATGTGAACAGTGGCATCTGCGTTATCCATGGGAACGCTGTTGCCCTGCGCCATTAGCATCCGTTTTTCCCATGGGAACGCTGGGTCCGGTGCCACCTAACGGCCAGAGCTGCCGACTTTAGAGCTGGGTATCCAGGCTCGAGTCTGGAGTTTGATCAGCATCCTGTGATTCTGGACAAATCACTTAATCTCTCCATGCCTACCTAACATTAATGTGTCCTTGTGTAATGTAACGGGTGCTCATGTAAAGCGCTCCAATACCTTCGGGTCGAGTTCGCGCTATATAAAACTTAAAACAATTACGCATGTGTGAGACGGCATGGCACAGTCCATTAGTATAGGTTCTTTTAAAGAATGCCCCGAAATTCATACAAACGGGATGCTTTGAGTGTTATTTTAGGAAACATTTTAACCATCACACATATTCTCAGATGTAGAGTAGACGTGCAGCCACGAGACCTCTGCATACTGTTATGTGTGTTTAATGTTGTGTGCCTAATACTGTTGTGTGTTGTATAATGTAGCACTGTATTACGAGAAGGCCGGGTTTAAAAAAAGTTCATTCTTAATTTATCACGGGTCCATATTAGTCACAAATATCGATAACGCATCACCATGGTTACGTAATACGAAATGTGCTGCCTCCCCCCCCTCCCCCCCCCCAGAATAGGACGAGGGCCCTCGAGACTCCTATATATGCCAATGAACTCCATAGACTTTATGCTGAATGGGGCCTGCGTTGGCTGCAGGGGGCATCGTTGTTTAATTTGATTGGGTGCTCGCAGCTTGCGCCAGGTGAGTGGTGCGCGTGCATCAGCATGTTGTGTTAATGTGACTTCACGTATGGCAAGGGCAGTGCGCGAGTGCACGATACTGTGTAATGCATTGCCACGTGCGAGGTCCACACGTCACCCACGTGGTCTGTCCATGAGTGAGGCCTGATACTGGTGTGCCAAGGGCACTGAGACTAATATGACATTATGGAAACTATATTGTTTTAAGAGTGCATGCATACGTGATCGAAAATGATTAATCTTAAATCACTTTTTTATGTAATGCTTTTTGTGTTGGCTCGTGAGCATAATAAGCAAAACCTGATTTATCAGTTAATGGCCTTACATCCAGTGAGTTGTAATGCTCTTCTATTCCATATGTTAATGAAAGCCTTTGAATGTGAAACAATGATCAGTTTTGCTGCCCATGTGCAACAGGTCACAGGTCAGTCGTCTTTCCAGGGACCTGTGCCTCGCTGCGCTGCCTGTGATTGGATCGTGGTCAGTAGCATATGTGTGCGGTACATGAGCGGCTTAAACGGCCCGGTTTAACGCAATAGTGGAACATGTGGTGAAAAGCCACAATAAATATGGGGTTTGTGGCATACTACTTGTTCCCTGACTCAACGCGCTTCTACAATAAGGTCAGGAGTCGCCTGGCCCCGTAATCTGTATCTCAGCCCACCCGGGCTTGGAGTATTCCAAGTCAGCGGCGTCGCGCGCCCTGCTGTCCTGCGGTCAGGCCGCAAACATCGTCTAGAACTGTCAAGTTACAAAACCAGAACTATAAGTCCATGATCTGGAAGAGCTACCCACACTAGAGGCCTGATTGTGAGTTTGGCGGTGCGCCGGCGGGACCACCCCACCGTCAGCCCTGTGTGCCGACCGCCTGCCAGATTAGGAGTTTTCATGTGTCTGGCGAGCGGTTCTTTGGCATTCCCAGGACGGTGCCGATGTAACAGGCACCGCAATGGGAACATCAAAGTCAGTATCAGAGTCAGTACCTGCTCGGCATGGACTGCAACAGTGCAGGTAGTGGGGTACATTCCCACAGGGGGGCACTAATGTGCCCCCCTTCATGCATCCCCAGGCCTTGAGGCAATAGGGAGGGCTGTAGGCCCCCCTTGTTTCCTCTTTGTCACGGTTTTCATGGTGGAGGAACCGCCATGAAAACCGTGATGGAGAGGAACCTTGTTTGGCGGTCCCGCCAAACATACTGTGGCCTCAAGGCCGCCGCGCCTTCACCAGGGCGGTTGGGGTGGTCCCAGGGCGGTCCAACCGCCCAAATCATAAAAGGGCAGTCGGAAGACCACCACCATGATCCACGAGTCGGGCGGTCCATGGACCGCCACATTGGTAATAAGCCCCTAAGTAACTTGGGAGCTCTGAACAGGGGTGTCCAATGTTTTGCTGGTGGGGGAGCGGGAGCACAGTACGTTTCCATAATACCAGAAATGGTGAATTTGTATGTAGCTAATCTAAATGGAAATAAATGATTATGTGGTCAGGGTTTAGTCGAAGAGCCAGGCATAGATATGAACCTCGGGAAACTATGTTGGGCTCTTTTGACAAACAACATCATGAACAGCCTGCATTATTAGTGAGTGGCATTCGTATAGAGCGCTGGATAGTTTGAAAGCACATCTTGTAGGGCCTTATTTGGCGCATAAAACCACAGGAGTGTGAGTTTAACTGAGCATTAAGTCGTGTGAATTAGGATCGGCTGTATGGCGGTGCGATTGGTGCGGCGAACTGGGCGCTGATCTGGAGTGGAAGCACTGACCTTAGAGGGGAGCTAGTTTAGTAATAAAGTGGAATTTAAAAGCACCTGGGGCAGAGTTCTTTGTGTGTCCAACTTTCAGGCAGCAATCAAAATGTCATGATAACTCTTGTGAGAGAGAGAAGTTTTATGCAGTGGCAGTTTTGACTCACCATAAATTAGCACAAAGGGTTAACATGCCTGCTGCAAAGGACAGATCTGTATTTTATGTGGATAGCTGATTGGACTAGTAAAACCAGCCTTTACCCGCACTTTAAAAACAAGTGAAATGGATTTTAGAGAGAGCTATGGAGAGATGAGGGGCAATTTATAGGGTGGCAGGGAAGAAATCCGAGGAGGCGGTCATATTTGGGATGTTGGGGAGGGGGCAAATAAGACTGTCGCACCAGGTGCCGCCAGCGCTAAAGTCGGCCCTTGTCTCAGCCCATATTTACATTATGAACCTGTAGTTATTGAGGTAAAGCAATCAATAAGGCGTTTGGTGCGGTCAAGGGAGCACTATTGAAATACACCATTGTCTTGTCACGACAATGTATTTGACTCAGTGATCTATTTTTCAGAACTCCCTACGCTCTACACCATCCCCACTGCTTATGTTTCCACTGCATTGGTGTTATCCATCCATGCCATAAAAATTAATGGTCTCTTCCTCACGTGCCAGGGTAACAAGCATTGGCAATGCCGATAGATCTGACATTGGCCTCTAGCCTTTTGAATTTGTAAATGCATGTTTTGGTTTGTCATAGCTTTTGTAATACTTTATTGTTGAGGAGATTGCCAGGGCCATCATTAATCTAAAAAAAAAAAATGGCTAAAAGCAAAAATATTTTTGGGTCTCCAAAAACACACATTGCCGTTGTAGTCTTGGCACTGAAGGTCCTTCCTTTGTATGTCGATGTGTTTCTTGTGAAAGGGCAGATTGCTGTCACTCACACTGAAGTGAGCCAATGGCTGAAGTGGGCTGACCAACTGCCCCTTTCTGTATGCTGTAGCCACGGGTGAAAGAAAAATATGACAGACACAATAATCGATCCATGAGTGAAAATGGCTGGGTTAACACGCCTATAAGTAGTACATTAGATATATAATTTTACTAAAACCAAAAGGTCTTGGCTAACATCAGAACCTAAAAATGCAATAATCTCAAAGAAATGGCTGCAAACTGTTCCCATTAGGTTGATTGAAGGGCTCTGAACCATTTTGTACAAAATATGTCATGCACAGAGCAGAGAAACACAAAGAAGCCAACATGCACAGGCAGAGAGCGCAACTGAAATGAAAGGCAGATGCCGCCAGGCACTGGGAAGACTGAGATCGCAATGTCGATGACACTACTCATGTCATAGACATTACCTCCTCGTTAGTCATCCTCGCCACATGACTAACGAAGTGAGCTTCAGCTCCACCACAGAACCCTCCAAAGCAAAAGTTAGCCTCCCATGCCTCCCATCCCTTCCCAATATGGCCGCCCCCTACCCCCATGGACACTACAAGAGGCGGGCCGGCCCACCCCCAAAGCCTGTTTTTTTTGTTCTGCACACGGCTCTCCAGAGCGCGTCAGGTAAGTGGTGCCTGCTGTAGCAGGTACGTGGGTCTCGGGTTGGAGGTCCTGCTCTAGCGGACCCTAGGGCTTGGACTCTGTTTGTTCCCCCTGCTTTTGGCCCCCGGTATGTTTGGGGCGTTTTTTGTTTATTTCGCCTTTGAGCCGGTTAGGCTCTGCTTTAGCGGGCCGCGGGTTTGTCAGGGGGGGCGGACTTTTTATATGTCTCTTCTCGAGTGTGGGGGCTCGCTGGGATGTTCCCCCCTTCTGGAGGCGTATTCACGGACTTGCATGCGGGTTCCGTTCCCGTTGTCTCCGCCGCCGCCTTTCATTGTCTAGGTGCAGGCGGCGGCTGTGCGGCGATGTCCGTTTGTTTTTTCGCCCGCCGGTCTCTGACTCAGGCGGGGGCTTTGCATACTGATTACATTGCGCCTCTCGCTTCGGCGCGGGGGCAGGTGGCGAGTCTGCAGGGTTCGACCCGTGTCCGCAGCCCGGGTCAATGTGCTGCCGCCGCCCGCATTCCCGTCCGGGTGCCGTGGCGGGTGGCGGCTGGGGGGCCTGGCTTACCTGCCTTCCGGGTGTTTGTTCTCCGGTTTCAGGGGCACGATGGTGTTGGTCTCGGCGGTGTCTCTGCCCTGGTCCTTCCTGCTTGGGTCTTCCCGTGCCGTGTCTGTTAGGCGTGGCTTCCGATCGTCAATTTCCTGCCCGGGGCCCGGCTCGCTGTCCCGGGGGCGGGGTTTGGCTGGTCCCGCGCTGGTTCTCTCAGGTGTTTTCTCCCGCCTTCTTCTCTGCTATTCAGGAGCGGGAGTTTTTCAGTTTCGTTTCACTGTTCTGGTGTCCTGGCTGTACTGGCGTCCTTGCTTGTGTTTTGTCATGGAACATGGTGATGTCCCGGTTGGGGAGGACCCTCCCCCCCAGGTTCCTCCTGAGACGATCACCCTGCAATCTATTCAGGGGATGATTCAGGCTGCGGTGGCGGCTGCTTTTGCACAGCGCTCGGGGCAAGGTCCCTCCTCTCCTAAACGTCCTCGCTTGGATCCCTCTTCTGTTTCAGACGCTGAGGGGGAGGAGGAGGATCTCCGGGGGCGCTATGTGCAGGGTCAGGAGTTGCGTGATGTTCTTCTTCACATTAAGCAGAACTTGGCTTTTCCGGCTCTGGCGGCTTCGGACCTTTCGGAGGATTTTTTCTTACAGTATCAGCGTAAGGAGCCGGAGTCTCTGCCTCTTCATTCCTCCGTGAGAAAGGTGTTGGAGGGGGATTGGTTGGAGGTTGACAAGCAGGCCTTCCCGAGGTACCTGGCGAAGCGCTATGCCATCCAGGACTTTGCCAAGGAGTACCCTTCCTCTGTCAAGGTGGACTCTCTGATGGCGGGGCTTTCCTCGCAGGGTTCCATCATTTCCGAGGATGCCTCGCCCTCGGACCCTGTTGACAGGCGGGTGGAGGCCACGGCCAAGCGGGCTTATTCGGCCGCCAATTTTTCCATTCGTGCCTCTGCCTACCCGTCTTACACGGTGCAGTCCTTGTTGAAGTATTTCCAGTCCTTGGCGGAACTGATGGACCAGGGGGCGGATGTGATGCCTACCCTGGCACTTATGGAACAGCAGACTCGTCTCCTGTCTGACATTTCTTTCGACACCTTGGGGGCTTCTGCTGCTGCTGGGGGCGCTGCTATTCAGGCCAGGCGCCAGATTTGGGTGCGCAACTGGAAGGCTGAGGCTGCCCAGAAAGCCTTGCTGATGAGGATTCCCTTTTCCGGACCGAAGCTTTTCGGGTCTTCCCTGGAGGACATGATCAAAAAGTCGGCTGAGGACCGGAAACTGCTGGCCCCCCTTCGTTCATCCAGGGCCCGCTTTCCGGGTCCCAAGAGGGCGTTTTCCACCTCTTCCGCTCCCAGGGGGAGTGCGCCCTTTCGAGGTAGGGGTCGTGGCCGGGGCGCTCCCTTCTTCTCAAAATCCCGGTCTCAGCCTGCTGCTTCCGCCCCCGCCCCCAAGTCCTGACTATCTTCTGGCCCCGCCAGGTGGGCTCCCGGTGGGCGGCCGTCTCCGCCACTTCCTTCCAGCTTGGGAGTCCTCTGTCACGGACCTTTGGGTTCTTCGGATCGTGAGGGAGGGTCTCACCATCTCCTTCAGTTCTCCTCCTCCGGGCGCCTTCCGCGCTACCCCGCTGCCTTCCTCTCTGGACAAACGGGCGGCCTTGCTCGCTGGCATCCAGGACCTGCTTGTGAAGGGGGCCATCCGGCCTGTTCCCCCATCTCAGCGGGGCCTCGGCATGTACTCCATTCTGTTACTGGTAAGGAAGGTGTCTGGGGATTTTCGGCCTGTTTTGGACTTGAAACGGGCGAATTCGTTCATTCCTCGCGCTAAATTCAAAATGCTTTCTCTGCAGGAGATTCTGCCGCTGCTGCTCCAGGGGGAGGTGGTGGCTTCCCTGGATCTGTTGGATGCCTACCTCCATGTGCCGGTTCACCTGTCTTCTCAGCCCTTCCTCCGGTTCTGTGTGGGTTCCTGCCACTTCCAATTCCAGGTACTCCCTTTTGGTTTGTCTTCTGCCCCGAGGGTATTCACCAAGGTCCTGGCGCCATTGGTGGGCGTTCTTCACCGGGAGGGTATCAGGGTCTTTCCCTACCTGGATGACTGGTTAATCTCTGCTTCTTCTTTTTTGAAGGGGATGCTTCACGTCCGGAGGGTCTGCCAGGTCCTGTCTGCCCACGGCTTCCTGATCAACCTCCGAAAATCCCACCTCGAACCCACCCAGGACTTGATCTTCATTGGGGGCCGGTTGGACATGCTTCAGGGGAAGGTGTTCTTGCCCCTGGCACGCCGCGGTGTCTTGTGGCAGGATCTGGGGGCTCTTCTGGGGCGGGATTCTGCTCCTGTGAGTCTGTGGTTGAGGGTTCAGGGGTTGATGTCTGCAACCATCAATGTTCTCCCCTGGGCTCGCCTTCACCTGTACCCCTTGGTCAATCACCTCCTATCACTTTAGGACCCCCGCTCCGAGGACTACGAAGCTCCGGTTCCGGTGTCTCCCCAGATTCGGTCCGACCTGGGCTGGTGGCTTGTGGCGTCCCATCTCTCGGAGGGTCTTCCCTTTCTGGTCTCCCCATCCCGGGTTGTCACGACCGATGCCAGTCACCTGGGCTGGGGGGCGACCTTGGGGTCCCGGTCGGTTCAGGGTCAGTGGGGTCCTCCTCTGTCCCGCTGCTCCTCCAACTACCGCGAGTTGAAGGCGGTCCTGCTGGCTTGCCGGGACTTTGCTCCCTCCCTCCAGGGTCATCATGTTTTGATTCGGACAGACAACCAGGTGGTGAGGTGTTACATCAACCACCAGGGGGGTTGCCTGTGGTTGCTGTCCCGGGAACTGTTGTCCTGGGCGGAGGGTGCGGTCTTGTCGATCAGGGCTGTCTATCTCCCGGGGTCGGAGAATGTGGTGGCGGACCATCTCAGTCGGGTGTTCGCGCCTTTGAGTGCCCTCTCCCTGTCGCCGTCGGTCTTTCGCCATCTGGTGGGCCTGTTTGGCCTTCCCCGGGTGGACTTGTTCGCGGAGTCAGAGAATACCCTCCTGCCCTGCTTCTGCGCTCTCCATCCGTGTCCGGGGGTCTGGAGGGTGGATGCACTGTCCTTCCCGTGGCCTCGGGGTCTCCTTTATGCCGTCCCTCCGTTTCCCTTGATTCCTCGGGTCCTTTGCAAGATCCATTTGGACCGGGCCCTGGTGCTCTTGGTGGTTCCCGGTTGGGTGCGCCGCTCCTGGTATCCTCTCCTGGGCGAGCTGGCGATTCGGTCTTGCTGGCCGATTCCGCCCGGGGCGGTGTTGCGCCGGCTCCATCTGCAGGCTTGGCTGTTGAGAGGGTGACCTTGTTGGCCCAGGGGTGTTCCCCGGGGGTGGTTGCTTTATTGCAGGGGTCCCGGCGGTCTTCGACCTTGTTGTCCTATTCCCGGCACTGGTCTTCTTTTTCCCGTTGGTGCAGCTTGCTGGGTTCTGATCCGGTATCGGTGGATCCCATGAGGGTTCTGGATTTCTTGGCGGAGGGTTTTTCCCTGGGGTTGGCTACCTCCACTCTTAGGGCTCAGTGGGCTGCCCTGCGGGTCTTCCGCAGTCCGGACCTGGACCTCCTGGATTCCTTGGTGGCCCGCTTGCTACGCAGCTTTTCTCTGAGGCGGCCTAGGGCTGTTTGCCTCTCTCCTCCTTGGGACCTTCCCTTGGTCCTGCGGGCTCTGCAGGGTCCCCCCTTTGAGCCGCTTCAGTCGGTGGATCCGAAGTTCCTCACCTTCAAGGTGGTTTTCTTGGTCGCCATTGTCTCGGCCGGCCGCATGGGCGAACTCGGGTCTTTTCTTCGGTCTCCCCCCTTCTTGAGGGTCCTGCCGGACCGGCTGGTCCTGCGCCATGATCCCCGGTTTCTGCCTAAGATTCCCTCCTTGGCTAACCGCTCTCGTGAGGTTACCTTGCCTTCCTTTACCCCCTCGGTGGGCGTTCCCCTGTCCTTGTTGGATGTCCGTCGGGCGGTGGAGATCTACCTGGATCGCACCGCCTCCTTTTGTCAGTGTGATAGCTTGTTTGTGACCTTTGGCCCGGTACGGTCGGGGCACAAGTCTTCCGTTTCCACTCTCAGTCGCTGGCTGAAGCAGGCTATCCTGCTGGCTTATGGCGCCCAGGGGTCTGACCTCCCGGGGTCTGTCCAGGGGCGTTCCACCCGGGGTGTCTCAGTGTCTTGGGCCTCGTTTAAGGGTGTGTCTACTGAGGAGATTTGCCGGGCGGCTACGTGGTCCTCTCCCCACATGTTCATGGAGCACTACCGGGTGGTCCTGGGGGGCTCTCTTCCTGGGGATTTTGCGGGGGCTGTCCTGAGTGCTGGTTCTGCCACCCCTTGACTGTCCTTCTTGGGCTGTGTTCTTCTGTGGTTTTCATTACACGTTGGAATAAAGTTGTTTTGTTTACCTTTTCTCGCCTTGGTGGTGTTTTGTTGTATACCATGAAGCCGTTTGGCTTGGGTATGTGCTCACTTCGTTAGTCATGTGGCGAGGATGACTAACGAGGAGGTAATGCCCCGATTACTTACCGGTAATCTTCATTACTCCGAGTTAGTCTTCCTCGCCACATGAGTTCCCGTCCCTCCCTCCCTGTCTGGCTATCGGCTTCATGTTTGGCTTGGTAGTTTCAGGCTTTGGGGGTGGGCCGGCCCGCCTCTTGTAGTGTCCATGGGGGTAGGGGTCGGCCATATTGGGAAGGGATGGGAGGCATGGGAGGCTAACTTTTGCTTTGGAGGGTTCTGTGGTGGAGTTGAAGCTCACTTCGTTAGTCATGTGGCGAGGAAGACTAACTCGGAGTAATGAAGATTACCGGTAAGTAATCGGGGCATTGTTGCCATTCGATGATGCTGAAACGGCCAGTAGTAGCCCCTTGAGTGCTGGGAAAAGGCTTGCCCCTTTTCCAGACACTTTGTCCAGTGCTTGTGGGGTTATTTCCTTATGCTTACTTAACATTTGTGGGTCATGCTTATGATATATATGTAAGTCACAAGGGTGGCTGAGTACACATTTCACATGTCAGTGGGGCTGGCTGTTGAGGACTTAATGTTGAGCATTGACCACAGGCTGCCAAGAGATCCCGGAGTCGGAACACATATTGGCGTCCATGTGGCATGAGAGCACTTTGAAGCAAAAGGCTGCTCCACAGGATTGTATGAAGAAACAGATCTTAGGGGTAACCTTTGCAAGCTGTACAGTTCCCCTACGCTATTTCTTTAGCTTGGAAAACACTGGATCCCGTGGCTAACACTCTAGGTGGCCACAGGTATAAATCCACCCAACATTAGTGCATTTTTTTGATTGATAGCATGTTCAATGCAGAAGAATGCTTGGGGGGGAGGGGACACCAGAACTAAAGGCAGGTCCCCGATGGAAAATCTCAATCATTCAACAAATGATTTTTATGTTATGGGTGAGATTTTATAACATTGTCCAGAAGAAGGTGGTTAAAATGTTATGAGACTCACCGAAACCCGTAACAAAGACCTAATCTGTGTCTGTTTCGGACATGATAAAAAAAATTACAGTGTATAACATTGTAACAGACCAGATACACTGAAAAGACCTTTGGTGTTATGTGTTTTGTTTCTCTCTGTGTTTGTTTACGATTTTGTTTGTGTTCTATTGTACAAATTTATTTGCGCCATATGGTAAGGAGAATATATTTCCAGCACATAATGTTTTTAAATGGTAACAGTTTTTATCTGTTTTAAATTTGGGGGAATGGTACCCTTATTATTTTTACTGTGATACTACCAATGGATACATTGTATGGATTTTTAGCTTGTTATTAAAAAGATACTTGAGAATACATACGTGGAGGTTAGTATATCTATATACTGCAGTTGTACTGGGTTGTAAACCATAAGACCGTATATTATACTAGTTTTGGAATGCTGGTTTCGGATTGGATGCAGAGTGTGTATATGTGTGTTTTGTTGTTTCCAAAGGGAAGATTTGGTTTTTACTGCCAAGAGAGCTCTACAGAAAAGGCCAGGAAGAGTCATCATTGAAACTCGCACATTCCTTTTTAGGTCAAGCCTAGCAGCAGCGTTCATGCACTGCTTGCTCTGCGAGGCATGCGGTATTAGAGTATGCACTGGATGCCCCGCCCACTCTCCGTCCATACCTGTCGTTGGCTTGTGTCTTTGTTTTTCATAAATGCTGGCTTCTGATTTGTAAAAAGGCTAGTTAGTCCCTCCTTTGTACCGCCTTGTCTGCATTTGTTGCCTCCCATAACGACTGAACCTTTTACTGGTGGTGCTACACGGTCTGCTTTATACGTTGGTGAGCGCTATTTTCTTCCCCTATTCCACTCATTACATCGCTTCTTTAATGCTCTTCCCGTATTCCACCCATGACATCGCAGCACCCGCCAGCTTTTATATTATTAATGTATTTATTTACTTTACAGCGCGGTCCGCTTCAACTATAGTGGCCGCGCCTATTTATTTATTTAATTTATGGGGCGGTCAGTTTTCAAGTGGCCACACGCCTTTAATAATTATTTATTTAATTTACGGCGCGGTCTGCTTTCAAGCGGTCAAACGCCTTTATTTTCTTCTGATATTGCCCTTTTCATATGTATTATTTACTTATTTATTTTGCAAGCACGGCACACTTTTAATATAGTGGCTGCGCAACTTATTTTCCCCTGGATAACCAGCCAATAGTGGCCCTCTGCCTTTTTTTCAACAACAAGAAGGCATCTCCGTGGCAACCAGCAGCTGCGAGCAGTCATGTCAGATTTCACTTGTTTCACAATGCAATAGGTCTCGCATTGACACGAGTTTCAGCTATTGGCATTGTAAATGACAATGCCTTTTATGTTTTGGTTTTTAAAACATAAATACAAGACATTGGGCCCGATTCACAGAACTAACTTAAGACAAAATCCTAAACTTACTACTTTTGGTATTCACAGAAGGTAGGATTTTGTCTTAAGTTTGTCTTAAGACAAACTTAAGACAAACTTAAGCCAAACTTAAGACAGATTTAAGACAGACTTAAGACAGACTTAAGACAAACTTAAGACAGACTTAAGACAGACTTAAGTTAGGATTTTGTCTTAAGTTTGTCTTAAGTTTGTCATAAGTCTGTGCAGCAGGTTTTTTTTATTCAATAAGGATTCAAAATCCAAGCCAGACCTTTTGGATTTCCATTGCTTATTGAGCATGAGGTTATCCTATTCACACAAAGGGCCCGAGTACGATCCCGCTAGGAAAGGCCTCCGTACGACTCAGATCCGGAGGGCTTTCCTGGCAAATTGTGCACTGCGAATCCGAGCGACCGAGTATGATGCACCCGTATGGTGACGGACTTGGTTCGCTCGGACTCCCATTGAACTCTATGGGAGCCTGTACACTGAACGTACACAGGCTCCTATAGCAAAAAGGGGTGGGTGGGGAAAAGCGTACACCCTGTGCCGCCACACTGTGCATGCATGAAAAGGAGGGACCAATGGGTACCCCCACGGAACAGATTCGGAGGGCCCCAGGTAAAGGGGGTCCCGCTACAGCCTCCCGAAGTCTGATTCCCAAAGCAGGCATAGTTTTGTTCCACGCTCAGATGGTCCATGATACATTGTTACCCAGAAGAAAATTGGGTTCAAGAAAAAAGGATATATGCTTTAAATACTTTGCCAAGAAATTGATTGCTCTGCTATGTCTCTTCTCCAATCAGTACTTCATTCTAATATATATATATTTTTTAAAGTTTAAAAAGCTTTATTTCAAATAAAGGTAGTACAGAGAACAAGAAACCAATGATACAAATTATTTCATTATAAGAGAAAAAACATATCAAATGAGGGGTTTATGTACAGAAGAAAAGAAAGCTATTTTACATTTTTAAGGGCATAAGGGAGAGGAAAGAAAGGGTTGAAAAGAGGGAAGGAAGGAAGGTAAACATTCTAAAACTAATAAATTAAGAAATTGCATCTTACATCGGAATAAGAAAGATAAAAAATAATATATATAGTAATCAAAAAGAACAGTAAAAAGTAACGAATGAGGAAAATAAACGTTCAAGGAGGTTTGAAATTTTCAGCATTTAAACAAGCGTTATCAGTTAATACTAAATGATCTAAATAAGTGGTAAGGGGTAACCAAAAGAGATCTCTATTAAGCAAAGGTTTACAAGAGGAGGCAAAAGCAATATCAAGTCGATGCATATGACAGAGGCTATTCCACCAGTGTTGAATGGAGAGTTTTGTTAGTGTTTTCCAATTTAGAGTGATGTGTTGGAAAGCCAAAGCGAGCAGGAGGTCAAAAAGACCGTTTTTATCAGGGAGAAGGTCTATGGAATCAGAGAGACTTCCAGAGAAAAGTAAGGGGATAGAATAGGGTATAGAAATATTAAATAGGCGAGACACATAGGACCAAACTTTCTCCCAAAAAGAGGAGACTGAAGGGCTGAGGAAAAGAAGGCGAAGAAGACCGGTATTAGGGGAAACACAGGTCCAACAGTTTGTAGTAGTAGAGTGAGAGAATTTAGCAATAGAGGTGGGAGTGAGATAAAGCCTATGGTATAGAAAGAACATAGATTGAGTAAGAGAAGCGGAACAAGAGATTTTTAGAGAACGGGACCAAAGTTTGTCCCAAAAGGTAATAGACCATTCACATCCCAGGTCAGATTCCCATGCGAGTTCCAACTTGGTTTTCATACGCTCTGGATTAGGAGCTGAGAAATATTTATAAATAAGAGATGCTTTAGGAACTAAGAGAAGAAGTTTAAGAAGAGAATGAGAGGCAGGGGGAAGAGATGAGGATGGAAGAGAATAGAAAATATCAAGAATGACCGTCATTAGAACAGTACATTTCTGTAGGAAGGAGCGGGGACATTGAAAAGCGGTCTGGAACTGGGGAAATAAACACAGAGTTAGACCATCAAAAAGGTCTTTGACCCCGGTTATACCTCCTGATCTCCAAGAGTTCCAAAAAATAGTTCTACCATTGATAGTAATGAGGGAGTTATGCCAAATAGGGGATTCTAAAAAGGATTCTTTAGAGATAGGATTGGGATGTAGCAAAGGTTTCAGTAGAGAACAAGTGTGTTTAAACAAAGGGAGAGAAGTAAGAGGTGCTTTGGCAGAAAAGGCCAGGACTTCCTTTAAAGAGAACGGTAATGATAAGGCTCGCTCAATGGAGAGCCACAAGGGAGTGAAAGGGGAGAAGTCAGAAAGGAGCCATTTGGAGGCTTGTCGAAGACAAAAAGATTTATGATATAAGCGAAAATTAGGGAAATTTACACCACCATTATATTTGGTCCTACGAAGAGAAGAAAGAGAGATCCTTGATTTTTATTTTGCCAAAGAAATTTAGATAGACAGGAATCGATTTGTTTAAAGTAGCAGGCAGGAATGTGAACAGGGAGCATGGAAAGAGTATAAATCAAAATTGGAGTAATCATCATCTTGATTGAATCCAACCGACCCCACCATGAAAGAAAGAGAGGATTCCAAGAGGAAGTAATTTGTCAATCCGAGACAGGATCGCAAACATATTTAATTTAATAGAAGAGGCGATAGAATTGGAGAACCATATACCTAGATATATGATTTTGGAGCTATTCCATGCAAACCCAGTTCATTCTAATATTTTTGATCGAAATTAATTTACGGTCTGATTTGCTGCAGTCAGTGCATTGTCCAAACACAACATGGAAGAGGATGAGGTGTAATGGCCATCGCTGTCGACTCTAGAGCTGGGGAATCTGGTTCGAGCCATGCCGTTGACTCAACAGCCTGAGATTCTGTGCAAATCACTTAGAGCCTCATTTATGAAAACTGCTGCATCGCTGCGTGAAAACAGTGGTGCAACAGTTTTCACTGCGTCCTCCTTGCGACACGATGGATGCGCCGTAGTTAATGTTCGGCACTCTATGTCGCAAGGAGTTACAGATACGTCAGTTTTTCTGACTTATATGTATGCACAGTAATGACACATTGCTGGAGTGTGTCACAAAAGTGACGCAACTCCAGCAATGGGTCATTACACATGGGCAAGTCCCATGTTAAATGTGCCTGCGGCTGTCTTATGCCTGCTGTGAGGCGGGCATAAGATTTTGACGCAGTAGCGTCCTAGAGCAGAGTGGCGTAGAGTGCAGTGGTGCAGAGTAGAGTGTTATAGAGTGCAGTGACTCAGAGTAGAATAGAGTGGCGTAGAGTGCAGTGACAGAGTACAATAGCATAGAGTGCAGTGGTGCAGAGTAGATTGGCGTAGAGTGCATTGGTTTTGAGCGTGCAGTGGCATAGAGTCGTGTAGAGTAGAGTGAAGTGGCCCTGAGTGCAGTGGTAGATTGTTTCAGAGTAGAGTGCAGTGGTGCAGAGAAGTTTAGAGTGGGCAGAGGAGTTTTTCATCTGGCATACAGTGAAGTGGTACAGAGTAAAATGCATTGGCATAGAGTGCAGTGTTGCAGAGTAGGATGGTATAGCGTGAAATGGTGTAGAGTGCAGTGGTGCATAGTAGTGTGGGTATTTATTTATTTATTTAAGAAGCTTATAGAGCGTGCAGCTACCCAAAGGGGTCCCCCGGCACTAGAGGCAGACAGTAAGCAAAGATGATAAGGCAAACTGGAGACACAGCAACAAACCCGGTGACACAAAGTCAGTCAGGGCAATTAAAAAGCATGGTTTTTAGGTTCTTACAAAAAGTAAGCAACGAGTTACAGTTCCTGACAGCTAACGGAAGCGAGTTCCAGAGTGTCGATTCTAAAAAGGAAAAGGAGCGCCCATTAATACAAACTAGACGAAACCTAGGCGTGGTAAACAGTGCGAGGTTAGCTGATCTCAGCGATCGGGTGGGGACATAAAGAGACACCAGATCTTGGATGTAATAAGGGGCGAGTCCGTGTCTAGCTCGAAACATGTAACATAAGGCCTTGAATGTAATACTTTTGTCAACCTTGAGCCAATGTAATTTGTGGAGTAAGGTAGAGACGGAAGCATATCGAGGCAGCCGGAAAAGAAGGCAGGCGACCACATTTTAGATTATTCATTTTGATGATGAACCAAGGATTTATCAGTGCCCAATCTGGACGTTACCAGGGCCTTTAGCACTGTTCTCTGGGCACTTAGAGGAATCACCCAGATGATTTTCTTGAGCCACGTGAGAATGGAGAAGCAAGAGGCTGTGAGTTTAGTGACCTGCAGGGTTAGAAATGGGATTCTTGGCTAGGAAATGCGCCAAAGCCAGGCAGAAACCACCACTCTAGTCAGGATAAGGGAGTTACACTCCTAAAATAAACCCTGCTCACCCCCTTGGTAGCTTGGCACCAGCAGTCAGGCTTATCTTAGAGGCAGTGTGTAAAGCATTTGCACATAACCAACAGTAATACAGTGTAAGCACTACAAAAGGACACCACACTAGTTTAGAAAAATATCCAATATTTTTATATACTTAAGACAAGACCAAAAAATGATAAAAATTCACAATACAGTACTTACAAATCTACAGTTATCAAAACTTCGCTTTCAAAACAGTTCCTTGATGTCGATAGCTCCATCCGGGGCAATCACGGCGTCGTGAACAAACAAATCCAACCAGTTCTGGCTGACCACGGTGCCGGGAAGACCCGCAAACAGCACCTTTTAGAAATGCAGGGCGTCGGCGACCTCTCGTTGAGCTTCCGAAAACAAGGCGTCCGCAGGCATCGGTTTCGGAGGTTAGTGCAGGATTCGTCAGGGCCCTCGAATTCACACGCGTTGCAGATTGATCTCCTCTCTGTTGGAGTGCTGGTGTCAGCAGGCATTGTGTGCTGCGGTATGAAGTGCAGCGGTGCTGCGTGTGGTGCCCTCAGGTCGCGGTGCGAGCAGTGGCTCGATGCGGCGTCAGATGGCAGCGTCGGTGAGACCAGGGTCGCGGTGTGAGGTGAAGGCGGTGCTCGTGACGGTACTGGCAGGTCACGGTGCAAGCAGCGGCGTCGTCGTTTCTGAAGCGCTGTTGTCGGCTGACAAACTGGAGTCGATGGCGCCGGCGTTGGTAGGCCAAGGCTGTGGTGCGGGATGAGGGCGGTGCATCGTGTAACTTTACAAGTGGTGCCCTCGAACCACGGTGCAAGCAGCATCGTCGGTTTCGACGTGGAGTGGCGTCGTCGAGGATACCAAGGCGTCGTCGTGAAGCGAGGCGGTGCGGGGTGGGGTGACCACAGGTCGCGGTGCGAGCAGCAGCTTGGTGGCGGCATTAGCAGGCTGCGTCGGTGAGACCAGGGTCACGGTGCGGTGGTGCCCTCTGCTTTGCCTTCAGGACACTGAGTCGGCAGCAGCATCGTATACGTCGTCGGGTTGCTTTTCTTCTGTTGCACCACAAAACACACAGTCCCCAGTGCTGAGGGCAGAAGAGCTGGAAGTCTTTGCTGTTCCTGAGACTTCTTGAACAGGGAGCAAGCTCTACTTCAAGCCCTTGGAGAAACTCACAAAAGTAGATTGCAGAAAGTTCAGTCCAGTCCTTTCACTGCCCAAGACAGAAGCAGCCACTGCAGGCCATCACAGCAAAGCACACAGCAAAGTGGTAGTTCCTCCTCAGAGCTTCTCCAGCTCTTCTTCTTGGCAGTCTTCTTGATCCAAAAGAGTTCTAAAGTTCAGGGGTCTGGGCCCCAATATGTATATCCTAAAATCCTCTGATCACTTAGGCAGAGAGTGTCTGTGCCCAGCCAGTACCAGTTCTGCCTTCTCTGGTGTGATTCCCTGGCAGGAGGTGGAGATGGCATTGTCAGAGGCAGACCAAACCCTTTGAGGTGCAAGGAAATCTCCCTCTTCCCCCATCGCAGCCCAGGTCTATTCAGCCCTTTCCTGACCCACCTAGACTATCTGGAGCCACTCCTGCTCCCCAGCCTTCTGTCATCCAAAACCCAGACAGGCAATCCACATTCCAGCAGAGGCACACGGGATGACTGAGCAAGAAAATACCTACTTTCTAAAAGTGGTATTTTCAAACACACTATGTAAAAAGATGATTCTGAGTTCAGGCATACAACATTTTATTTTCTTTCCTAGTTCCCAGGGCCAGTTATGTTTATAAGATGTTATAAACAAACTTCCCATTCTGTCCTAAGTGGAACAGGTAGCCTTACAATTAGGGGTGGGCGGAATTTGCGGAATTAACCTTCGCAAATTATCGCGAGAATGTTTAAAATTATCGCAAACAAGCAGAAATATCGCGAAGATGCGGAAGTTTTTTTCCGGCATGTTCGCGAGATTTTCTGCATGGTTGCGGGTCGCCAACTTACCCATGTGGTTGCTTGCGGGCGCGGCCATCTTGTTTTGAGTTGTTCTCGCGGTGCATGATCGCGAGAAGAAAGACGTGATCGCGCGACGCATGACGTCACTGCGGGCGCGAACTGTCGCGAGACAGCGCAAATGGCTAAAAACAATACAACATCTCATGGAGAACGCGACCGGATCAAGAAAACTTGTCGGCGAACGCAGGGATTCAGGTAAGGCGATCGCGCGCGCGCAAGAATGTATCATTTTACAGCGCGAGCAAGAAACAAATTATCGCCAAGCTGCGGAAACCGGAATTTTTGACATTTTCGCGCTCTCCGCGGAACGCAAAAATGTCAAATTATCGCAATTTCCGCGAACGGAACGAAATTTTTGCCCAGGCCTACTTACAATAGTGAAAAACGAAATGGGCTGTAATTCACTATCAGGACATGCCACACACACCAGGGCATGTCCTACCTTTCACATACACTGCACCCTGCCCACAGGGATACCTTGGGCCTTCCGTAGGAGTGCCTGACATATAAGAAAAGGGAAGGTTAGGGACTGGCAAATGTGTGCACTAGCCAAGTCGACATATCAGTTACAAACTGCGTGCAGACTTTGCAATGGCAGGTCTGAGTTACCTTTTTAAGGCTACTCACATGGGTGGCACAATCAGTGCTGCAGGCCCACTAGTAGCATTTGATTTACAGCCCCTGGCACACTCAGTGCACTTTACTAGGGACTAACAAGTAAATCAAATATCCAATCATGGAAACACCAATTCATAACACAATTTACACAGAGAGCATATGCACTTTAGCACTGATTAGCAGTGGTAAAGTGCCCAGAGTCCTAAAACCAACACAAACAGGTCAGGAAAAAATAGGAGGAAGAAGCAAACAGTTTGGGGATAACCCTGCAAAAAGGGCCATACCCAACACAACCCCCTTCCATCCTAAAGCCAGGGTAGACCAATCCATACCTCGATGGACTTCCCTGCTTGGGGCGATAGAAAATGGGACCTGGCCCGCAACAGCAGGGTTTTCTTCCCATTCTACCCCTTCCTTAACCTAGTTGGATCCCTCTATCCATACTCTCAGGGCCCACTAAGCTGACCAATGGGGAACCCTTCTCCTCACCTGTGGACCCCATCTGTGCAACACCTAAACTTACTTTGCTCACCGATGTGTCCCAACAGGCAGACAGTACCCACATGGCCAACACAAGGGTGTGGCGCAGTCCACTCCCGGGGTGTGACTCCTTTCCCCCTCCCAGGGACAACTCTGTCCATCCATACAGCCAGCCACAGTGACCACTGACAACTCTCCCCCTGCCAAGTCAGGTATGGCATTCTGACACTGGCCCACCAGCCCACGGTCTGTACCCTGCGGCTGGACAGGAGGCGGGGGTGGGCTCCCCCACACCCTCTCCTTCTCCCTGGGGCTCTGTACCCTCTCACCTGGAGCGGTACCCTCTTCCAGAATTGTCAGGGCACCTGTGGCAGGTGTATGGCACAATTCCCCCACCAGTTCAGGGGTGCTATCCTGCAACTGGTACCCCAGTCCAGGGTCTGTACCCTGAGGCTGAACAAGGGACTGGGGTGGGCTCTCCCAAACCAGTCTCCTCCCTGGGGCTCTGTATCCTCCCACCTGGAGCAGCACCCCCAGAAGACAAACTGGTAGGGGCACTGTTAGCAGTCGCCCCTTCCCCCAGGTCAGGGGGGACACCCTCAACCTGGTCCTCCAACCCAGTTCTGTAGCCTCAAGCTGACCAGAGGTCTCGGGCGAGGTTTTCCTCCCCTTACCTCTCCTTCCGGGGTTCTGCACTTTCCTCCTGGAAGAAGCACCATTAGAACCAAAAACTGTCAGGACACAGGAACCAGACCTCCTACACAATTCTTTCACCAGTTCAGGGCCTTGACCCTGCAACTGATCCACCACCTTAGGATCTAAATCCTCGGGTTGAACCGGGGTCAGAGGCGAGGACTCCCTCCCTCTGCACCCCCTTCCAGAGTTCTGCACCATCCCACCTGGAGTGGTACCCCTAGAAGATGAACCGGTCAGGACACTGCTTACAGTCGTCCTTCCCTCCTGGTCAGGCAGGACCTGAACCTGGCCTCCCAACCTAGGGACTAACCCCTGCGGCTTAGCACCTGCCCGGCGCGCCAGGACTTCCTTGGGAGCACGCATGTCCCCCATGAGGGTAACACATGATTCATGTGTTGTGTGACAGTCTGCCTGGCGCAGATCTCCCGACCCCTGTCCATCTGACAGTGCGCAAAGATCCCCCAGAACAGAAGTGGTGTCACCATGGTCAGTCCTAGGAGGCTCAGCCCTTCTGGCTGGCCCCTGACCCACTGGTTCTCCCACTGGGGAATGCATCCCCCTCTCACCCCTCCATCTGGACTTCTGCACCCTCCACTTAGAAGCAGCACCACCAGACACCAGAACTGCTGAAGCTCTGTTTACAGACACTCCACATTCTCCTGACACTAGGAGATCCCCCTCAACGGACGGCCTACCACACAGCCTAGGCTCCCCACCTGGTGTTCGCTCCTGGAACCATGCAGGCTCTGGGACCGGGTTTTGGGCACCTTGGGCTGCAGCCCATTCCCACTCCTTCTCTGCAGAGACAGGACGTGAGTCCCTACACCCTTCCCACATCACCGGGACCTATCTGGGCTACCACAAACCTTTCATACCACCCTCAGTTGGGAAATACCTAAGCCAATTCCTTCCGGGTCACCCCCAGATGCTTCTCCAGACCCTCTGGAATCCACTAAAAGGTCTGCCTCCAGTGCAATCTCCCTGGGGTAGAGAACTCACAATCCACTGGGTGTTGGCATAGCTCTGGAAAACAGGGACTTAAAATATGCTCTCCAACAATTGAATCACACAGCCCCACACAAGTGTTAACCAAACTACCCTTCACCCAACCATCCAGTGCCTTAGAAAAGTACCCCACATCATTCTCACAAGACTGGTGAGACAGTGTCTGACTGTTGCTGTCTCTGAACCAATACTCAACTGGCTGGTCTCCATACTCACTTACTAGGGCTTCTATTATGGGGGAACCCCTCTCCCTCTCATCTAGAGTCAATAGAGCGTCCTTCCCACTACCAGGAATATGATCCCCTGTGCCCGTTCCCCAATCCACCTCAGGGACAATGTGCACCACTGGAGTAACCTCACAATCCTGAACCCCCCTGGTGTATGTCAACCCCCTCCTTGAAGCATGGCCCCAAATCTGTGTGTGCGTGTACTTCACCCTCAGTACTGGACACTACATTTTTGCTGCCACCATCTGAGCTGGGCCTAGCCCTACTAGCTTCCCAGTCCAGCTCTCTCATTTTAATGTCATTGTCTAATACCATCCTTTTCTCCTCCATGGCTAACTTAAGCTTCTCCAGTTCCACTGCAAATCTCCTTGCTCCCCGCATGTCCTCCATCTCCTCTGGGGATAAGGCACTACTGCCTGGTTTAGAGGGTGCCCCCCCTCCCAAAAGCATTTCCACCCTTGGAATAGGCTCCTTTGCCTCCATGCCAAGATCTCGAGACAGCTCACTAGCATGTATGGCTGCTACCCAGGCTCTCAGCGCCTTTTGTAGATCCTCTTTACTGGTGAGACCCCTGATTTGGATTTTGAGGTTTCTGAAGATCGCCTTCAATTCCTTCACATTGTAGGTTTCTAACCTCTCCTCCTCCAAGGCCACTTCCAAAGATGCAATAGAGTATGCAATTGATTCAGGCATGTTGTACTGGAAAGTTTAAGTTCACAACCAATGGAAAGGCAAAAATAGACCAATAAAACCGTATGTGGTACGTAATGGTCTGTGATATGGCAGTAGTGCACACCAGTCACTGCAAGTCAAGTGCAAATGCAAGTCCTATCCTCACCGCTGACAGCCAATGTTATACATTGGATGTTTGACAGGCTAGGGCATGCGCCAAAGCCAGGCAGAAACCATCACTCTAGTCAGGATAAGGGAGTTACCCTCCTAAAATAACCCCTGCTCACCCCCTTGGTAGCTTGGCAAGAACAGTCAGGCTTATCTTAGAGGCAGTGTGTAAAGCATTTGCACATAACCAACAGTAATACAGTGTAAGCACTACAAAAGGACACCACACCAGTTTAGAAAAATATCCAATATTTTTATATACTTAAGACAAGACCAAAAACGATACAAATCCACAATACAGTACTTAAAAATCTACAGTTAGCAAAATACGCTTTAAAACAGTTCCTTGAAGTCGATAGCTCCGTCCGGGGCAATCACGGCGTCATGAACAAACAAATCCAAACAGTTCTGGCTGACCGTGGCGCTGCGGGCCAGCTACGGTGTCGGGAAGACCCGCAAACAGTACCTTTTATAAATGCAGGGTGTTGGCGACCTCTCGATGAGCTTCCGAAAACACGGCGTCTGCAGGCGTCGGTTCTGGAGGTCGGTGCAGGAGTCGTCGGGGGCCCTCGAAGTCACATGCGTTGCAGGTCGATCTCCTCTCTGTTGGAGTCAGGAGCGCTGGCGTCGGCAGGCGTTGTGTGCTGCGGTGCGAAGTGCAGTGGTGCGAAGTGTGGTGCCCTCAGGTCGTGGTGTGAGCAGCGGCTCGGTGGCGGTGTCAGATGGCGGCGTTAGTGAGACCAGAGTCGCGGTGCGAGGTGAAGGCGGTGCTTGTGACGGTGCTGGCAGGTCACGGTGAAGCAGCGTCGTCGTCGTTGCTGAAGCGCTGTCGTCGGCTGACGAATTGAAGTCGATGGCGCCGGGGTCGGTAGGCCACGGCTGTGGTGCGGGATGAGGGTGGTGCGTCGTGTAACTTTACAAGCGGTGCCCTCAAACCACGGTGCAAGCAACGGCGTCGATTTTGGCGTGGAGTGGCATTGTCGGGGATACCAAGGCGTCGCCGTGATGCGAGGCGGTGCAGAGTGCGGTGCCCACAGGTCGCGGTGCGAGCTGTGGCTCGGTGGCGGTGTCAGCAGGCGTCGTCGGTGAGACCAGGGTCGCGTGGCGGCGGTGCCCTCTGCGGTGCCAAGTCATTGTCGTAAAGCGAGGCGGAGTGTGGTGCCCACAGGTCGCGGTGCGAACAGCGGCTTGGTGGCAGCGTCAGCAGGCAGCGTCGGTGAGACCAGGGCCGCGTTGCGGCGGTGCCCTCTGCAGTGCCTTCAGGACATGGAGTAGGCAGTGGCGTCGTAGACGTCGTCGTGTTGCTTTTCTTGTGTTGCAGCACAAAACATACCGTCCCCAGTGCTGAGGGCAGAAGAGCTTGAAGTCTTTGCTGTTCCTGAGACTTCTTGAACAGGGGGCAAGCTCTACCTCAAGCCCTTGGAGAAACTCACAAAAGTAGATTGCAGAAAGTTCAGTCCTGTCCTTTCACTGCCCAAGATAGAAGTAGCCACAGCAGGCCAGCACAGCAAAGCACACAGCAAAGTGGTAGTTCCTCCTAACAACTTCTCCAGCTCTTCTTCTTGGCAGTTGTTTTGATCCAAAAGAGTTCTAAAGTTCAGGGGTCTGGCCCCCAATATTTATATCCCAAAATCCTTTGATCTCTTAGGCAGAGAGTGTCTGTGCCCAGCCAGAACCAGTTCTGCCTTCTCTGGTGTGATTTCCTGGCAGGAGGTGGAGATGGCATTGTCAGAGGCAGACCAGGCCCTTTGAGGTGCAAGGAAATCTCGTCCCTCTTCCTCCATCGCAGCCCACGTCTATTCAGCCCTTTCCTGAACCACCTAGACTATCTGTAGCCACTCCTGCTCCCCCAGCCTTCTGTCATCCAAAACCCAGAGAGGCAATTCCACTACAGCAGAGGCACACGGGATGACTGCGCAAGAAAATACCTACTTTCTATAAGTGGTATTTTCAAACACAGAATATAAAAAAATTACCTTTACTAAAAGATACATCTTTAGATTCTGAGTTCAGGCATACTAAATTTTATTTTCTTACCTAGTTCCCAAGGCCAGTTATGTTTATAAGATGTTATAAACAAACTTCCCATTCTGTCCTATGGGGAACAGGTAGCCTTACAATAGTGAAAAACAAAATGAGCTGTAATTTACTATCAGGATATGCCACACACACCAGGGCATGTCCTACCTTTCACATACACTGCACCCTGCCCTCAGGGGTACCTTGGGCCTTCCGTAGGGGTGCCTGATATGTAAGAAAAGGGAAGGTTAGCGACTGGCAAGTGTGTGCTCTGGCCAAGTCGACATAGCAGTTACCAACTGCGCGCAGACTCTGCAGTGGCAGGTCTGAGTTACCTTTTTAAGGCTACTCACGTGGGTGGCACAATCAGTGCTGCAGGCCGACTAGTAGCATTTGATTTACAGGCCCTGGCACACTCAGTGCACTTTACTAGGAACAAACAAGTAAATCAAATATCCAATCATGGAAACACCAATCCATAACACAATTTACACAGAGAGCATATGCACTGTAGCACTAATTAGCAAGTGCCCAGAGTCCTAAAACCAACACAAACAGGTCAGGAAAAAATAGGAGGAAGAAGCAAAAAGTATGGCGATAACACTGCAAAAAGGGCCCTTTCCAACATGCGTCTTAAGAGAAAGATTCTTATCAACAATGAAGCCGAGGTTCTTAACTTTATTAACTGGCACTGGTAAAGGCCCCCGTGTGCCCGGCCAGTGGTTAACTTCCCAAAGTTCAGGATTGTTTCCCAGGATCAGAACTTTGGTTTTAGTGCCATTAATTTATTTGGCGTTTCTGTTCATCCAAAGGGTGACATTAGACAGGCCTTGCCTGAGTGGCGAAGGATCTTGATTATGAGCATCAGATAGTGAAAAAATAATCTGGGAGCCATCCGCGTACGAAAATACGGTGAGGCCAGACTCTTCAATCCCTTCCAACAAAGGGCGAAGGTAAATGTTAAAAAGCAGGGGAATCAATATAGATCCCTGTGGAACCCCCGAACTCAGTGTTAGGGTCGTAGATGTATTGGTAGAGTAGAGTAGGGGTAGAGTGCATTGGCATAGAGTAGAGTGGAGTGGTGTAGAGAGGCATAGAGTGGAGTGGTGCAGAGAAGAGTGCAGTAATGCACTGTGGAGTGGTGCAGAGTAGAGTGCAGGGGCGTGGAGTGGTGCAGAGTAGAGTGCAGGGGCGTGGAGTGGTGCAGAGTAGAGCGGAGTGGGGTAACATGGAGCATGCATGGTATGGTAGCGTACTGCCATTACAGACAACATGTCTTCAGTTGAAGTGACAATTGCATTTGCTCTCACATACAGTTTTACTGATACAAGTATTCAGTGCAGAAACGATAATGTGTGGAAATGCCATCACCCAATGTATTGATTTTATCGTCTGCATAGTTCACTTAAAGACATTTTGAATTTGTTGTGTGCTAGAAAAATAACATCGTACAGCCTTCCTCAAGCAGATCACCAGTAGCCAGCATAATTGACACATAAATCCCCTCACTTTTAAGTCAGAGAAGGAAAAATAAACACCATGTTCCCTGGAAGACACAGTCTGACATTTGACATCTGTCTTTAAATGCACATCATATGTGACAAGATAAGAACAAGATTTAAAGGCCTGTTTACAAAAAGCGAGTTTGTGGAAGAATACAGTATTTGGGCAACAGTAGGGAGGACCTCGAGCTGGACCGCCTAAAGCAAATGAAGTCAGCAAATAGAAAGACAGTGCCGTACGGGGTTAGGGGAGGAGTCACAGATGACAATAGGGAATTGTGCAGCTACATGCGAGATACATGCTCTACACGGCATCTTTGCTGCTAGCTTTACTTTAGAGGCGACATTGACAATACTTTCTCTGACTCTCGAATTGGCTTTGTGCACTTGAACGGGAAGTTCAAAGGAGGCTGCAGAACTGATGGGGAATCAACATGTATGATTAAAGCACCCTTTCACTCAGAGGTTTCTGGGCTCTGTGTAACAGCTGGCTGTTAGTCAGCTCTGCATTTATGTACATGACTGGAGAGTATTGTTCCCACTGAGCACCGCCAGTGATTCACTCGTATGCAGAATTCAGGATATCTCGCCAGTTAGGAGTATTGCTGTCGCTAAACATTGTGTCCCACTCGAACACACATTTTAGGATAGCAACAAGTACCACACAAAGCAGGATTGTGGAAACTTCCATGCCTGTCTTTAGCAAAATGTGCATATGTAGAAAATAAAAAAGTTCCTTTAAAGAGAATCACAAGAAGGTTTAAGGATTTCAAACAAAAGTGGTTAAACATATTCTTAAAATATTTAGTGTCTGGCGTATATTTCTGTTAAGTGTCCATATATTGTGTATTTTATTTTCAGCCTCTTTTAGCATTTTGCTATCAGTACTTTCTGTTCTTTGATTTGAGGGCTCGTACACATAGCGGGAAATTAATCCAAAATTACATTATGCAGAATAGCTGTTGGATTTAAAAGCCTGGCCTGGCCTGACTGAGCGTGTCATACCTAGTTTGGATCCTTTCAGCATTAATGCTTATATTATTTTGAGGCTTTCTTAATGTTGCTTTTTATGCCAGCACAGTCTTTACTATGATGGGACATAAGATATTGGTCAAATACAGCTTGCAGTGGTTGTGGTTAACTTGTTAAGTTAAAGTATCACATTATTGCCTTACCACTCTGTGATCTTGGACAGAAAAAAGTGAATGATGGACTTGCTTGATTTAATGTTTTGGGAATGCCTCTGCATAGCGCCTATACCACTGTTGTTTAGTTCATCTGCGCCATTACAGATGGGGACAAAGACATTACTTGTCATTGGTAGGCTGCTTGCTTCTTTTTTAGGTCAAGCCTGGGCAGCGCATGCGCTGCTGTGTGGGGCATGCCGTATTCAGGTAGGGACTTGAAGCTTCGCCCACTCTCTGCCCGCTCTCCGTCTATTTTTCATTGGCTTGTGTCATTGTCCACTGTAAACTATGGCTGTTCATTGGTGAATCGGCTTATTAGTCCCTCCTTAGTAATTCCTTCTCTAATTTTGTAACCTCCCATGGCGACACCCCCCGTTACATCGGTTATTACTCAGTAGGCTTTGATAACATCCTCCGAGCACTACTTGTCCTGTTGCTGTTGCAGGCTGGACAAGCTCTCTCCTAACGCTTTAAAAAAAAGAATCTATAGTACAGGCGCCGAACACATTTGCAATGCAATAGGTCTTGCTTTTGTTGAGAGTGAAGCTATTGGCATTGCAAATGACAATGCATTTTATTTATTTGTTTTAAAAACAACACATAAATAAAAGGTTATGTCATTTACATTGCCAATAGCTCAAACTCTCATCAAAGCGAGACCTATTGCAATTGCAAATGCTTGTCTTACTTGCCATTGGTAGGCTTACTCATCATGCTCCTTTCTCATCTTTTATTGGTTGGTGGCAGCTGGTTTCATTTTGCCTGTTGCGCTTGATTAGACGTCTTTGGGAATATTTTGGTTTCAGTTCTTAAGATTTGACACACCATCATACTATAGATTTCTGTGGAAGCAGTATTTTTAGTTAACAAACGCCTGTTTTAATGCTGCACACAAGAACTAATCCCATTGGTTATGCGTTACCGTGATTTTTTAATTCGTCTTCCTGAAATGCATGCTTGTTATAGCTTCACACTGCCTAGGAGAGACCCAGATAAATGAGTGTGTCTCTCGTTCTTTCGTCTGCACTCTGCAGCCACAACCATCTATAGGGTTAAACTCAGATCTGACAGATTTTCGCTTTTTGGTCACTTTTTAGCGTGAATGTGATACAAATTCTGACATTAGTGGGCGAAAACTGATGAAAGGCCAATTTGCGGGCAAAAAACTCACGTTAGTCAGCAGAGCTTCACCTTTTTTGCCATTTTGCAATTTTTTGTCCTTCCTTTTTCCCTTTTTCCCTCCCTGAATAGCCAATAAGTCCACCTCCACTGAAAAAAAGAAAAGAAAAACAATGGAATGCAGAATGGAGCAGGCAGGGGCAAGTGCAGCACATTTCAACAACCTCCCCAAACCCCCCAACAGCCAGGATAATCAGCCAGGGTCCCAGGGGAAGAGGAAATGCAGAATCAGGGTTACATATATGATGAAAGGCGCATCGCTGGGGAAAACCTGTGAGGGATCACTTTTCATAGCGCCCTCATTGCAACACCATGGCAGCCAGAACCTTAAACGTGCGGATAGTCCCTGGGGCCCGTAGGCCTCGCTGTGCCTGCATCTGGGACCCGGAGTGGAATACAGAGGTGCTATGGAGTTGCTGGGCTGTGGCGGTAGACATTGAGGCGTCGGCCATCGCACTTACCAGGTGGTGAAGTCTGCCGGTCACATGGAGACATGTTGCTGACCTGTGTGAAAAGACCACCTGGTGCCCCTTGGAGCTGTGAACGGTAGAGGCGCTCCTGCGCACCAACGTAGGGAGGTCTGCATCGTATACCACGCGCCACCAGCCACCAGCCACCACTACACCGCGGTGCATGGAGGAGATTTACCAATGATGGGTGGCATCGCTCTGCATCACAGGCCGGAGGATGTTGCGCTGGCCGGACGCCGTGGAGGTTGAGGCCTCTGAGCTGCGCCGAACTTGTGTGGTGGGAGCACTGCAACTTCATGCAGGTGGGACACGTAGCGGAGAAGGCCCGGGGGTCGAGTCGGGCCCAGGCCTAGCGCCTGTGGGTGACGTACCCCAGTGGCAGCTCCTCCGCTATGGCGGAAGAGCGTCGCACCACTGCTTTCAAGCAGTGCAAGAAGAGGAAACATAACATGACGATATCTTATTGTGAGGACTCTCTGTGCGAGTAATCCAGCTCTGCACTGTTCAAACTGATCCGTGTGTTGGACTTCACTGGACAACCTGTATGACAGGAGGGGCTGCAGAAAACTGAGTTAGAGGGCCGTGTGGTGGAACCTGCTCCTTGCACCGATTGGACAGCTGCTTGTGTGCTGAATTAACTGGATGACCCTGTTTGCCAGGAGCGCCTGCTGTTGCATGGATTAAAGCCAGTAGCGGGAGGAACCAGTCCCCGCACTGATCAGGCTGGTGCCCGTGTGCGGAAGTGTCTTGGCAACCCCGTATGCCAGGAGGTTCTGCCATGACTATCATGTGAGGCTAGCATGACCGGAGTGTGAAGACTGGAGTGGTGACACTGTATGTAAGGAGGGGCTGCTGGAGAAGCTGAAGCCAAAAAAGCCCGAGTTGTCTCCTAGGACCGGTAAACTGTTGTGACAAAGGTGAAACTCAAATGCATTTTGTGGACTGCCCCCACGGAACCCGGTTGGAGCAAGGAGACCAACCCCCTCCCTGCGTCAAGAGAGAAAGGGCTTACCACATGACCGCTGGAGCCAGAGCACCTCACCCGTCTGACCACTGCAGGAAGCGTGGTTTGGGGAAGAGAGCCCACTCCAGCCAGGTGCTGCTGCGCGTGACCCCGGGTGGCCTGACTCAGCTGATCCAGAACAGGACTGTGCTGCGACGCTATAGGGTACTTTGTCGTTGGAGCGGATAAGCAAAGAACAAGGCCTTTGGGCCCTTGGAGACATACTACCATTGAAGCTGGTAAACCCTAGACTCTAAAAACTGAACTTACTTACAGAGTCCAAGGCAGAAACTCTTCAGTACAGCCTATTTAGTTTACATTCCCTGAAAGCAGCCATCAGCGAACAGGGAATAACGCCAAACCCATTACACTAGAGGTGGGGGGACAGGGAGCAGCCCGGCAACTAGTAGAGCCCGGACGTCAAGGGGATTGTGTTATTGCTTCTTTTATGTTGTTTACCTTTGCAGTTGTAGAGTTGGAATAAAAATACTTCTTTTCTACAAAAACAAGTATTTGACTGGACACTGATTTATTGCCGCGCTGCCTGCATTTTGGGTTATGAGTCGTGTTCACTGAACTGTACCAGGACTTCCCCTGAGGGATTCTTGACTGCTCGAGCTACGCTACCCAGCTGAGAGTCAGGTGCAGAAGGGGGTGCTTGTCACAGCTGAGCAGGATCTATAGTAGGGTGGGCCCCGGGACATCAGGGGTAAAAGGCCTCAACCACTTTGGTTGGGCCCAGTAACTCCTGCATGCCCCACGGCCCCCAAAATGGGGTTCTGACATGTAGCATGCTATCTGTGTGGGTAAGCACTTCAGAACCCAACATAGGGGTAGTAAGTGCTATACAGATGCTATAGTCCAGTGGGCATTTGATGTGCTTTAGTTTTAAGGCAGAAATGTATCCAGGGAAACATGCTTAATAGCAGTTAGGGTTGTCATCAAACGTTTGCACTAGAAGAGGAAACTTTGATTTAGAACTTGAGAACTGATTGGCATCTGATAACTTCAGAGCTGAATGATGTTAGATAATGACCTTACGGCCATTAGATAACCAAAGCGTTCCGCAGAACTGTTTCTTCATTCAATCAACTGTGATTTTTGTCCCAAAGAGGAGCAACTAATAGGGAATTATAGATTTATTATTCCTAACGCCACATCTACGTACCTTGAAAATATATGTACAGTGAAGGTACATTTATATGGAGTTAGTTATAGAAATTCTAGATTTACCTGTCAGTATTTTAGTTTAGTTTTTCTGTCCTCAATATTGTGTCCCATTTATATTGTTGTTCCTATATTCAGGGGGCACACCCGTCCGGTCCACATAAACAGTGCCATTAGTATAATCAGTGCACTTATAGGAAAAGTAAACTATTAAAATAACTATAAATAAAATGTTCAAGCCATCTCCTTGTACATCAAAATTCCAAATTTAACGTTCACAAATCCTCCTCTGGAAGAGTCTTTTCATTTTCAACGCATGTTTAGAAAAAACAGCCCGACTACAGTTGCTGCTTTAGCTAAATCCATAGCAGATAAGAGTTTGAAAGCTCTCACAACAGTTCTAAAAATTGCCTCACGGAATAAGGGTCTTAACAACCTTTTTCCTCTCTTTGAAAACTGGAAAGCAGATTAATATGAAGTGCTTCTATTCATGCGTTGTTTTCCTATTTTGTCAAGAACCTTAAAAGACCTATTTTTATACAGGTGCATTTACACAAATAGACCTTAGAGCATAAGTCATAGTTTTTTCTCATTTAATGGCATACAGTGTACAAAACATATATATCGCAAACATGAGCCTTGCGGGTATCACATCACTTTACAAATTTACCAGGAGCATTTATTCCTCATTAAATCCACGTAAAGAACAAAGAGAAGAACATAATTTACCAGAGATTTAAATGTGGAATGTTTGGCCACTGGATGTCAGTGCAGAAGCACCTGATGACCAGAGAGAGTGACACATTGATTAAGCTCAAGAATAAAATAGGCCGCAGTGTTTTGAACCAGTTGCAGACTGACAAAAAGAGTCTCATGTATAGGAAGTTGCTTGTCATGGTCTAGGCACGAGGAAATGATGGTCTGAATTATTTTCCAAGAAGAGGAATGATTTCCCAAAGACTTTTGAGTAGAAAGAAACTAAAGAATGCACCTTCGTTGACTTGTGGGGCCAGCGATAGTGCGACATCAAAGAAAACCTGAAGGCAGAGAATATTAGCAATTGAAATCGGGGCTGATCCTATAGAGGCAAGCCACCAGTCTGAGGTCAGGATAGAAGGTGACCACCGATGGCCAAAACGTCAGTTGGACCGGAGTTAGGTTTAAGGGTTGTTCCTCATTTATGAAGCAATTGATGTGGTAAGATCTTGGAAACAAGCCTAGAACTGTTTGTGTTACCTGCAGCTGGATGATAAACTGAGTGTCACTGGCATAGGAAAAGAATAGGAAGCCAGTGGAATAGATGAGAGATGTAAAGTGTAGGACTTAAAGGTTAAACAGTGCCGGCATCAAAGATGAACCTCCTGAGATCTCACAGGGGAGCTGTCAATAGGATAAGAGACAACCAAGAGAATGTCTCTCATCCATTCAACTGATCCGGTGTTGGAAGCATGAGATTTAATGGTCGTCGCAAAAAGAGTCTAGCTGAACAAAATGATTGCCCATTTCAGAGGCCACATAAAGATCTAACAGAGTAAGGTCAACCATATAGGTGTCATCCAGAACAAGAGAGAGGTCATCTGGATGGTCAAAAAAAATGATTGCTCAAACTTGGTATAGACTCTCTGGGGGACTTAAAATGTTGTTCATGTACAACCTAGATAGTGAAGTGACTTCCCCCCTCCTCAGGAAGGTATTGTTGTTATATTGACTTTGCTGGATAGTTGTTTATGCTGTATTACTGCATAAATAAGAGATAAAATATAAAATGCATAAAGGCAAAAGTGGCTGCACATCAACATGAAAGAAACTATCCAAATATTTTTGGTCAACCAATCGCTGCATAGATAAACAGTAGGTCATTCTGATAATCACTCTACAGAACCTGGTCCCAGTCTCCAAATTTCTCTTGTACTTTTCTGAAAATCTACGATTTTAATGTATTTGAGGAATTAGAAATTGACATCCTGGTTGTATTTGTTTTTGTATTGATTTCAATAATATTTGAACTAGTTTGTTCTGGCATGTTTTGGCTAATGTATATTGCTGAGACGAAAATGTCTGGGCGTGGACCCATACCCTGAGTGATTTAGACATGCACATGCTTGATGACATATGCCTGCGCATGCTTCTAAATGACGCAGATGCCGTTTTTAGGTCTCGCCTGACCCAGCGCATGCGCTGGTCTGGCGAAACTTTTTGAGAGGGCTCCAAAAAGTGCTACCAGGCCACCCTAGAGCTATAGTGCAAGTGCGCGGGCGCACGCGCCGCGCTTGACCGCGATTACTTTCACTTTCGGCCGCTTTGATGTTTGAGCGCGATCACTTTCGCGGCTGCACGGCAGCTTGGCATAGCCAATAGGTCTCGCTTTTGGGACCTTATAAGTATTTAGTTATGCAACTGTTGCATGGCTAAACACTTATACGGTCCCAAAGGCGAGACCTATTGGCTATGCCAATGCTTGTTTATTTACCAATCGATTTTAGATCAGTAAATAAAAACAAATAAATTAAAGTACCATGAAAGCCCTTTTTTAGGGAAGAGAGCACAACAGCATTTTGCTGCCTAGTCCGGCCATAAAAAATGTTTACTTTTTTTTTTTTAAAAGGCCGCGTGAGTGCAAGCAACAAAGAAGCTTGTGAGGGGTGCAGCAGGTAGTCGATGAGAGGAGGGGAAAAGCAGAACTCGAGGGCGTGGAACAAGGGAGCAGGTGGAGAAGCACAAGAGCGAGAAAGCAACACAGAGAACAAGGGAAAAGCACACGAGGGAGAGCACAACACAGAGTGCTGTGGCGGCAGAGAAGTACATAGGTGAGATAGCTACATGAAGTGTGGTGTGGGAGCAGTGGTGTAACAATAGCCCCCTTAGCCCCAGCAGTGTGGGTGGGCTCGAGCTCCAGGGGGCCCTCTCCAGTACAGGTGGGTCTAAGAGCTTCTGACTGGGTCTGGAGCGTGGGGGGAGCCCTCCATGCACTTTGCAGGGGTACCCATGCCATTTTCGTTATGCCACTGTATGGGAGAGAGAATCACACTAGGGAGACAGCTGGAAAACACATGAACTGTCATGGAGTGCTTACCAAAAAGAAACAAAGTTCCCTAAAAGAAAGCAGTAGAAAGATTAAAGCGGCCAGTCATGAGATTGTTAAAAACCTATGCTCCAGGAGAGGGACAAATACAAAATAGACAAACTGCGACAAGGAAAGCCACCTAATAAGAAGCAAGCCAATGAGATTGACAATTAAGCCAGTCATTGGTAGGCAATGGGCCAGCTGTAAGCACCGGTAAGTTCTTGGCAAGCCTGCAATAAATCATTCACAACTAGACAACTTGCATTGTCTGACAAACTCAACCTTAAAATGCCACATTGTTGCAACAGATAACACAACGAGACTCTCTGCCCACTAACGACCAAATGCAGTGCTAGCGGTCAAGCATCAATGCTGTATCCCTCTCTATCAAATACAAATCAATGGACTTTATAGCTGATCACATTCCAGTCCACTGCAATATTCAAATATAGCGCTCTCTAGTATTTCAGCATTAGGTATTTGAAAGAGAATGTATGTCCTGATTCAGAGTTGGGGTAACAGGTTGTCACTGTCGGCAACCAGTTCCAAAAACCTTTTATTAAATCATAAAATAAATCAACCCACAGCCATCTCCTCACCCATAACATATGACTATGCACTTCCAGAGATGTCATTGAATTGAAGGGAATACTCAAACAATTATACCAAGAGCTATAAAATCTGAGTCAGTGAGAAAGTGACATCTCCCTATTCAATCATTAACTTTCTGTGCATATTTCACATCCATTTCAAATGGGAGCTTCGATTCACAAAGCCCCTTCTTAATCAAAGATATTTATACTGTTTGTTAAGCCCTTGTGAAGTGTAAAAAGAATGTTTAAAAGTGCATCAGTGTAGCCTCTGACCCCATTAATGCACTTTCAGTGTTGTTTTGTGGGCCTTACCTCTTTTATAAGCCTGCATCCACCTTGAAAGTGTATTAATTCTTATGATTTCTTCTGTTCACATATATGTTATAATGTGTGCCAACTGTCACGCACAAGCATCAGTCCCAGGATGCTTGTTTCCGGTCCAGGGAGGACCCGGCTTGGCAGTTTGGGCTGGACTGTTCCCATGAGGAGCTGGGTCAAGACTGATTTGCATATGGCTGGGTGGGGGGAGTGTCTGAAACGTTTCAGCGCACTATCATCCTATTGTGATTGCTTTGTTCGCCCTAAGTTGGCAGGGTATGCCCAGACGTGGGACCCTTGCTCACTTTGCCCCTGGATTCAAGCTAGCCTGGCTGATGAGGGGTGTTAGAGTAAATAACTAAAGAAACTCCCACACGACCTGTATTGCTTCTATGTAGGCCTTCAAAGGCTCCATGAGCTTATTAGGCCCACTTAGAAGCAATACAGGTCATGTGGAAGTTTCTTTAGTTATTTACTGTTTCTTTTCCCCTTTCTCCCAGACCTAAAAGTAGTCCTAGGGGGTACGTTTTTCTTGTTAGTGATGAGGAATGTTTCCCCAAAAACGGTTCCAGGATGCTTGTTTCCGGTCCAGGGAGGACCTGACTTGGAAGTTCGGGCTGGACCGTTCCCATGAGGAATAGGATCAAGACTGATTAGCATATGGCTGGGTCTGCACTGGCGTGAAGAAGTGAGCAGGGGAATGATGATGGATTTAACCCAGATCTAATAGTGACTGGGAGTGATTGAAAAGTTTCAGCGCTCCGTTCATCATCCTATTGTGTTTGCTCGTATAGTATAATGGCCCTTAAGATCCTGTAATGGATCTGTCTAGAGCATTATTTGCTTGGATGTGTGTGTTGTTCTGTCTACTGGAGTTTAAGGTTGTCCGGTTTTCTTTTATGAGGAATCTTTGCCAATTTTGGCCATTGATCACTTGCTTTTAGTGCATAATTATGGCACTGCGGTTCCTTGTTTTTTTTCATATTGTATCCCACCTGTTGAAGTGACCGCCACTGTCCATGACTTAGCAAACTATACAATGCATATGTTCTCCAGGCTATATCCAAACGAATGTTCTAAAATTGCCCAATGTTAGGGACGTCTCTTACACCATACCCATGCTATTAGATTGGCCTTTTGGCATGGGCTGCTGATGGCGCATGAGTGCACAAATTTAGCAATATTCACAGTTTTGTTTAATCTGAACATTTACACTGTGGCTGGTACTGAAAGATGTCTGTGTTTATAATATACAAAATAGTGGTGGCTACGCCAATAACTCCGCACATCTTAAGCCACACAAATAAATTCTGGGAAATCAATATAAGTAGCAGACTGAACTTTGATATGCTGCTTTCCTGGTACAAACACCCTGCCACCTAGGGTGTGAGAGCCAAACCCAGGAGACCCTGGTCGGCATACGAACATCAACCAAAACTATGGAAGCACACAGGAAATCCGAGGTTTTAGTGCACAATCCAATGAAATAATCTTCTTTTACAACATTGAGGTTATGTTGTACGTGATTTATTCATTCACATTCTTTGGTCAAGATGTCATCTCCAGTACTAACAGGCAGCCGACACGTGTTTCGTCGAAAGACTTTCTCAAGGCTTTAGACTAGAGGACATTTGCAATCAATAGTAATGATGACTAGCTCATGGGCAGGAAGAGCCTCACTGGAAAGGACCGGTATGTTGGCAACCTGCGCGAAGCGGGCAGTGAGCTGGGTGGAAAAGCATGGAGCCTTGACAAGCCTCTCAGATATCCGAAAGTAGCGCCTTCCAAATGTAGTCGGAAAAAGTAACCACGGCAGCGCAGGACCGTGATAAGCCTTAAATGATAGGGTGTCTCTGCTGGAACAGGAAAAAGAATATTTTTATAGGCATTAGTTGCCGGCCTAGGTGTGTTGCCCTATCCCTCCTCCCTGTCTCGCTCCCTGCACGTGATCTTCCCCCTACTTTCTGGACTGCGCTCATCTGCACTTACATGTTGCTGTGACTTTTTAGCCTTCTGAAATTGGACAGAAACACAGGAACGGATTCACCATAATCTGATCTGGAGTAAACAAAGGTGCACACCAGCAGGACAGGCCAGGTCAGCTGAACAAACAAATGGCTAATCGTTCTGGGAAGTTTTAAGAGGAAAGCGTCAGTGTAGTGTGTATCCTGCTTTCATAGCAGTGTGCAGGCTACAATTTCTTGTTTACATACATCTCCCTGGCACAGACAGCAGAGAGAAACCGATTTAAGAAGTGTGAATACACAGCTTTGTAAGCCAACAAAAGTCAAATGATTGAATCCCTCTGTAGGTCTTCATGACCGCTGGTTCACCAGCGTGCCGGTGGTACGGGAAGTGACATCACACAACCAGCAGGTGACATCAGGTGACTCTTGCACACCCTAGCTTCTTCAAGCTCTTCCTGGTGGATAAAGAGCCTACTAATCCTTTTTGAAACCTTGATCTAGAAAAACCGAGCACCCTTCATGCGGATTTGTGTTTTGAGCATTCCAACACAGGGACGTGAAAGGACTCAGCTGGTCTCGAGTTGCAGTTTCTTACAAAAGGCTGCAGTGTAAAGGCTCCGGTTTCTGAGTGGTGCTGCTTCACGTTCACTGGGGACTGCTGTAGCTAATTAATAAATGGCAAAAAGTGGGTTCAGTGATTATGCCAAAAAGAAGAGCAAAATAATACATATTATTTTCAGTGATCAAAGAACCGCACTTTTCTAGAGGATCGCCTCGACTTCTAGATGCTGAGACACTGTGCCATTGAAGCCCGAAGCCTGTCTTTTCCCATGCTTTCCATTTATTCTTTACCTTATTACCTCAAAGTACAAATCATTTTCAAGTTCCTCTGCATCAATAGAAATTGGAAGATGGAGCCCTTCATATACAAGGAGAGCTCTACCAGCCTCGAGTGGTGCCCTACACAATGCGAGTACCAGCACGGCGAGTAATTCCCAGTGACAATGGTGATTCTGGCTACCGGCTCAATGGCTTCATCGCTTACATCCCTTCCCTCCTCGCTTAATGTCATCCTCCATGCAGGCAGAGAGACGAAAGAACTTTTGCGCCCACGCCAAGCAGTCATGTGGTGCTAGGCCTCCCCAGGTTGCTGGAGATGGGAAGCAAATCTGTCTAATGAGAGCTGAATACTTAAAACCTGCTTGGAGCCATTCAGGTTTGAGAGTGACTGGGGGCCAGTCCCTGCTAACCAATTAAGTAACCAAATGAAGGCACCGGCCTATGGGCCCCACTCCTTTTAGGGGCCCTGCAACCACAGATCAAAATAATATTGATTTGATCTTGAAAGTAAAATACAATCAAGCTTTTTTAAATTGTTTTCAAAAGACAGAGAATATGAATGGAAGGGGGGGCCCAAAATGTCGACTGCCTAGGGTTTCCACATGGCTTAATCCAGCACTGCTGCGGTCCAACGAGGAGGCTGGTGAATCTGGAGACAGGGGAAGACGGGCACTGGAGAGGGCTAGGACGCGAGCATGCAGCAGTAGCTGTTGGGTGCTCTGTCCCGCTCAGATCCCGCCTCTTCCTCTCATTGTCATCAGTTTGATCAGCCAATGAGAGGAAGAGAAGGCGGGATCCTGGGAGCGCTACTGAGATACTGCCAGGCCTATTGCTGAGATATTTGCTCTCCCTGGATCCTGAAAAACAAGCGTGCATTTGGCTGCGCCGGACTTCTTTCCACGCTGCCCCTCAGACAATTATTGAGTGTACAGGATTGGGTTGAAACTGAAGGTGTCACTGCCAACGTCACGTGGCCAGAGTAGTGTCTGTACCCTGCCACTCTGAACTTCTCACTGCCATGCTTGGCAGTGTTAGAGCAGCGACCAATCTGTCAGTTTTTTCCTCTGTTCTCGGGTTCTGTCCCAAACACCCTTTTGGTCCACCTTCTTAATTGATTCATTAATTCTTTTGTTTACTCACATGGCGTGCATATTTCAAATATTATCACTATAATGCCCCGATTACTTACCGGTAATCTTCATTACTCCGAGTCCTAGTCTTCCTCGCCACAGTATTCACACATGAGCCTCCGGCTCCACACAGAACTCCAAGTAAACTTAAAAGAGCAGCGCTCTAGTCTCCCCTCCCTCCTCCAATATGGCCCCCAGTGGCTTCAGCCAATCCCATAAAAGGATACATACCAACCATCTCGACCTGAGAAACAAAGCCGCAGACATGAAGCCACCACCAGGGCCGGGAGGGAAGGGAAACTATACTGTGGCGAGGAAGACTAGGACTCGGAGTAATGAAGATTACCGGTAAGTAATCGGGGCATTACCTCCTCGTTCAGTCTTCCTCGCCACAGTATTCACACATGAGCCGATACCAAAGCAATCAGCTTCATGCAAGGAAAAGATCACACCAAAAGTGCAGTGAAAAACAAAATGTAATATACAGAGGTACAGCTATCAAAGATAACCGCTCAAGGCATCCCCGCAGTCAGGACAGAAGATGCAAATGAAACAGAACCCCCACCCCCAACCTGGAGGCGGTAATGGGACATGAATGTATGAGGTGAAGACCCAGTAGCAGCCCGGCAAACATCCTCCATGGACACCCCATTGAAGGAGGCCCAAGACACAGCAACAGGGCGGGCGGAACGTCCCTGAACAGGAAGTGAGGGAACCTCAGAAACCGAAGCATACGCCAACAAAATGGCCTCCTAAATCCAGCGACTGATCGACGAGAGGGAGGGTTTCAGTCCCTGACTCGACAAACCATAATTGACAAACAAGTTGTCCACTTTGCCAAAGGAAGACGTGCGCGATAAATATATCAATAAAGCACGACGAACATCCAAGAGGTGCAACAGGGATTCCTCATCCGAGGAAGGATCAGGACAAAGACATGGAAACACCACCTCAGAAGACCTGTGAAAATAAGAATCCACTTTCGGAATGAACGCAGGAGGAGGGCGCCATACCACACGGTCCGACAATACCAACAAAAAAGGAGCAGAACGAAGGAAGGCACCCAACTCACCCATACGTCTGGCAGAAGCAATCGCCATAAGAAACACCACCTCGAGTGTTTAAAAACTTCAACCCCACTGACTCCAAAGGCTCGAATGGAGCCAACCGCAAGGAGCGCAAAACCAAAGGCAGGTCCCAAGGTGGGGGACACATGATAGGACGGGGGCGTCGGAAAGAGAGAGACTGAAAAATCCTAGCAACCAAAGGCGAAACAGAAATCAAAGGGAGGACATGGAATACCTGAATCGCAGCCCACTGAGCCCGAAGAGTCGAAATGGCCAAGCCCAGCACAAATCCATCATCCAAAAAATCCAAAATGCGAGCCAGGTCCAAAGAAGCCACCGACAGATCGCGACACAGACACCAAGAAACAAAAACTATCCCATTGCTTCGCATAGGATTTAAGAGTAGAAGGTCTCCTGGAATGCTGAATGACCCCAGCCACAGCCAATGAACAGCCAGTGCGCATCAACGAATCCCTCTCAAGAGCCAGGCCCGCAGACCCAAGGAATGGAACACAGGCAGAGGAAGAAGAGTACCCAACAGAGGATAAGGAATGAACGGCAAGGCTCACCCCGGAGACACAGCCAATTCCAATAGCAGGGGATACCAAGGTCGACGCATCCAACCCGGAGCAAGTATCATCACAAACGACCCCTCCCACTCGATCTTCTGCAAGACCACCGGAATCAGGGGAACAGGGGGAAAGGCATACAAGAGACCCGTCGGCCAAGGGAACGACAGGGCATCCACTCTCCAGGCATCCCGGCAAGGCATAACCGTGCACGTAACACAAACATTACCATTTGCGAAATCACATAGTTCATGTGACAAGTGAAGCGTCTGCCAGTGAGCAGCCATCTGAGACTGGGAAATATTTCCCAACCGTACTGAAGGAAATACCATTGCCTAAACTGTAGGCTGAGCAAACAGAGAATGACCAGGGAATGAACACCTAATCCACAGATTAAGAGTCTAAGACCTTACCCAACAGGCCATAGTGACTCTGTTTACCACAGGGCTCTGGAAGCCAAGCATGGGCAGCAGGAGAATACACCCAAATACCAAGGCACAGCGCCCCAAAACCGTGGCAGCAAGCCACCCCACCGTGCAACAAAACACCAGAGACGGTGCCACAGAGAGGAAGGAAGGGAACACCCTACCACCTCACCAGATCAACCGAATGAAATCAAGTCAACAACGGGTGAAGAACTCCCCACACAAACAGAATCCCCAACAACCTTGCGAAGGTGACACTAGAAAAAGAGGTTAACACAAAACCTCGAGGAGCAAGAAGCACCAACCACTAGGCCACAGCGAAACACGCACAAGGGAAGGCCCAACCAGGGCCCCACAAAACGCCAAAAAAACACACATGGCCATACCGCGAGACGGAAGCACCCCCCGGGATTAAGGGGATCCTGTGCCATGGGGCCAAGGAGGCCAAAAACCAACCGCACAGCGGAGAGCCACATTCCTGCTTCAACACAAACACAAAAAAAAAACAACACAGCGCCTCCGCCCAACACAGAGTCCCAAGCCCCAGTAGGGACTCGGGAAATGGGAAAGAAACCGACAAGGAAAGAAGGCCACATCCCATTCCGGTTGGGCACCCACAGAAGCAGCCGTGGGAAATGACAGGTGCCAACAGCAGCCCGCCCCCAACAGAAACCTAGCCGCAAACCTGATAAAGCAGATTGTGCAAATCCGCCATCCTAGGACACCTAGACAGCATCAGCAGGAGACTAACCCCTGCCCAACCAGACACATGTCCCACACAGGCACATGACCAACCCTAGAGCCATAGCTCGTGGTACCCCAAGACATAATAAAAATCCACCCCCACCAGGGCGGACAACAACAACAAAACATCGAAACGAAGAGAATCAATGGGAATTGAACCAGTAACCGTGAGATTAAGAGCCTCAGACTTGAACCAATAGGCCACTGAGACTATTGGAACCTTGAGTGCCCGTAGGAGACTCGGCGCTGAACAACAGACGTCCATTGACACCCAACTCAGCGACACTCACGAAATCGACCCCAGGAGGACGAAAGGCCAAAGAGGACCCGCTGGGAGGGCCAACCCGTAACTATGAGTGCAAACAGAGGGTCCCACAACGGAAGCAGTAGCGCACAAAGACAAGCAGCAGGGCAGAACCGCAACAAAAGCAGTACACAGAAACCCAACAAACAAAGCACAAACATGCAAACTGTCAGGACCGACTACAAAAGGGTAAAATGGGGGAAATCAACCAACGAAAGGTGTCAGGCAAATACCACAGTAACAGGTGCCTAAAACCCCCCAGGAATGCAAATATGCAAAGCAACAGAAGAACACTCACCCAGAGGACGCAGGTCCCGTGGCACAGCACAACGAGACGTCAGAGTCAAAAAAACGACAGGCAGCAGAAGTGTCTAGTCAAACAACACACGCACACAGACGTAAAGCACGAGTCTGTGTCGTAGCGTGAGAGAATGGAGCGCGCATGCGTGCGTGCAAGACACAACAAACGAAAAACACGGCCAGACAGCGATGTGGGTAATGAAAGTTTTAGAGTGTGAGTGTTCGCCATCTTATGACACTTTGACAGCACAAGCGGGACTTGAACCCGTGTCCTGTGAGACCCATTGCACCCAGAGGTACAAGACTTACCGTTGAGCTGTAGCTCCAGGCTAATACCGAAAGAAACCCACAAGGACATGAGCCAAAAAAGGAGTTGATGCACACGCCAATAAAGTAAATGCATAATTGCAAAAGAGTCAGATGCAGCACACAGCTTCCATTCTTCTTAATTTATTAGCGAAGTTCTTCCACTCCCAACGCTGTGAATTTGGTTTACATGCGTTTGATTGTGTGCAATTTTATTGTTAGCGCCATTTGCCTTACACACCCTGTGATTCGTCGTGTAAGGACATGAGCCACTCCAGGGTCACAAATACTGTACAGAACCACGTCCTCCAAGCGCGCGCCCCTGAACCCAGGAACGGGCGAGCGGGCAGCAACATTGGGACCGGGAACGCCAGAGGCAAACATAGCAGCGCGCGGCACCCGGGAGGGAGCGCGCGCCCACCCGGGCCCGGGGGAGCCATATGGAAAACCAGCCCCCGGCGCCTGCCGGGTCTGGTTTCAGGGCAACAAAAGCCAAAGCAAACGTAGCACCAATACACACCAGGGATAATTGGAGCCCCGCAGCTGCCAGCGCCGGCCCCATGGAAGCAGCAGTGAATGCAGGCCAGGAGGCAGCCGTGGAATCAGCAAGACAGGCAGCGCGGCTACCGGGGCAGTAAAGGAGAAGCCTCGCCGGACACAAGAAAGATCTGTAGCAAGCCGGTGCAGCCGTGGTCGCCAGGAATGCAAAGACGTAGCAAGGCACAACAACAGAGAAGCCAGAGGCGCAGCACACAGTGAACAAACAAATACTCTGCCCACATGGAAGAGGGGACATACAGACCCCTTTGTCCAGCCTCCTGTACACCCAGGGCTTGCTAAAGCAAAACCCAACCGGTCCAGACCAGACACCGGGGGAAGGAAGGAGGACGGCCCAGAGCACCAACACGGCCTTGGCAGCAGGTAGGAATGTGACCGGGAGCCTCCGGCCCCCAGAACAAACGGACCCGGCCGCGCTACGTCCGCTCAGCAGGACGCGCGGTCGGGAAAGGATACAAATACCCCCCAGCAGGTATGAAATACCAACCGCGACAGCGGTAGCAGGACTCGAACACCACTGGAAAACGCCCCGGCGCGCTCCCATAACACACATAGACGAAATCCCAAACACAAACGCCACGAAAGTCCGCTGAAGCAGGACCAGAGGCGTGAAGGCAGAAGAAGGGGGAAAAGAAAAACCAATAACAATATATACAAACAACTACTTCCCCCAAACTTAATACCCAAGGGCAAAAACGGGTCTGCTCAAGCAGGACCCCAGCCCCACTTACCTGACCAGCAGGCAACACAGCACTCGGAGAAGTGCAGAAAAAAAGAACAGGTCGAGATGGTTGGTATGTATCCTTTTATGGGATTGGCTGAAGCCACTGGGGGCCATATTGGAGGAGGGAGGGGAGACTAGAGCGCTGCTCTTTTAAGTTTACTTGGAGTTCTGTGTGGAGCCGGAGGCTCATGTGTGAATACTGTGGCGAGGAAGACTGAACGAGGAGGTAATGGAATAGCAAGGTATTCAACTGGGGGTCCCTAAACACGTATTTTTTCCAGTTTTTTTTCTCTATGCCTTCAGCCTTAAGCCTTTTCTCTATGAAGCGTCCTGCGGGATGTATAACATCGTTTTTGCCCTCTGCTTATTAAATTAACAGCTTTAAATCCCCCTTCTGAATGATATGAGCTGTTAATCACCCGCAGTGAAAATAAAGGTCTAAGCAAGTCCAACGAAGGGGAAAGGCGGCAACCCCGCCAGCCTGTGGGCAATAAGGCCCGTAGCACCCGTTTTATTGTATGTTTTATACCCCCGCGTCACACTCTCACTCGGCCTCGAATGCAGGGAAGCAACATATGTTCCGGCCAGCATTGTAAGCATCCCGGCGGCGCGGCCAATCCCGCATTCCGCAGAGGGTCGGACGGGCCTTCTATCTCTCTTGGGAGCATCTGTATGGACATTTCCCCAAAACGTCTCAGTGTTGTAGCGAGAAAGGTCAACCCTGCTGCAGCCTACCTAAAGTAAAACAAATATGGTTTGAAATTATCTCCTTTGAAAATGTCACGCGCCTGTTATGGTCGGCACTTTCAATGCAATATGAAAACGTTCTTGGTAACACAACTAGGTTTGTGTTCCTAGTTTTGGGAGCTCCTGTTGCTGGCTTACTCGGATTCCTGTCTAATTAGTCTCCTTGACAACCATTGGCCGTGTGTCCCTTATCTCGGGCCGTCCCGTGCCGGAGTGTTGCGTCTCTAGCTCCAGGGGTTGCGACGGTCGGGGGAGGGGGAGGGGCAGGGGGCTCTGGGGCGGTTGGTGCTCAGTGTGAGCATCGCAGCGACACTTCCTTCTTAGTTTGTCGTGCTGACATAAGCCATTAAAGATGTACGAAACAGAGCGACTGGAAACACGGTTACAACAGACGCGGCATTGCTGTAAACGCTCAGGGTTAATTATATGTGTATATATTAATCGCTATCGTGTTGACAAGCGTGGCTGTGGAAGGCTGGGCCATAAGACGGCATTTCGAGTAAGCTTGGGAACTAATTTATTCTAAAAATAAGAATCTTTCTAGCAGTGGAACAGCCTTAACGGGCTATTTTGAGTCCAAGAAGTAGTACTGGCGGAGTATACTTTAAACATATTTTTTTGCAGTTTTTATATAGCAAGAACCCCAACTGAAGATATCGGAGGCTTTACATAAGCAGAAGTTACATTACACAAAGACACATTTATTTTTGGTAGGCAGGGGGAGGTTAAGTGATTTGCCCAGAATGTCAGGATTCCTGACGCATCTGGTCAGTCCTTGCGCCATGAAGCGCCGTTGTGTAAATATGGTGCATCGATGGTGTCCCTAGGAAGGCGAAATTAAAAGTTCGCATCGCTGTCTTTCCCCAGCGATGCAGCACTTTTCATAAATGAGGCCCATTATTACAGAAATGCAGTGCCTTTGCAAATGTGCCCCAATATTTCGATCCATACATCTATTTCTATATATGCTAGCAATCGCTCTCGTTTCCTCTTTCGCTCATTCTTTGCTTCATTTTGTTTCTCACCTTTACTTGCCAGTTGTGGCTTTAAAGGATGGCACGGTGAAATGATCTCTGAAATGCAAAGTCGGCACTTACAGTAGTTTACAGGACAATTTCACATTAGTAGCAAGCAAACGTTTAACCTTAATTGACAGAAGTTATGTAACTGTGCTTTTGAACAGACACTGCTGGCCTAGAAAGATGAAAGGACACATCTTCACATGAGTATTACTGTGAAATAGAATAACAGTCACATACAGTGAATTGTAATTACAACTGTATTTATACAGCGCTTCCTACCCCTGACGAGGCGTCAAAGTGCTTTTTTGGCGAGTAGCACGCTACTCCGGAACCCAAAAGGAACTAGTGGTGAATCGGTCCTTAGAACAAGTACAGCAGTGCTTAATTTGAGCCAGTGGTTGCAGGTGGTGCTACCTGAACTCATTTTTGAGAACCAGCATTTTTTTTTCCTCAAAAAACTTTGATTTGGAGCGAAAGAGAAAAAGAAAGGGGGAAAGGAGAAGGAGGAGAAAGACTGAAAAACCGTGGCAAATGGAGAATGTAGGGATGAAGAGAACCTGTAAGAGAGAGTTAAAGAGGCAGGGCGGCTCTGGAGGTAGATTAAAGAGGCATGAGGTGGAACCAAGACCAAGCAGACATGTTATTCTGCACCCTGAATTCGAAAACGTTTGCCTAGAACTTCTGAACAAAACTGAATCAGATGTCTGGTACTGTATGCGCAAGGAGAAGAAATGTTGTTGATTGTGTAGTTACTGGGTGTGAACTATGGCCCACATTTTCAATTTTTGCCAAATATCAAAGGAATGGTCGCTATTTTCATACATTTCCTGTTCGCCAACATGTTGGCTGATGTTTTTTTTGCATGTGGAATTGCTAAAATTGTATTGTGGCATTTGTGTTGTGCCTCAGACTCGTGGCGAGGCCTCAAGGCTCTTCTGCGTGGTCCAGTTAGATCTAGCGTAGGTGTTGTGCATGGTTGAGACAGTGACCTATGTGGAGAATGTTTTAGGCCAATGTTCTCAGTAGATGTGGATCTGAGGTGAATTGTATCAGAATGCTGAAACACAAATGTAATGTAATGTAAAAATGTAATGTAAAAATTACTTATAAAGCGCGGCATTCACCGGACGGTTTCTTGGCGCTATTCACTTTATTCAACCAGAGGCAGAAGCAGAAAGCGAGGAAGGAGAGATTTATGAATAAATACCGAGAAAAAGGTAGGTTTTTAGAAGGGACCTGAAGTGAAGATGAGAGGGAGAAAGTCTCAGTTCCAGCGGTAGAGAATTCCAGAAGGAGGGTGCCAAAAAGGAGAATCTGAGACCACCGTGTTTTTTGCGCTTGAAGCGGGGAGTCTGAAGGAGCGCAAGATGAGAGGAGCGGAGATTCCTAGAGGGGGTATAAGAATGCAAGAGGGAGGAAATAAAGGAGGGACCGGTGCCTGCCAGAGATTTATGGGTCAGGCAACCAAGTTTAAACTTGCAGCGCTCCGAAATAGGAAGCCAGTGGAGGGCCTTGAGGAGAGGACGGACGTGGTGATGTTTGGGTTGGTGGTAAATAAGGCGAGCTGCTTGATTCTGAATCAGTTGTAATCTGTTGATTTGGTATTGTGGGATGCCAACGTACAGGGCGTTGGCGTAGTCAATTCGAGAGATGACTAGTGCCAGTAGTACCAAGGTGAGGGCTTCAGTGGTCAGAAAGTGGGCAATTTTCCAGATCTTCCGGAGCTGGAAGAAGCAGGAGGACACAGTGGCACTGACCTGATGCTGCATTGAGAGGTCTTGGGAGATGTAGACCCCGAGGCTTTTCACTTTATCAGCAGGGTGGGGGGGAGGGCCGAGGGAAGAGGGCCAGAAGGTGGAATTCCAGGGATTGGAAGGGCCGCCGACAAGAACGAGCTCCGTCTTGTCGGGATTGAGTTTAAGATGGTGAGTGCTCATCCAATTACTGATATGACAAAGGGTGGACTGGAAATCTTGAGCCGCTACGTCCGAGGAGTCGAGATTGAAGACGAGCTGTATGTCATCTGCATAGTTAAATGCAGTGACATTCCTACCGCGGAGGGAGCGGATCAGGGGGGTGAGGTAAAGGTTAAAGAGAAGGGGTGACAGGGATGAACCCTGCGGGACACCGCAGGTGACTCTCGTCTGGTTTGCCGTAAACTGAGAGAGACGGACCGATTGATGGCGGTCTGCAAGGAAGGAACAAACCCAGTTAAGGGCCGTCCCGCTGATGCCTGCCTCTTTGACACGGTCGACTAAGATGGTGTGATCGACCGTGTCAAAGGCCGCTGACAGATCTAAGAGCACCAGGGCTTGACTGATATTGGAGTCAGCGCCTCTACGGAGTTCCTCCATAACAGAGAGGATAACCGACTCTGTCGAGTGGGCAGGTCTAAACCCAGCTTGCTGGGAGTCTAAAAAATTGGAGTCCTCGATAAAGGAACTGAGGACGCTGGTCACGTGCGTCTCGAGTACCTTGCTCAGGTAAGGCAGGAGGGAAATGGGGCGGAAGTTGCCCAGGACCGTGGGGTCGGCGTTGGTTTTTTTTAATATGGGGATCACTTCGGCGTTCTTGAACTGGCTGGGGACCACACCGAGCAACAAAGAGTTGTTCAGGAGGGCCAGTGGGGGGCCAGGGCAGGTCGAAAAAGCGGTCCGGAGAATTGCCGGGGGGCAGCAGTCTGTGGGGGAACCGGATGAGACTTTGTGGAGCAGGGGGAAAAAGACTTCATCGGATATAGGAGGGAGCTGTGTCAGGGAGCGAGAGTTGAGAAAGGGAGCGGCCTCTGGGGGGGACATTGCTGGGGACCTGGAGGAAATACTGTTTTTGATTTTACTGATTTTGTCTATGAAAAATTGGTTAAGGGAATCACAGAGTGCCTGAGAGGGGAGGGGTTTGATGGTCACTCTATCCGGGTGTGAAAGTTCCTCCACAATCGCAAAAATGTCTTTAGATTTTTTCACAGAGTTGAGAATTTTTGTGGAAAGATAGACAGATTTTGCAGTTGAGATTGCATGTTTGTATTCTCCGGATAGTTTGAGGAAATGGACTTTTTCTAAGGGGTCGTAGTTTCGACGCCAGCGACGCTCAGCTTGGCGAAGTCCCAGTTTGAGGGATTTGAGGCTGTCGGAGAACCAGCGATGGGCGTCGTGAGGGCGCTTAGTTCGGATAGACTTAAGGGGGGCGACTATGTTGCTGGCAGATTCCAACCAATCGACGAGTGCGGCTTCCTGAGAGTCTGGAGGGCCTAGGCCGGGTGGAGCCGAGGATGTTAGGGAGGAGAGAAAAAGGTCAAGGTTGGCTTTATTCCAGTTACGGGCCAGGAGGCTAGCGCCTCGACTGCGAGGGGGCGGTGGGGGGACCAGAAGAAGGAAAGAGATTAAGGAATGGTCCGACCAGGGGCAGGGGAGGATCGTGAGTGATATGATTTCAAGGTTGTAAGTCCAGACCTGATCTAGGGTGTGGCCTTTAGAATGGGTAGCTGTGTGGACGTGCTGACGGCCATTGAGGCTGCTTAATAAATCGGTGAAGGCCAGAGAGTGGGGGCTTTCATGTGGGTCAGATGGCCAATAATTAAAGTCTCCTAAAACCAGGAGTTTGTAGTTATTGAGTGTAAGCTGGGATAGAAGATCGCCAAAGAGGGAGGGGAAATTGGGCATGGGTTGAGGGGGGCGGTATACCAGAACACAGGTAAGCGGGGACACCGAGGATTCGAGTCTGATAACCAGGCAGTCAGCCTGGGGAATGGTGAGTAAAGAGAGGGAGGAGAATCTGAGAGAGAGTTTGATAATAGCGGCTACGCCGCCTCCGGATTTGCCAGCTGGTCGGTTGGCTTGAAGAATATAAAACCCTGGAGGAATAGCTGCCAGGATGTCGGGGGAGGAGTCCTCATTCAACCAGGTCTCAGTTAGGAACAGGATGTCGGGGCGGTCTGAGTCCAGAAGGTGGTATATATCATGTTGGTGGCTGATAAGAGACCGGGTGTTGAGGTATGCAACTGCTAGCTCCATGTTGACAGGTGACTGGGCAGGCCGGGTGATAGAGGATGGGAAGGAGGCAGTGCGCTCAGGGGTGATGGAGGATGGAAGGGCCCTGAGCTCTGGAAAAACACTACGAGCGTTGAGAATCCCCAGTTGGAGGAGTTTTGAATGGCTGGAGAGGTCTAGCGGCCAGTGAGAGTGTAATGCAATCAAGTCCCTAGGGGCGTAGGAAGTGATTAGGGCAGAGTGACGGGCCCCGGGCCCCTGCCGGCCGCGGACGGGCGCAGACGGGCTTGCCTTAGGCGCGCCTTCGGCGCGCATTCGTCGCGCCCGCTGCGCTCGTCCGCTGCGCTGCCGGGGGTGACACATATTATATACCAGTGAAGGAGAGGGTTAGGAGGGGGCGTGGCCTGCGCGAGTGGGCGTGGCCTAAGGCTCCCGGCGGAATGGCGGCAAGAGCAGTTCAAACACCAGATATGCCAGGGGTGAGTGCCAGCACACAGGTAAAAATACACACAATACACAATTTTTAAAAGAAATACAGCGAAGAGCGCTACTCCCGGCTGTGCCTCAGGAGAGCAAAGTGAGTCTGGGGGTGGCGCTTGTAGTCAGCGCTTTAAAAGCAGTCCTGGCGGAGGGGGCGTGGCCTGCGCGAGTGGGCGTGGCCTAAGGCTCGCGGCGGAATGGCGGCAAGAGCAGTTCAAACACCTCACCCGAGGCAGCGAAATCTACGCTGTGCGGGGGGTGTCCGAGCCAACTGGAGGAGATATGCCAGGGGTGAGTGCCAGCACACAGGTAAAAATACACACAATACACAATTTTTAAAAGAAATACAGCGAAGAGCGCTACTCCCGGCTGTGCCTCAGGAGAGCAAATGATTGGTTGTTAACTCATTTTGTAGTGCTAAATTATATTGTATGGTTTTTTTTATAGAGCGATCTATAATATTAATCCTCATCATCATCAATCTAATGAAATTCAGGGTAGTGGTGGTCACAATAGTGAAATGCCTAAGATTGATTCACACAAAAACTGATATAGGCTGTCTTACGAGCACATACGTTGTCCATTTTAGGCTTGGTATGATACTGTAGCAATGAATTGCCCCTAATTCTTTTTTGTTTAGCTAGATAGTTGTTTAGTTCATACATTCATTTATAACTCACTAACATGACGTAAGTACCAAGTCACACCACAGGTAGGATAGCGAGTGGAACTCTTAGTAACAGCATTAGGCTTAAAGGTTGAACGTGGCGGCAAGGCGAAGGCCGTACAGCGGTCCCACAGATACACCATTAGGATTGGAACATCCCCTCTAATCCAACGTGATCTATGTTCATTATAGTAACAAGATTGAATTAAGGCATCTGTAAATGCTTTGTAGGGGTTGAATGCCCAAACAGGCAACACTGAAAAACTGGCTTTATTCCCATTTGAAAGGACACAATCAAGATACATGATTTGCTTGTGCTGTATTGTGTTTAATAGATGACGAGACTGAACTGAATATGAATTATTCTAATAGTCATTTGGTCTTTAGTAACACTGAGAAGTGTCTTCCTTTACTGTGTAGATGAGTCGTTGTTGAAAGAATGTGTTCCAAAACACCATCTATTATATCAAAGTAAATACAGCTAGGGATGCTGTTGGGACTTTTTCGCAATGGCTTATGCACCAGTTTGTACTAAGATGAATGCAAACCCGCTGCCCTGACCCACTGATTTCTAATACGCCTAGTCGATGATCTTTTAAATGTGAAGTCACCATATACGTCAGGTTACTAGGTGACTCAATGCCATCAGGGAAATCAGGTCCTTTTCTGAGGTTAGGTGTGCTGGTCCACTTCGTTTTGTTGAAATGAGTCAAGACTGCAACTTCCAGAATACATTGGAGTGTGATGGAAAGTCCCTTGAGGACTTTACGTCTTCTGGTGGCCATATATATGATTACAATGAAGCGGATCTAGCAGTCCACAAGCAGTCGCAGCACAGGTTTGAAACTCTCAGTTAACCAGAGGTATATGATGACCATGTGCTTGTAAGCAGTGCTTCACTGTAGGATGTATGTGATGTATTCTGTCCTTTCATTCTGGTAATTGTTGGTGATGTGTGCACTGCATAAAGAATTCCATGTACGTACTCAAGTGCAGGCATACACTTGAAATGTAAAAAGTATGTGATGATGGTATCTAAGTAGTAGATAAGTGATATCATGCAGTTCAAGTTTGTTGGTTCCTGCACCTTGTCCTCCGTCAAGAGACATACCTACGTCTAGAATTTGATAGCACATTGAAACAAGCATTTTTAATGCAGTAGGTCTCGCATTTGCGAGAGTTTAAGCTATTAGCATTGTACATGACAATGCCTTTTATTTACCTGTTATGATAATTAACACATAAATAAAAGGCATTGTCATTTACAATGCCAATAGCTCAAATTATCGTAAAAGCAAGACATCAACTGCCACGGGCCCCTAGGTGAGGCACAGTTATTTATTTTAAAGATTTGGTGTCGAGACACTGAAACTACCCTACTCATTATTCATACAATAAACAGAATGGTTTATTTTCCTTTAAGTCATTCAGAAATGTCTCCCACTTGTCATTCGCCACTTTACTATCCTGACATAGTCTAAAAACGATAAGGTTAGGACACCAAGAGGCATATGTACAAGCCCCTATAGCCACGGGAACATCACTTTTTGTGACGTTCCTGTGGCGATAGGGGCCTTACCTTATGTACAAGGCAGCGTTAAGCCACTCAACGTGGCTTAACACTGCCTTGTACATAAGGCACCCTTTCACGCTATGTTTAGCGTAAAAGGGGCGTGCAGTGGGTGTTGTGGTAGGTGTTCCACCGCAACAGCCATTATATTTGATGCTGCCCTCTCTGTACAAGGGGGGCGTACATAGGAGGCAGCGCCAAAATTAAGACCAGGAAAACCCTGGTCTTAAGTTGGCGAAACAAAGAGGAATGCATTATTTCTCCTCGTTTTTGCGTTTTTCCATGTGTGCTGCCTTGCGCAGCACACATGGAAAAAGCAAAATGCCATGGATTGTTTATGTACAGGAACTTGTCACTTCCTGTGCATAAACAAACCTTTTAAAAAAATGCCATTTTGTAACTTTCATGTGTGCTGCACGAAGCAGCACACATGAAAGTTACAAAGTGGCATTTTAAGATTGTTTATGTGCAGAAAGGGACACCTTCCTACACATAACCAATCCTCCCCTGCTCACTGACACCCTTGCACTCTGGTGCAAGAGTGACTGTGTTGGCGCTAAGTTGTTAAACTTAGCGCCATCCCAGGGCGAAACGCAAGGCTGCACCACATTCTTGTCAATATGGTGCAGCCTTGTGTTTCCAAAGTGGCGGAGCGTGTCGTTAAGCCAGGAGGCTAACGAAATATCTTAAAGTTTTATTGCATAAGTGGGAATGTATGTATCAGTATTGAATGTTCCTATAGCCTGCTCTAGTTCTAATACCCATCAACGCCACAGGCGTACCTCAGATAATTTGTTACCTCGCAGATATTTTGCAATAAGGTGGCAAAGGCCTTCTCAGATAAATTTCTTATGATGAGAAACACCATTAAGGAGAGTGCTAAATCTAATGATGGTACTACTGATTTGTATGGTCTCTTTCTCTCGCTGGATGAAATGTTGCCCCTTTTCAGGCACATTAAGCATACAAACGTGCTGTTAGAAATGGGGTTTCTGGTTGGCTAAGGTATACACCCAGGCCATGCAGAAACCACCACTCTAGTCAGGGTAAGCTAGATACACAACTGAGATATCCTGTGCTCACCCTCTGGTAGCTTTGCGCTGAGCAGGCAGCCTTATCAAAAGAGGCAATGTGTAAAGTATTTGTGCAACACACACACACAGTAACACAATAAATACACCACTAAAAGACTCCACACAGGTTTATAAAAAAATAGGTTTTTATTTTATAAACAAATTAATACCAAAACAATTTAAAAAAATCCAATGTATACTTGGTGAGGTTTGCGTGTTTCAAAATACAGGTAAAATTAATTGCTAGGTGTCTGCAAAAAGCTCCTACGAAATATCGTGCCCAACTGGCACTGATTAAGAGATCTGCACGGGTCCCCTGGGACCGGGATGGGCAGCAAAGTACAGTCGCCTGTGAGCATGCAGGGTGGTTTCAAGGACCTCGCAGGCCCGAAGTCTCAGTCACATTACCTCTTCAACAGCAGCCCCAGGGGCACGCATCACTCGACTTCCCTGCTGGAAAGCGGTGCAGCAGTGGGCTGCACTGATCTGTCCTGGAGGCAGACTCATGGGCTGCCATTAAAAGGGAGAAACACGGAGTCGGCAATCCCCCACGATCAGGTCTCTGACTGTAGAGCGGTCGATGTCATTGTTGTGAGAAAGTGCCACCTTTCTTGCATGGTATGCCCCCACTTTTTGCTGAATTGCTGAATGTACTTTGACTGAGTGTGCCCTGGACTCCTGCCAATCAGGTGCTCAGGGCCTATATTCCTTCCCTAAAAACCTAAAACCCAAATTGGCAAACCCTGGCCACATGTCAGCCCCTGGTAAATGGTACCGTAGGTACCCAGGGCCTTGTGACCAGGGAAGGCCTCTAAGGGCTGCAGCACTCATTGTGCCACCCTTAGAGGCCCTGTACCCTAACACACACACACTGCCCTTGCAGGCTGAGTGTCTGGGTACAGGACAAAACAAAGAGTCGACATGGCACACATCCCTGTGGGCCATGCCCACCACCTACACTGCCCTGGCATACATCAGCCACCCCTCTACCTGGGTGCCCTATGCCAGTGGTGTGGGCACAGGAGCAGGAGCCCTGTGCCCCTACAATACCCAGGTCCATTCCTGGGCACTGTAA